>NW_016806926.1:77449-88396 GCF_001698545.2 Rhinopithecus bieti | reverse complement strand
GCCCCTCCCCCAGCCTCGCTGCTGCCTTGCGGATAGATCGCTGCAGACTGCTGTGTTAGCAGTGAGGGAGGCTCCATGGGCGTGGGACCCTCCCGGCCAGGTGTGGGATATATTCTCCTGGTGTGCCTGTCTGCTTAAAGCGCAGTATTGGGGTGGGAGTTACCCGATTTTCCAGGTGTTGTGTGTCTCAGTTCCCCTGGCTAGGAAAACGGATTCCCTTCCCCCTTGCGCTTCCAGGTGAGGCGATGCCTCGCCCTGCTTCAGCTCTCGCTGGTCAGGCTGCAGCAGCTGACCAGCACACAAAAAAAAAGATCTTAAAGGAGTTATGATTCACCTCTCAGTTGAATTTAACTGCCAGGTAGTCATTTTAGGCAAATTACAAATATTAGCTGTAATGTGTAGAAAAATAATATGAAACAGACAATTCAAGACTCATTCAAAGACATCAAGCAAAGGTAGGGCTGACAACAGTGTTCAAAGAGATTAGCCATCATCCTCTTTTTTTTTTTTTAAACTATACTTTAAGTTAGGGTACATGTGCACCCTCTTTTCTTTTAAGTAACTCAACATAGAGAGTTTCCATTTGGAGATTCACAGTGTATATCATTATTTTACAATGCAAACAGTACAACTCGTGGTAGTTAGAATAATGGCCTTTTAGAGATACCCACATCTGAATTCCTGGAAAAAGTGAATGTATTAGGTCCCAAAAGGGGGATTAAGGTAGAAAATGGAACTGATGTTGCTAATCAGATGACTTTAAAAGAGAGAGATGATCAAGATGGCCCAATGTGATCCTTCAGTGTGGAAGAGGAAACGTGACAGGACAGAGAGATGGCAGCAAAAGAAGAATTTGGCTCAATGTTGCTGACTTTACGGTCATAGGAAGGGGCCACCAGTTAAGAAATATGCATGGTTCTAGAAGCTGGAAAGGAAAAGAAAGCCCACGAGCTTCCAGAAGGAACACAGCTGCGGTGATGCCTTGATTTTAGCCCAGTGAGACCCATTTCAGAATTTTGATTTCCAAGAACTGTAAGATAATACATTTGTGTTGTTTTAAGTCACTCTGCTTGTGGTAATTTGTTAGAGATGTTATAGAAAACTGATATTAAACTCCGAAAAAATATGTTAGCATAGATGCAAAAAATGGTAGATGTCTTGGTCTGTTTTCTGCTCCTATAACAGAATACTACAGGCTGGATAATTTATAAAGAACAGAAGTTCACTTGGCTCACAGTTTTGGAGGCTGAGAAGTCCAAGAGCATAGAGCTGGCATTTATGAGGGTTATCCATGGCAAGGAAGTGCAGGAAACAGAGAGCAAGAGGAGAGGCTGAACACATCCTTTTTATCAGAAACTCACCCCCATGATAATGGTATTAATCCATTCATGAGGGTGGAGCCCTCACAACCTCTTAAAGGCTGCACCTCTTGAGACTGTTACAATGGCGGATAAATTTCACCCTGAATTTTGAAGGGGACATTCACACCACAAGCAGTAGGTTTAGAGTAGTTTAGTACTTATAAAACATAATCTGGGCTGGGTGTTCTTGCCTGCAATCTCAGCACTTTGGGAGGCTGAGGTGGGCAGATCACTTCAGGTCAGGAGTTTGAGACCATCCTGGCCAACATGGTGAAACCCTAAAAATACAAAAATCAGCTGGATGTGGTAGCACAGGCTGGCAATCCCAGCTACTATGGAGGCTGAGGCAGGAGAATTGCTTGAACCCAGCGGGTGGAGGTTGTAGTGAGCCGAGATCACGCCACTGCATTCCAGCCTGAGTGACAGAGTAAGACTCTGTCTCAAAAACAAATAGACAAACAAAAAAACCATAATCCCCATAGATGTCCCAGCCCTAATATTTTATCTGTGTCAAAATGATCTGAAAATGCTATCTTCAAATTGTAAAAATACAATCATATTTAATACATGACCTTTATGGACAAGAATGATATTGGTCAAAGTGGGATTCTCCTAGATATGTGACATGTGGTTTTTGAGACTCAGAAAAGAACTAGGACTTCTTCCCTCATATTTACTGGTACAAATGTTCCTTTTAAGATCCTGGTAATCAAGCCTGGGTGTGATGGTTCACGCCTGTAATCCCAGCACTTTGGGAGGCTGAGGTGGGAGGATCACTTGAGCTCAGGAGTTCGAGACCAGCCTGGGCAATATAGTGAGACACTGTCTCTGCAAAAATTTAAAAAAAAAAAAAAATTAGCTGGGTGTGGTGGCATGTGTCTATAGACCCAGCTACTTGGGAAGCTGAGATGGGAGCGTCACTTGAGCCCAGGAGGTTGAGACTGCAGGGAGCCATTATTATATCACTGCAGTGGATGAGGGCGAGACCATGTCTCAAAAACAAACAAATAAACAAAAAACCAACAAAACAAAACCCCAAGACACCCATAAAATCCTGATAATCAGAAGCCAGGCATGGTGGCACGTGCCTATAATCCCAGGTACTCAGGAGGTCTGGGGGGAGGATTGCTTGAGCCCAATAGTTTGAGGACAGCTTGGGCAACATAGCAAGACTTCATCTCATTAAAAAATAATAATAAAAATAAAGCAAAATCCTGTTAATCAACAGTGTTTGATAAAATGGGCTTAAACAGGATAAGGTGCCTTCTTGCCACCTGTGGACTAAGGAATGTCTCTGGGTTCTCTGGTCAGGTGGAGACAGGGAGGAGATGAAGAAGGAAGAACAGAGAGGAAAACAGGAAAATGCTAAGAGGCAGGGAGAGGTTATGTGGGGAGATACAAGGCAGCTGCTGGCCCTTACAGTCTCTTGTATGGAGGAGACAGGGTGCCCTCCTCAGGCAGATGCAGCCTCTTGCCAAAAGAAATGGCATGGTGGACACAGCTTAGGATGGATTTCAGTTCCCCCCACCTTCTCCCTGGAACATCCTTATTTGTGCAGGGAACCGTCTGTCTAACCATATACAGAGGCCCTGGGAGACACTGGACTCCGGCACAGAGAAAGGCACAGGATTGCTTCTCTGTTGTTCCTGTAAATGAAGCAAATTATTATCTTACAGTTCTTGAAGTCAAAATGGTTCTCGCTGGATGAAAACCAAGGTTTTAACTGTGTTCCTTAAATGGGCTGCATTCCTATCTGGAGGCTCGAGGGTTTCTTGCCTTTCTAGCTTCTTGAGGCTGCCCACATTCCTCCACTAATGGTCCCTTCCTCCATCTTCAACACCAACAATGTTGAGCTGAGGCCTCACATTGCCACCTCTCTGATTCTACCTTCAGATCCTGCCTTTCACTTTTAAGGACCCTTTCAATTGCACCAGGCCCACCTGGATCATCCAGGATACTCTCCCTATTTTAAGGTCAGGTGACTAACAATCTTAATTCCATCTGCAACTTTAATTTCCTTTTGCCATGTAACCTAATATATTCACTAATTCTGGGGATTAGGATGCTTTCTGGGGAGATAGGGACTTAGGCTGAAAATAGGCAGAAGTCTGTGGAAAAACATCCTTCACCAAAAAATAAATGTCAAGAGCCGAAAAGCTTCCAGGAGGGTCACAGAAAACTGGGCTCTCTGAAATCAGATTATTTAACAAATATTGAATCTTACCTTGGTAGACTAGTCCCTGGGTGACAAGCATGCTTACAAGAGAAAAAGGCAGAGCTGTAAAGCAAAAATGTCCTTCAATATTGGTATCTTAAAATTGGCACCTCACCGAGAAGTTTGGGAGAATTATTCTGAGCTTTTTCTCTTACCTTCCTTGGCAGTGAATTTTTGTTCATTTGTTATTTTACTTATTCAACAAATATTTATTAAGTGCAGTATGGAGAATTTTCTTGGAATCTTCCCCAGTCACTCACCCTGAGGCACAGCATTAATTTGAACCCTATTCTATTTCATGTCTAACATCCACTTGTACTGAATGCCAACATGCACAAGATTCTAAGCACTATATATAATAAAGGCATCTTAGGGTACATGTACATTTACCTGTTGAATTTGGGAGTTGCCTTTAGCTATGTGTATATTTTGAAATTTTCAATCCTACACAAATGTTAAAAAGCAATACAATAAACTCCTACATACCTTTCATCTAGATTCATTAATTGTGAACATTTTGCCAAATTTGCTTTATCTAATTTTTCCTTTTTTGTCTGAGCCATTTGAGATTTGCAAACATTATGACTCTGTCACTAAATACTTCAGCAGGTGTCTTCTAAAAACTAGAATGTTTTCCTACGTACACCACCATTAGCATAGTCAAAACATTTATATTTCTTGAACACTCGTACTCAAGAAAAATTATATTAACTTATACACAACCGTTATTCAAATCTCTCCAACTGGCCCCATAGCTGTGGGCTTTTTCCAACTCAGAAATTCAGGGATCATACGTTACACATATTCTCGTATTTGATTTAGTCTAGGACAGTTCCTTGCCTTTCTTTTTCTTTTTCATGACATTTTGTCTTACAATTTGTATTTGCCTGAAGATCCAAATTAAAGATCACAAGATGACTATGTTCATGTTAAACATGTGTAATGTTTAGCTGTAATTTTAAAACAGAAAATTTAGTCTGGGAAAGGCAGTTTCTAGTTCTGTCCATCAATATGTGTCAAATAACTTCTTTCAAAAGCAGAGAGTAGTGATAAACATGTAGCTCTTTCTAGTTCAACCAAGACAGATCAAATAGCAACCAATTTTCCCACTCATATCTACCCTATAGTGGGCAAATGGGTCATACTGAAGTGTTAGTCTACTAGGGCCCAATTAAATTTTCTGACAACTCATAGGTTGTCAGAAAACACATGAATTTCTAGAAGCACAGTCAGTAATCCTATAATGTATAATGAATATCAACTTCTAGTGTTATTTCCAAAACAGGTGATACTAAATTTGAATGACTTAAGAAATCAAAATGAGTATTTCAAAGTATACATTATCCACACATCAGCAATGTTGCAAAATATCAAGACTGTATCTACAGGTTCTACTATGCCATTTTCAAATACTGAATCACACATTTTTTTAATTGGAAGAGACCTTAATGCACAGCCTGAATTCACACCCTTGTCTTATGTGAGGCAGGCTCAGAAAGAGGAAGTGACTCAGCTGAAAATGTTATTTCAGAGACAGTGTAAGAGAAGTATTAATGGAACGTGGCCATTTTTCATTCATTTGAGAAATATCGATTAGGTATTTTCTATGAATAGGTCACTGTGCTAGGCTATAGAATGAAGTTCCAGATGAACTTGACATTATTTCTGAACTCTGTGAAATTTAGAGTCTAGCAGAATGTAGGAAGGTCTACTCTTTGGGAATCAACAAATTCTAAATAATTGTCTTGGTACACATTCTTGGCCACATATTCTTGGTAAAGGGAAGAATTATGTGTGCATTATTGTTTGCTAAGTGAGGTAAAGTGCTCCTTAATCAGATATTATCTCTGCCTTAAAAAAGGTCTGAACTTGGATTTAAACTCTAAACATCCCTGAATATCAGAGTTCATCAGATATTTATGCAGAGTCTCTGCTCAAACGTAAGTCATTACCACAATTCTAATATGAATATTTAGGCAGTTTACTGCCACAAATACAGTGTTAGGTGCAATTACCTCTCTTCCAGAAACTTTCTTCCTGACATTCTTGCATAATCTTTGAGATCTCCGCTCTGTGGATGTGCAGTTTTGATTTTGGACAAAACAACAGGCTCTGTAAGGAAAGTTATATGGTGAGCTAACTGAGATCATCCGAAAATCACCCACTTTGTTTTCTCCAGAAGTGAACAGGGAGGTCTCTTCACTTGTAACACAATGTGTGTTCTGTACCGGAGGTAGCCCAAAGAAATGATCAGTTTCCAAGAGTGCTTTCTCACTGGGAACACTGATGGACTTAGGTAGCAGAATTCTAATTGGAGAGTGGGAGTGATTCACTGACTGGCGCAGGCAGCAAATTTGTGGTCAGGTTGAATCCCTGCTGAGGCCACATTTCCTTCCCTACCTCCATGCCTCTATATGGTTTACTATACCTAGAATGCTGTTCACTCTCGTCACCTGACTGGTCTTAACACCCAGCTGAACATTGTCTCCTGGGTGAGGAAAGAGATTTTCCCTATAGCACACGGTATTTAGACATCGAGCATCACACTCAGAGAACCTATGTGCATGAACTTCTGTATGCATTTTTAGACTGTGGACTGCCTTTTATTATTTGATATAGTTTACTTTCAGTCTGGACGCTTTTTTCTTTACACATTTATAAGTGGTGTGCATATAATTTATGGTGCAACTATTGACATGGTTGGCATAACTATTTTTATTAGTTCTGTAGTATTTTTTGGAATTTATTTATTAAAAAATTTTAAAATATTTTAATTGCTGTGGGTACATAGTAGGTTCTGCAGTGTTTTTTTTTGTTTGTTTGTTTTTTGGACAGGGTCTCATTTGTCACCTGGGCTGGAGTGCAAGGGCGTGATCTTGGCTCACTGCAGACTCTACCTCCCAGGTTCAAGCCATCCTCTTGTCTCAGCTCCCCTAGTAGCTAGGACTATAGTGACAATGGGGTTTTTGCCATGTTGCCCAGGCTGGTCTCGAACTCCTGAGCTCAAGCAATCTGCCCTCATCGGCCTCCCAAAGTGTTAGGATTACAAGCGTAAGCCACTGCGCCCAGACTTGCAGTGTTTTTTCAATCAAGTTCATATGCTATCATCTAGACCAACTCCCATCTTTTACCATTCCTTTTGCTTTGCAGGTACATAGCTTTAATCACTCGCTCTTGTCCACATTCTCCACTCCTTCCCCTCTGCCCATCACAACCATTCTGAGTGTTTAATGTTTTATTTCTATCCATTCTTGCAAAACGTTCATTATTTTGGGTGAATATATCTTTTTAATGTAAATAGCACTGTTTTATATATTTTATTCTTAAAACATTCTCAACTCAGCTCTATGCTTTTAAGATTCACCCATGTTGCTGTATTCATCTAGTCTGCTGCTTCTAACTGCTACATAACTGTGCACAATGCCTCCAAGTTCCCACCACCTCATGTTCCTCTATGGACCCATGAGAGAACATTTTTCAGACATGAATCTAGAAGTAAAGCTCAGGGTGTGCATATTCTCACTGTGACAGAGTCTTGCTGACCACTCTCTTCAATGCCTGCAGTCTCCACTCCTACCTGCAGGGCCTGAACATTCCCTTATGGCTACTTAGCCTGTGTAAGAGCTAGGTATGGGTAAAGAAGATTCCAAGCAAGTTAAAGAAAGAATTTTCTAACACTTGGAATTATCCAGTTTTCTAAGCTGATAGGTATAAAGTAATGTTTATTATCTTGTTTGTACTTCTTTGATAACGAATGTGTTTGACTATCTCTACATATTTTTCAGCTACACTGTCCTCCTCTAGTTGTCAGGCAATTCCTGTAATTGGATCTGGGTTGTAATCTTTTGTTATATATTGGCTCATTAATTTTTTTTGTTGAAAAATACATACATACATAACATTTATATATGTTATAACATATTATAACATTTGCCATTTTGACCATTTTATTTTTATTTTATTTTTATTTTTTTTAGAGACAGGGTCTTGCTCTGTCACCCAGACTGGAGTATAATGGTGCCATCATAGCTCACTGCAGCCTTGAACACCTGGGCTCAAGTTAACCTCCCACCTCAGCCTCCTGAGTAGCTGGGACTATGGGTACACACCATCATACCCGGCTAATTAAAAAAAACATTTCTTAAATAGGTTGGGGGTTCTCACTGTGTTTCTCAGGCTGGTCTTGAACTCCTGGCCTCAAGTGATTCTGATTGTCCCGCTTTGGCTTCCCAAACTGCTGGGGTTATAGGTATGAGTCACCATGCCTAGCCCCATTAATTTTTTTTTTTTTAATTTAACTTGTTCCTTACTATAGAAGTCACACTTGTGTTTCCTTGTTTGTGAATTATTTATGTGGGTTATTTGCCATTTATCTCCAGGGTTTTAGTGTTTTGCTGGTTGAGGTGCAGCTCCTTAACTCTTGAAGTGTAGTTTGATTGTGCTGATCTTGCCACTGTCTTTTTTAGACTCTTTCTGTGTAATAGATGTCAATATACAAGATGGTCACCACTTCTTGAGCACTTTGTATGTGCCTGGTCCTGTGCCAAGCACTTTACACACATGATGTCAATGAAAGGGGTGGAGAAACCCTCTGGCACCAGTGTCTGTGGAGCTCTACAAGCAGCCCAAGTGGGCAACCTCCCTCTTCTCTCCCTGCAATTCCCCAAGGCACAGTGCAAAGATGCTGTAAGTCACAGGGTGAGTCACAGCAGCAGGAGAAGGAGTTGCTCTCAGTCTCTACCTACCTTCCTTCCTTAGCACAGGCAGGCCTCCAGATGCCCAGGGTGAATATTTGCTCTTGCTCTTGGCAGTGCCTGGGGCAGAAATAAGGACTGCCTCCCCTTAATAAACAAATGCACACCCCTGGCTATCACAATTGCTTCCAGTCCTGCAGTCAACCTGTAATCCCAGGCTTTGGGAGGCTGAGGCGGCCAGATCACTTGAGGTCAGGAGTTCAAGACCAGCCTGGCCAACATGGTGAAACTTCATCTCTACTAAAAATACAACAATTAGCTAGGCATGGTGGCAGGTGCCTGTAATCCCAGCTACTCGGGAGGCTGAGATAGGAGATTCGCTTGAACCTGGGAGGTGGAGGTTGCAGTGAGCCAAGATTGTGCCACAGCACTCCAGCCTAGATGACAGAGTGAGACTCCATCTCAAAACAAAACAAAAGAAAACAAAACCAAAGGAGCTCTGGTTATCATTTTCTGTATAGCCATGAATGTTTGATGACTCCCCATTTCACAGAGGCAACTCAGGTGTCCAAATAATTCTCCTTGTGACTTTCTATCATTTGTCTGTTTGCCTCTCCTAAACTTTGCTCCTTGAAAATTACTGCCTCCATACACTACTTTTAGCTTGAACATGAATGCCATTGACCCATCAAATGCTTTCTCTTTTCTTCATTGACGTATTCCTGAAATACACAGTATCCATTCCTAACAAGTTGAAAAATTGTTTCCATGTTAACACTTGGGTTCTCAATCTGCTAGCTAATTAGTAATTAAGGACTCTGCCACCCTGAACAGGAACACCTGTCAGTAGCATAGGATTAGCGGGATTACTCACAGTAATAAAAATGTAAAAAATAAGCAAAATATCACCTGTAATCCCAGAACTTTGGTAGGCTGAGGTGGGAGGATCATTTGAGCTCAGGAGTTTGAGACCAGCCTGGGCAATATAATGGAACCTCCATCTCTAAAAAATAAATGAATGAATAAATATAAATAAATAAGCAACATATATAATTCTGTTAGAGTCTATTAAGAGTTTTGCTCTGCTATCAGAAATCTCTTCAGTTACTGACAGTTCATCTAAGAGTTAGTAAGGCTGGATTCCAAACAGGAAAGAGTATAGAAAGGATTTTGTAAATAAAATTTTAAATTTTAAATGTCAGCTTCTTTTCAAAGCAGCTGAAAACACACTTTCCTTCCCCATCCTATTTTCCCTGAGCCCATCCAACAAAGTGCCAGACTGAAAAAAATAAGATGACTGGTTAAAGATGAAATTTAATAAAAATCCTCTATGATATATATTTTTTCAGATGGCAGGTCCTGCAATTAAAAGTATACCTGACCAGGAATGGTGGCTCACGCCTGTAATCCCAGCACTTTGGCAGGCCTAGATGGAGGATTAATTGAGGCCAGGTGTTTGAGACCAGCCTGGGCAATACAGTGAAACCTCATGTCTAACCACAAAAAAAATTAGCCAGGCGTGGGGGCCTGAACCTCTCATCCCAGTTAAGTGAGAAGCCCAAGTAGGAGGATCACTTAATCTAGCAGTTCGAGACTGCAGTGAGCCATGATTGCTCTCAAGTCTGGGTGACAGTGTGAGATCGTGTCTCGATCAATTAATTGATCAATAAAGATAAAAGTATACCTGCTTGCTTGGTGGTGGCAAATGGGTATCTTTATCTTGGTTTCCACAAGTAGACGCTGAAGCCATGATGACTTTGTGCTTGCTCTCCTTCCAGTTGTTTATCCTCTGCTTACTCCTTGACCCAGTGTCTAAGGAACCTAGAAGAGAATCACTATGCCATGACTGAATGTTTGTATCAAGCTTAAAAGCATCCTGAGGATCCACTGGCGTTATCTGGAAAACTTGTTTTTCCTTTTGTCATTAGTCCATCTGCAAACTCAGTTTCTAGTGCTCCTCTTCCACCAGCACACACACATTCACTCACTAATGGGGACAGATCAGATTTAGAATAGAGTGAAATACCACACTGTGCACTGAGTGTCGATTATGTGCCAGGCCAGGGGATGTGAAGAAGGATAAGACAAGATCACCACTGAAGGAATTCACAGTCCAAAAGGGGAAATAGACAAGTCAACAGTTACACAACATGAAAAGGGTTCCCTCGAGGTGTGCACGGGATGCTAGGGAAGAAAAGAAAGCAGGGTTCATTCCATCTAGTCAGGTCACAAAAGGAACTAGGACTCCTAAGCTTTCAGGAGGATCTGTGGAGGATAGATGGACTCTAGGGCAGGAGGACCAGGTTGGAAGGTGGTGCACTAGTGCAGGCAAGGAGTTACAGGAACCTGAACAAAGACCTTGGTGGGAATTTAGCATCTTTGATAGAGATGCTAAATTTGGGTTTGGAAATGTTGGATTTGGGTGCCTGTGGGGGAAAACAGTGGAATTAGCCACTGTTAATATATGACAATTTGGGTCTGGAGCTCCAGAACAGGGGTAGGCTTGAGAAATGAAGTTGGGAGCTGCCATCATAGAGATGGGAGTTAAAGCAGGGAACTTGAACAAATGTGTCTAAAAACAGTATTGGAGAATATGAACATTGAGCCCAAGGGAATATCGAAAAGCAAAGAAAGAAATATTAAAAAAAAAAAAAAAAAAAAAAAAAAAAAAAAAAAA
>NW_016806926.1:72043-77143 GCF_001698545.2 Rhinopithecus bieti | reverse complement strand
AAAAAAAAAAAAAAAAAAAAAAAAAAAAAAAAAAAAAAAAAAAAAAAAAGCAGGCCAAGGAAATGACTGAGAAGGAATAGCTGATACAGAGGGGAGGGAATTTCTGAAGGAGGCAGTGAATCATCAACATCATCACATGGCTTAGAAAAGTGGACCCTGGATTTGGCAATGATGGACATAATCCAGGTGGACTTTGAGCCTCCTCCTGCCCCCGGTGGCCACTGCATTCTGCAGCCCTGAACTCCACCACTACCTCTGCTTTTCTTCTGCGAAATGAACCTCTTATACATAATTCTGTTTCCTACATCAGTTACTAAACTTCCAGGCATTTGAGCCAAGGGGACCTGTACTCACACCAAGTTTCATCGCAGGTGCCTAATGTGATTACAGGGGCACCACAGTGCCCTGCATGGGAAAGTACTGGTGTCAGAGAGACCAGAGTTCAAATCGCGACTCTTTCCCCCTGCCATCCCTGTGCTTTGGTGCAAATGACTTAATCCGTCTGTGCCTCAGCTTTCTCCACTGTTAAGTGGGCATAATGGACCAACAATGGTGAGGGGCTGTTGCAGGAATGAAGATGAAGATGAGGATGAGGGATGCTCCATAAAGCCCCGCTCAGCACCCAGCAGGCTGAGTCTGAACGTACAAAGGGGCGGCTGTCAGAGTGGCCCTGCACGCCTTCCATTTCCTGAGCATTCCCAGGAAGTCTTTGCTGACCAAGCCAAATTAGATTATCTTTGCTTAGCCATTAGGCCGCTGCCCTATATTGGGAGGCAAAGATACCTCTCAACTTCGGTGGCCAGGTCCCCTGGCACCCACTTAGTCCTCAGTCTACATCTAAAAGCAAGCCTTCCGAGGGTCTTGCTTTGCAGGTGTAGCTCCCACCCCCCATGCCGGGGTGGTCCGGGGACCCTCTGTTTCTTCAGTGGTGGGGAAGGGACCGGTGGGTTCGTGGGTGCTGACCGGCGGACGTGCGGAGGAAACAGCGCCGCAGCCTGGGGGGCGAGGGTGCTTCTTAGGGTGGCCTGGAGTGGGGCGCCTGCCGGGCTGGACGGCGGGCGGGGGACACCGCACTTTCTGGTCCGGTCGGGGGAGCCGGGAGTCAGCCTATGGGAGTCCGCCGCCATCCCTGGCCAGAAGCAGCCAGCGCCACCCCACGCTCCTCAGCCCCTAGCCCCCGCCGGGGCCGCCAGGGTCCGAGCAAGGGGAGAGTGGGGGGCGGCCACCGCTGCGCCGCGCCGCGCCGCGCCGCGCCGCCTTCAAAGGACTGCCCTGCGGAGCTGCGTTCCCCCGAGGCCACTGCCTCCTGCTGTTAACACCCCCCGGGGCGGGGGCTCACCTGTGTGGTCAGGGTCGCCTCCGAGGCCGAGTCCCTCGCTGCCGAGCCCTGCAAGCCTCGCTCCCCGCGACTGCACGGCCGGCCAGCTCCAGCCTCCCGAGTACCCCACCTGTCTCCCAGGCTTCCTCCCCGTCCTTTGTGTTTTCTTCTCTTGCTCCGCCCCCTCGCCTGCCCGCTAAGCACTTAAGCTGGCGAAGTCACCCTACTGCCACCTGGCAGTCACTTTCGCTGTTGGTGGCAACCCAGGCTGGAACCTAGCTCTGGCCGGAATCCCCGCCCCGTCCTTAAGGCGTGTCCCGACACCAAGTAGGTTATAGTTCCTTTGTGCCTTCCAAATGACTCCCTTCCTGCAGCAATCACAGCAGCAACAGCCATGTATTGCGCCCCTGCCCTGGGCCGGCGTGGGCATCACCTTTGCACTCCTTTCTGCAGCCCTGTGGGGCGCCCACTGTGACCTGCACTTCACAGACGGGTCATCTGAGTTGTGCAGGCCACTAAGGGAGCCTGGAGTCAACCCCAGGCCTGCTCGGCTCCCAGGCCTTCTCTTTCCATTGCTCTTTGTAGGTTTCCTCCTGCCTCCTGTCCCTCCCCAACTCTGACTTGTGGAGGGAAGCCGTTGATATGTGGGGGTACCTTTAATACCGACATTACTTGTTACCAGAGAGGGGTCCCAATCCAGGCGCCAAGCGAGGGTTCTTGGACTTCGCGCAAGAAAGAATCTGGGGTGAGTCCCTAAAGTGAGAGCAAGTTTATTAAGGAAGTAAAGAAACAGGCCGGGGCGGTGGCTCACCCCATAATCCCAACACTTTGGGAGGAAAAGCAGGCAGATCACATGAGCTCAGGAGTTCAGACCAGCCTGGTCAACATGTTGAAACCCCTCTCTACTAAAAATACAAAAAGTTAGCCAGGCGTGGTGGCCTACGCCTGTAATCCCAGCTACTCGGGAGGCTAAGGCAGGAGAATCGCTTGAACCCTGGAGGAGGAGGTTGCAGTGAGCCGAGATTGCGCCATTGCACTTCAGCCTGGGTGACAAAGCCAGACTCTGTCTCAAAAAAAATCCCAAAAAACAAAAAACAAGAACAACAACAAAAAAGAATGGCTACTCCATTAGCAGAGCAGCTGTGTGGGCTGGTCAGCTGATTATACTTGTAGTTATTTCTTGATTATATGCTAAACAAGTGGTGGATTATTCGTGAGTTTTCCAGGAAAGAGGTGGTCAGTTCCCGGAACTGAGGGTTTCTTCACTTTTTAGACCATATAGGGTAACTTTCTGACATTGCCATGGCATTTGTAAACTGTCATGGCCCTGGTGGGAGTGTCTTTTATCATGCTATTGCATTAAAATTAGCATTTAATGAGTAATGAGGACGACCAGAGGTCACTTTCATGACCATCTAGATTTTGGTGGGTTTTGGTCGACCTCTTTACTGAGTCCTATTTCATCAGCCGTCTTTGTGACCTGTACCTTGTGCCAACTTCTATCTCATCCTGTGACTAAGAATGCCAAACCACCTGGGAAGGCAGCCCAGTAGGTTTCAGCCTTATTTTACTCAGTTCCTATTCAAGATGGAGTGGCTCTGGTTCAAATACCTTTGGACACAGTTACGGCCGCGGTGGCTGACAATGTTTTCTGGCCTGAGCTGCCAGGACTGACTGAGTGTGTTGACTTGTAGAGAGGCTGTGGACCTCCACTGAAGGCCCACTTCTTTTCTCACCCTTTCCTATTGCACGAATTGGTCCTTGTACCTGTGGCCCCTTTCTCCTCATGCCTCCAGGATCCACACCTCCAACTTGTTGTTCTTCACATTCACACAGCTCTTTTCCACCTGAGGCCCTCCCCTGCCTGCAGCCTCTCCCAATTGGTCCTGTCCTGGCTTTTTCCTACTCCTGGTTTTTGACTGTTCCTCAGGAAAATCTTCCTTGACACCAGCCTAAGGCAGGCCTTTCTTCTTTTCCATAGAACAGGACACTATTGTTTTCCTTCATAGCACTTATCACAACTCATTATGTACTTATTAGTGTGTTCATTTTTATAAAACCTATTTTTCCTGCTTCAGTGTAATCTTCATGAGGTTCAGAACAAGATGGTGTCAATTTTGTTCACTGTTGTGTAGCATCTTGGATATAGAAGGGGCTCAATAAATATTTATTGAATTAATGAATAAGTGAGCCTGGGTTCAATGACTGTCAAGATACTGTTGTTTTGGAGGGTTCATTTCCCTAGCAGATCCTCCAGACCACATTCCTCCATGGATTCACTGGTTCTTCTCACCACCAAAGTGTGTCTTATTTTGTTTTCACTCCTTTTTCACCTCCAAATTAAAGGGAATATAATTCTATTGCTAATTCCACATTGTATTACCAGAAATCAGAAAAAATCAACTGGTCTGAACAGAACAGCTTTCCAATAGGTTTTGTGATTTAAATGAACAGCCCTCCATTACACTGAAGTCAACCTTCTAACAAATACCCTAAGTGGCATTTGTCCTTTAACATCTTGCTATGGTATAGTCCAGGCCCCTACCCTCATCTCTACTTTCCACCAAAGAGGCCGTTAACTACCTTAAATAGCAAAAAGTCATCATATGTAATGTGCATAGGTTATGACCAATTGGTATTTGTTGGGCAAATCTCATGTGTCCATGTATTGTTCTAGTACTTTCAAAGATAATAGAAAAAGAGATGAGTCTTTTCCACAAAGAAAGGATTTATCACTTCCCAAAGAATTATAATAAATATACATTGCTGTAGAAGTCTATGAACCTCAACAGAGTCTTTCTTAGGCTTTGCTTCAGCATCCTACAGGGCCTCCGGATCATGACCTGATCCGAAATTGGTTATCACTGGCTAATACTATGAAAAATGTGGTTGATTTAGAAAGTGCCAAACCATCCATGGCAGGTTTCAGCTTAAACTCTTTCCACAGCTCTACACCGACCTGAGGCAAGGTCTGAATTCATTAGCAGGGCCCTGAGTGATTCAGCTCCTGCCTGCCTCTCCAATGCATCTATCGGAGGCCCTCCCAGGGCCCTCTGGAGTGACTCATGTTCTCTCCTTTCATGTTTTTATGTGCACTGGAGAGTCAGCCTGAATCAGTCTTCCTTTGCTTTTCCACCTCTCTTACTCATTCTTGAAGATTGGGCTCTGAAGTCACCTCTTCATGGAAGCCTTGCAGACTCAAGTTTAGTTTCTCACCTTCCGTGCTCCCATTGCACTCTGCAGTGGATACCTGTTATGCATATGTGTGTGCATATATATGTATCTATTATGCATATATATGTACATAAATGTAATATTCATAGCTAATATGCATTAAATACTATGTGTCAGTTGTGCTTCTGGTCTCCCATGACCTTATTATTTTTTTTCTTTTTAGAGATGGGAGTCTTGCTATGTTGTTCAGGCTGGAGTGCAGTGGCTATTCACAGGCCCAATCATGGCACACTACAGCCTGGAACTCCTGGGCTCAAGTAATCCTCCTGCCTCAGCCTCCTGAGTGGCTGAAACTGTAGGTGTGTACCACCATGCCTGGCTCTTCCTTCCTTCCTTCCTTCCTTCCTTCCTTCCTTCCTTCCTTCCTTCCTTCCTTCCTTCCTTCCTTCCTTTCTTCCCTCCTTCTTTCCTCTCTTTCTCTTTTCCCTCCCCTCCCCTCCCCTACATTCCCTTCCCTTCCCTTCCCTTCCCTTCCCTTCCCTTCCCCTTCCCCCCCTCCCCCTCCCTCCTTCCTTCCCTCTTCTTCCTTTCCTTCCTTTTTTCTTTTC
>NW_016806926.1:44784-70405 GCF_001698545.2 Rhinopithecus bieti | reverse complement strand
AAAAAAAAAAAAAAAAAAAAAAAAAAAGTCTGGAAACAGATGCTGGAGAGGATGCAGAGAAATAGGAAAGCTTTTACACTATTGGGAGTGTAAATTAGTTCAACCATTGTGGAAGACTGTGGTAACTCCTCAAGGATCTAGAACCAGAAATATCATTTGACCCAGCATATCATTACTGGGTATATACCCAAAGGATTATAAATCATTCTACTATAAAGACACATGCACACATATGTTTATTGCAACACTATTTAGCAAAGACTTGGAACCAACCCAAATGCCCATCAATGATAGACTGGATATAGAAAATGTGGCACATATACACCATGGAACACTATGGAGCCATAAAAAAGAATGAGTTCACATCCTTTCACGGACATGGATGAAGCTGAAAACCATCATCCTCAGCAAACTAACACAGGAACAGAAAACCAAACACCGCATGTTCTCACTTGTAAGAGGGAGCTGAACAATTTCCTTTCTTTCTTAACAGATTAGTTATAAGGCCTTTTAAGCAACCCTAAAAATATGTACTATTATCCCAACGTTATAGGTAGGAAAAATGAGGCAGAGAAAAGTTAAATAACATGGCCAAGGTCATAGCTGGGAAGGGGCACAGTCATGATTCAGACTGCAGTGGCCTGGCCCCAGAGCTCATGTTCTTAACCTCTACAATATGTTATGTCTCCAGTAGCCTTATTGGGCAGAGGACACACATAGACTGATGCATAGCAAGAGATAGTTACAGACACCTGGAGAGACCTGGACAAGCAGCTTCGTGGGGTAGGAGAGAGTGCTGTGCAGTGTGGTTGGCAGAATAGCAAGCCCTAGTAGGGGAGGGATGGGGATGGATTAAAAACAAAATGAGGCAGCTCACACCTGTAATCCCAGCACTTTGGTAGGCTGAGGCGGGAGGATCATGTGAGGCCAGCAGTTCAAGACCAGTCTGGGCAACACATTCATGAGACCCTATCCGTACAAAATACTAAAACAAAAATTAAAAAATCACTCAGCTATATTGGCACACACATGTAATCCCAGCTACTCAGGAGACTGAGGCAGAAGGATTGCCCAAACCCAGGAGGTTGAGGCTGCAGTGAGTTGTGATCGCTCCACTGCACTCCAGCCTGGTGACAGGGAGATCCTGTCTCAAAAAAAAAAAAAAAAAAAGCAAGTGGAAATCTAGATTGATGCCTGCAGGAGCCCAGAGCTCACCCACAACCACCTCTTCCTGCTCTCTAAAAGGGGCTCTGGCTGCATTCCTGATGTGGAAAGGTTTCATGTGTGTGTTGGGGGCATCTTGGGTGTTCATGGGGTAGCAAGAGCAGCTCTCAGCATCCTGCCATTCTTTTTCTTATTCCAGCTCAACTTGCCATCTGCATACCTCTGTGAGAGGCTCTGTGAATCACAGGATCTCATGAGTCACTCATTCCCTCTCTGAGGAATAAATTATATCAAGTCTCACAAAAGCAGAGCAGTTGGGTTTAAATGAGGTGTCACACAAAGATGGACTGCAGGTTCTGCTTTCCCTTGTGAACTGGCATGGCTGTTGGGCGAGGCATGTTGCCAGTTCTCAGCTTGAGCTTTTGGGCCGTCAACCCAGAGTTCTGGCTGCTTCAGCTTCATCTGGATTTGATGTTCAGAATGCCAGACTCAGCAAGAGGTGAAACAGGCCCCAGTGATCATAATTTTGACTCACTTGGGGAAAGGCTGAAGAATGAAGATGAGTGAATACTTGATTTGCTTGTGTCTCCAGTCTGCATTGCATCAGGCCTATCCTTTGTTATCACTTTTTTTTTGAGAAGGAGTCTCACTCTGTTGCCCAGGCTAGAGTGCAGTGGTGCAATCTTGGCTCACTGCAACCTCTGCCTCCTGGGTTCAAGCGATTCTCCAGCCCTAGCCTCCAGAGTAGCTGGGACTACAGGCGTGCACCACCACACCTGGCCAATTTTTGTATTTTTAGCAGAGACTGGGATTTCACCATATTGGCCAGGCTGGTCTCGAACTCCTGATCACAGGTGATCCACTGGCTTCGGCCTCCCAGAGGCTATCCTTTATTTAACTCACAACTGCTGATAATAGACATTCTGAAAGTAAATTTACTACTTTAATATTCCAAAACTGCTTTCCGTAGTCCATGATATGCAAAACCTTTGAATGCAGAAAACAGAATGTTCCTGGTGTAGCAGAGAGAATATGTGGTTAAGCAGAGGCCAGTGATATCTTGTAGCAAATTTGTTCACCCCATCACAAGTGTGCATTGTCAGTTTTGTGTCCTGGTATCTGTCCTGAGCCTCTCTTTAGATACCAAGCTTCTTACCTGGCTATGGTGAGGATGGGAGAAAAGCAATTTGATTTGCTGGTGAAAATGACTCACAGCAGGATGTAAATGAGAACCACAGATTTAGCTCCTTGCAGTGCATAATTCCATTTTAGATGAAGGCTTAGTAATCAAAATCTAATAAGCTTAGTAATCAAGATCTTGATAGAATGTTGGGGGAAGATTTACTTTCACAGAGGAATTTTTGAGAATCCCCTTGTTACCCTAGTCAGCCCACTTTTTCTGATTCACTTTTCTGAGCATTAGGGAAACAAACTTCAGTATCCTGGCAGCCCACTTGGGGAGGGGCCTAAGCTGCAACTCCTTCAGGCAGTTCAATTCCAGCTTCCCTCTTCATAGTGCCTCTCAGGGCATCTTCGCACTGTATCCACCCTATACCCTCTGCCAGGCACCTACATGCTCTGCCATGGCAAGCTTATGCCTTTTCTTTGGGTCCCATTGAAGATATCCCTAAAGCCTAGGAATTGAAGCAGGGACCCAGACACCTGGGCTCAATTATAGCCCCACTCCATATCTTTATATAAATAATTGCTTGGCACAGTGCCTGGCACATAGGAAGTGTTGTTTAAGTGTTCATAACCATTTCCTCCAGGGAAACTCTCCCTCCCTAGCTCCTGAGGCAGGAATCTCTCCTATGTGCTGTATTTTGATGACCTCTTTACTTGCCTCTATTCTAGGATGTAGATACCTGAAGGCAGGGGCTGTCTTTCTTACCTTCACTTCTGTGACTAGAAAACCACATTGAGATTTTAATTTGAGTTATGTACTCTTTCAGCAGCCTGAAAGAATGGTAAGGATTCTCTCTTCCCCATTCCAAGAAAGTCACCAAGTGTCCTTAACTTCAGGATTAATGACTTTGGCACTATAGGGATAAACAAAGAGTTCAGAGACAAAGTGTGAAACAGGGATCTGGAATGTCACCCCTATATAGAATTTTGTTGTAAAAAAGAAGCCTCAACAGAGAGAGGAAGTGGGCCAACCCTGGAGGGAAGATTGTGAAAGCTTTTTGAGAGACTGGGAGTGGGACAGAGGCGTGCAGATCCTGTGGTACTGGAGACCAGCACTTCCCTCCCACAGCTGGTCTGTGGCAGGACTTCACAGCAGAAAAGCTGCATGGTCCCCTGAGAGAGAAGGTTCACTAAATCTTTAATTTCCCAGCCGTCAAAAGATCTGGGACTGGGCCACTGCTTTCAAGGTACCACGTGGATTTTGACACTGAATACGTCAACCAGTTCGGTGTGATCAGAAGAGATCAGAGGATCTTCTAGAATGTTCCAGAGTGTGCCAGATCCCCTCACTTGACCCTAGGAATAAGGGTTCCTGCTCTCCATCCCCATCAAATTCCTGAGATTGAACTTCCTGAGTGAAAGGGGACTCTGAACAAATGCAACTTTATTTAGAGACACAAAAGAACACGGCCTTTTGGAAACCCTCGTGAAGTGAACTAAAATTCACATCTACAGCGTGTCCATGGTCCTGGCTAAGGTAGGTCACATAGAATATTTGGTGAGTCAGTAAATAATGGAAGTACCCTGAAATTTCTCCATACTATTTTAATAATGCCATAGCAACATTTTTTATTTACCTACCTTTATTAAAGGTTTTCCATGGCCATTTCCTGAGCATTTAAAGCACATGCAAATGAATTGTCTTTGAACAAGGATTCAAAAGACTTTTATCACTGCAAGCTAGCAGCAAGCTGAATTTATATCTCCCCAGTATCACATTGCTGGTTGCTAACGTGACTAAGCCTTGCTACTTTACACTTTGTCTATGAATAGATTGAAGTCTCCAATGAGAACTTGCATCACAAAGCCCCACCTAAAACGATAAAGCCTTGAAGGCAAAAACCCAAAATCTTATTTTGTATATTGGTATCCACGTCACAAAGCTGCCTTGTATCTACAATTCCTAATTCTTGCTCAGAATGTAAGTTATTTGGGCTATTACTTTTTTTCTAGTCTCAATTACTTGTGGTTATTCATACAGGGATCACTTAAATGAATGAAATCTAGAGATAATTGAACAACATTCTTTTAGTCCTTAGTTTCTGCTCACTCTCCCCTCTAGTCTTCAGACATTTTTTCTAGGCTGCTATACCAGCTGCAGATTCAATTTATTATCTTTTCCCCCCCACCAGAATTCTCAAGAATTCACCCTTGACTTCTTTCAGTGTTCTTTTATCTAGGTTTTGTTGTGTTTGTTTTGTTTTTGCTTTCAATAGAGTTTTGTTTTAGAGCAGTCTTAGGTTCACAGAAAAATCTAGCAGGAGGTATAGAGATATCCCATAAAACCCTGCCCTAAAACATGCATAGCCTCCTGCATTATCGACATACCTCACCAGAACAGTACACTTGTGACAACTGGTGGACCTACACTGGACCTACACTGACACATTTTTGCCCAGAGTCCATAGTCTACATTAGAGTAGACTCACAGTGTTGTACTTCTATGGTTTTGGAAAAATGTATGACATGGTTCACCACTGTAGAATCATACAGAGTAGTTTCACTGCCCTAAAAATCGCCTGTGCTCTCCCTATTTGTCCCTTCTTTCTCCCAACCCCTCGAAACCACTGATCTTTTTACTGTAGCCTTTTCCAGAATGTCATATAGTTGGAACTGTACAGTATGTAGCCTTTTGAGATTGACTTCTTTCGTTTGCTAATATGTGTTTAAATTTCCTCTGTGTCTTTTCATGGCTTGATAGAGCTGATAGTGCTTTTTCATTTCTTTTTAGTGCTGAATAATATTCTCTTGTCTGGTTGGACCACAGTTTATTTATCCATCCACCTATTGAAGGACATCTTGGTTGCTTCCAGGTTTTGGAAATTATAAATTAAGCTGCTATAAACATCCTTGTGCAAGGAGCACAATGCCAAGGAGCATGATTGCTGAATCATGCCAAGGAGCATGATTGCTGAATCATATGATAAGAGTGTCTTCAGCTTCCTAGAAAATCTCCAAACTATTTTCCAAAGTGGCCGTACTATTGTGCATTTTGACCAGCAGTGAATGAGATGTTCTGTGACTCCACATCCTCACCAGCATTTGGTGTTGTCAGTGTTCCAGATTTTGGCCATCCTAATAGGTGTATAGTGATAGCTAATTTGTTCTTTTGATTTGCACTTCCCTGAAAACATATGAAGTTGGGTATCTTTATATATATGTGTGTGTATATATGTGTGTGTGTATATATATACACACATACACACAAAAATTTGTATATATATTTGTTTGTGTATATATATATATACACACATACACAAAGATGTCATCTACGTATCATCTTTGGTAAGGTATCTGTTAGGGTCTTTAGTCCATTTTTTAATTGGGTTGTTTTCTTCTTGTTAAGTTTTAAGAGTTCTTTGTATATTTTTAAAGTAGTCTTTCATCAGATTGTCTTGCAAATATTTTCTCCCAGTTTGTGGCTTGTCTTTTCATTTTCTTGACAGTGTCTTTTGTAGAATACATTGGTTTTGTTTTGTTTTGTTTTGTTTTGTTTTGTTTTGTTTTAGGGGAAGTCTTGCTCTGTTGCCAGGCTGGAGTACAGTGGCACAATCTTGGCTCACTGAAACCTCCGACTTCCTGGTTCAAGCCATTCTCCTGCCTCAGCTTCACGAGTAGCTGGGATTATAGGCATGCCTCACCATGCCCAGGTAATTTTTTGGTATTTTTTAGTAGAGACAGGGTTTCGCCATGTTTGGCCAGAGTGGTCTCGATCTCCTGACCTTGTGATCCACCCGCCTCAGTCTCCCAAAGTGCTGGGATTACAGGCATGAGCCACCACGCCAGGGCAGGCTTTTTTTTTTTTTTTTGGATAAGGTCTTGCTCTGTCACCCAGGCTGATGTGCAGTATTATAGCTCACTGTAGCATCAAATTCCTGGGCTCAAGTGATCCTACTGCCTGGGCCTTCCAAAGCAGTAGGATTACAGGCAGGCATGAGTCACTGTGGCTGGCCTTGACATTTTAAATTTTAGTGAAGTTTGATTTATCAATTTTTCATAGTTCAGAGCTTTGGTGTTGTAGATTTATTTTCTTTACCTTGTAACTATCAGAAGGGTATTTAAAAGACAGGTAATAACTGGAAAAGTAGGAACAAGCTAAACAACACCATGATTAAGCAATCAGGCAAATCCTGAAGGTGAGATATTCCACTGAACAACTGTCCTGGCCTCTTAGCAAATCAGCATCATAGAAACAGTGAATTTATAGAGTAAAAGCAATTTAAGTGACCCAACCATCAGATGTATTATAACATGTGGTCCTAGGTTAGATTCCAGTTTATGCAGATTTAAATAGCTATAAAAATGATTTTGAGAAACATTATGGAAATTGGAATATGGCTTAGGTCATAAATGATATTAAAACTCATTAAGATTATTATTATGGCTCGTTAGGCATGATAGTCTCGATTTTGGTTATGGAGGCTGTCCTTATTTTTTAGAGCTGCATATTAAAGTACTTAGGGATGAAATGTCATGATGTCTGTAGTTTACAGTATTTCAGCATAAAAAAATAAAGCGAACGTAAAGGAATAAAATCTGAAAGAACAGAATTATTTCACACGTTAGATCCTTATTGGCTGACCCAACCAACCCAAAGCCTGCTTTACTACAGTATACGAGTAAAGAGAGCACTTGGGTGGGGAAAGGGCATGAAATCTGGATTATGTCTTTCCCCTTGCTAGCTGTGTGATCATGGTAAAGTACTTCTCCTCTCTTTGCCTCAGTTTCTTCAACCATAAGATAGGTATATTCATTGTATTCGTCCATTTTCATGCTGCTGATAAGGATATACCTGAGACTGGGTAATTAATAAAGAAAAAGAGGTTTAATGGATTCACAGTTCCATGTGGCTGGAGAGGCTACACAATCATGGTGGAAGGTGACAGGCACATCTTACATGGCAGCAGACAAGAGGGAACTTGTGCGGCGAAATTCCCCCTAATAAAACCATCAGATCTTGCAAGACTTATTCACTACTATGAGAACAGTATGGGAGAAACCACTACCATGATTCAATTACCTCCAACCCAGTCCCTTCCAAAATATGTAGGAATTACGGGAGCTACAATTCAAGATGAGATTTGGGTAGGGATAAGCCAAATCATATCTTTAGTAGACCTACCACACAGGATGATTGTGAGGATAAATGACTTAATATACACAAGGCCATTAAATCAGTTCCTGGCACATAGTAATACATAAGACTTACCTATTATCATTGTTTTTGTTTTAGTTATTCAGGTATATGATCCTAGTAGGGTTGGCATAGACTGATAGAATCAGCACAGCTTCTTGGGTTTTCTGGTACATTGCTAGTAGCCATGGGAACTCCATATTTCTGGGGACTCATTTTTGAGTCTTCTCTTACACTACATTGAGAAGTGTTCCACTCCATGTTTTAGGGGCTGGTGAAGAGTGGTAAGACATAAAGACAGCTTCTCTTATTGTTTGTAATGGGGTTTTTGGCTTAGTGCTCCATCAAAAATCTAAAGTTTTAAGTGTGATTAAACAATAGGTAGTTGAAGATACCCCTAGATCTAGAATATTCTGGCAGAAGATTTAACATCTTCATTAGGAATACTGGTCTAGAATCCATCTTTTCCTTTAAAAAACCAACAAACACAGTATAAGACGTCTTTATAAATATATCCCTTCAAGCAAATCTGATACATGATGATTTAGGACTAAAATTTATCTTTGTCACCAACAAAATAGAAAGAGGGTAAATATGATTTTACAACTGTGTCTTAGGTTTTTAGTTGGAGAAATGCTGTACTCTAATTAAAATTACAAATGACTTTATCTTTTAGTGCTCCATGTTTTCATTTTCAATTTTTCAATTTCCCTCTCCTCTGTCTGAGATTACTGCAGACTACGCACTAATTTTCTTCTATCACTTCATTGTGAAAAAAAAAGCTGCAATATGATTCATATGCTAGGAGTTAAAAAATTGCCCCAGGATGTTTGAGCTATCTGCCAGCGGTAAATAATATAACGCAAAAATCATTAGCATACTGTAGTTTTATGTTTATGTATGTAGAGAACTATCTAGTTTTCTTGACTTCAATTAAATTTTCAATGTTAGATTTTAGTACAGATTAATAATATTTTTTCTGTTCATTTCTTTCCCTTACATGAGCACAGGGAGTTCTTTGACCTCTAGAAGTTGCAAGCACTTTTTGGCCTGTTACAACAGCACAATTTATTATCAATTGATTTTAGAGTGAACTGAAATTTTCAAGATTAGATGGGTGTGTATTAGAGCAAATTCTAAATGGCTGAGTTAAAGTTTACAGTCATCAAAAGTTATGAGAACCATTTATCTTATAAGGTCTGCAGTACCGAAATCACAACTTCAGAAATTAGAACATTATCTGTTATGATGCTACTACAATATAATTTCTTTCTTTCTTTTTTTTATTCTGAGTTGGAGTTTTGCACTGTTGCCCAGGCTGCAGTGCAGTGGTGTGATCTTGGCTCACTGCAACCCCTGCCTCCTGGATTCAAGTGATTCTCCTGCCTCAGCCTCCCGAGTAGCTGGGATTATAGCCATATGCCACCATGCCTGGCTGATTTTTTGTAATTTTAGTAGAGATGAGGTTTCACTATGTTGGCCAGGCTGGTCTCGAAATCCTGACCTGGTGATCCACCAGCCTCAGCCTCCCAAAGTGCTGGGATTACAGGCGTGAGTCGCTGCACCTGGCTTACATTATAATTTTGTTAAAGCTAAACATTATTTCAAATAACATATAAATAATTTTTAAAATCTGACATTGAATGCAAGTACTGTGCTAAAGTGCTTTACATGAAATGTCTCATCTACTCTCACAACTACCCAGGGCCTGCTCAAGCTTTCGTTTCTCTTGAGAGAACTGAAATGGCCAGGACAAATGACTGGCTCAAGGTCACACTGCAGCTGTGATAAGGCGAGGTTGAAATTTAGAATCAATGGTGACTTCTTCATCCAGCCAATATTTACTGAGCATTTATTAGGCAACAGGATCTGTTCTAGGTGTGGAGATAGTAATGTGAAGAAAACATCAAAATCTTTGCTCTGAATATTATGAAATACTGACACACAGTTGAGGCTAGCAGTTAGAATTGGTGAATACTTTTTCCACTATTAGGCAGTGTTCTAGCCCCTCTACTTAGAAATTTAACCCTATAAACTGATTTGTTTTTCCAGAAGAAACAAAGGTCTCAAAGCTGATCATAAGTCCCCTGGAGAGTAGAAGTTTGGCTCTAAATCTGGACTCATCCAGAAAAAAAAGCTAGTCCACATGGTGGCTCATGCCTGTAGTCCTAGCTACTGGGGAGGCTGAGGCAGGAGGATTGCTTGAGTGCAGGAGTTCGAGGTTGCATTGATTGCACCACTGCACTCCAGCCTGGTGACAGAATAAGACCCTATCTCTAATAAAAAACAAAACAAAAACCCCCCACACTCTCTTTGAAGCAACTATTTCCTTAAATCCCCCCAATACACACACACACACACACACACACACACACACACACACACACACACATTTCTTGATATCTTTTTGAAGCATCATTCATCCTAGGCAAACTTTATAAACATGGGGCCATACCTTTTACAATTCAGGATCACCAGGCCACTGGACTTTTTGTTGTTGTTGTTGTTGTTGTTATAGATATCTGCAATAATTACCACACAAAGGAACACCACAGTGCATTTCCATAATAAAATAAACTGTATTTGCTAGTGGAGCCTGTAGTTCATCAGGTAAGGCTTTTACTCCTTTAGCAACCAAATTGCTCTCTTCCCTTAGTGAATGACAGTTTCTGCAATGGTCTGACCTATTTGGGCAGTTCAGAGCAGGCACCCAGAGGCACCCTCATCTTCTTACATCACAGCCATGGGTACATCAAACCCACAATTCATGGGTTGGATGAATAAGGTTGCTACTTATTAAGTTACAGGCAAGTAGTTCAATAAAAAACAGTTGAGATTTCTCTTTAGTTTCTGTATCTATGTAAACTTTCTATAATTTGAAATATAGCACTAGCTTTTCATAATTGAAAATTATGGGGATAAACAAAGAAATGAAATACCTTCAGCAGTAACCATGGATATATAAAATCAAAACCATTACTATTATCATACTGTATAGTTCTACTGAATTCCTTATTTTAATTTTCAAACCCAGTTATTCCTGATCTTTATATTTGTGCCTTATTTTATTTTATTTTTTTGAGACAGAATCTTGCTCTGTTGTCCTGGCTGAAGTGCAGTATCACAATCTTGGCTTGATGCAAACTCTGCCTCCCGGGTTCAAGCAATTATCATGCCTCCGCCTCTGGAGAAGCTGGGATTATAGGCATGTACTACCACACCTGGCTAATTTTTGTATTTTAGTAGAGACAGAGTTTCACCATGTTGACCAGGCTGGTCTCAAACTCCTGACCTCAGGCGATCCGCCCTCCTTTACCTCCCAAACTGCTGGAATTACAGGCATGAGCCACCATGCCCGGCCATTGTGCCCTATTTTAAAGCCCTTATGCATACATATTGCATTATAGAAAGTGAAATAATTTTTTTATTTTTATTATTTTTTTTTATGGAGTCTCGCTCTATCATCCAGGCTGAAGTGCAGTGGCACAATCTCGGCTCACTGCAACCTTCGCCACCTGGGTTCGTGCAATGCTCCTGCCTCAGCCTCTCAAGTAGCTGGGATTACAGGCGCACATCACCACCCCTGGCTAATTTTTGTATTTTTAGTAGTAGAGATGGGGCTTCACCATGTTGGCCAGGTTGGTCTCGAACTCCTGACCTCAAGTGATCCACCCGCCTAGGCCTCCCAGAGTGCTGGGATAACAGGCATGAGCCACCGTGCCTGGCCTAGAAAGTGAAAGAATCTTGAAATAAGATTTCCCTCTCCTCTGAGATACTGAGACTAGCACTAATTTCTTCTATCATTCATTGGAAAAAAAGCTGCAATATGATTCATATGTAGGAGTTAAAAAATTGCCCAGGATGTTTGAGCTATGTGTAAATAATATAACACAAAAATCATTAGGATACTGTCGTTTATGTTTATGTAGAGAACTATCTAGTTTTCTTGACTTCAATTAAAATAAAAAACAAGTTCTCCCTAAACAGAGAGACTTAGCTAGCTACAGCACATGAACTTAGACTGACGGGAAATTTTAGTGCAAGTTATCAAATCATGAAAAGTACAGTGAAAGCTAATGAAGCCCTTATTTTAAATCATTTAGAGAAATGATTTCTGTCTTCTTGAACACCTCATCTTCTTAGAGCCACCCTGTCATCTTGGCTGTGAAGCAGATATGTATGCTATGTTTTTGCTTTCTGTTAGTGAAGGGTTTCCTTTTCCTCTCTTTCTTGACACTAGAGACAATTTGATGACAAGCTGAAAACAGCCATTGGATGGATAAAAGATTTGGGCTGAGAATAAACAGGGATGTAGTTTTGGTTCCGACCTGCCTAGATTTTTGTTATGGGACAAACCCTTCTGTTTTGCCATCTGCATTAAGGAGAGCAGTTGACTGATTATCTTTGAAGTTTTACTCCTAACTGTATAATGCTACAGTTTCAATACAGCTTTAGCTCTGATAACTAAGAAACAAAGTGGTAATCATAAGAATCTAACTATTAGATATTTGGTGACACCACATTCATAAAGTAAAAATGTAACTTTAGTTCCTTTAGTAGTCCAACTGCCCATTTTGCTGTGAAATAAAATGCCCACTATTGATGATTCCTTTCATTTGAAGGAGTATCCGTTAAGTGTGACATGCCTAGCATTGCTCTGCCTTTTTCGCTCCTCTTTTTTGTTTTTTTTGGGAATATGCAGTGACCTGTCTAACTGGTGAGTGCATAGGAGAAGTTGGATAGAATGGCAGCCCTTTCCTCTCAATTTCTCGAGAGCTGTTGACCTGAAGATAAAATGTGTCCTCTTGAGTCCTCGTGGGAGCTGGAAACCTGTAGAAAAGATGTGTCTGCTTTTACTCCTCCATGCTGTAGGTTTACAGGGTCAGGGCCCTCCCTGGGGAGGTCTGTGGCCATCCATGGGCAAGTTTGTCTAGTTCTGGGGTTTAGTGTTAGCAAACCCAGTTGGCTCTTAAATCTAAGCCATTTTCTGCAATATCAGCTTTCTTAGTAGTAAACATGATATTTTGATTTCCATGCATCTTACTTTTTGAGCCTATTTCTCAGGTGGTTCAGAACTTGGATGTGATGCTATTTTGGGAGTTCCCTGAAGTCCCAAGAAACAGTACTAGATTGTGTGAATAAATGACTTTGGCCATGAACTTTCTGCTTAGATTCACACAGGTCTTCTCTCAGTTTTGATTGTCTCTGGTAAAAAAAAAACTTGACAACATCACTGCAAACTCTGGTAATCAGAATGCTAGAGATCGTTATCTCAGCCAGCAATAACATGGCTGCATGGCACTCATGGTTATACAATGGAAGCCAGATATTTAAACATTATCACTGTAAGCCATGAAATATTGCATCCAACTTGTTACAGAGCTCAGTCAAGATGGGAAGGAAGAGGTTCTTATTTTATCAATCTGAACATTGGCTAAAAGTAGAAGAACCAATCCACTTTATAATAATTTGTTTTCTCTCTTGAATCCGGAAAGAAGAAGGGCTTGAGGACACAGAAGGTACACAGTTTAATCAATATTTGAGGGCTGAGTATGGTACCCAGACTTCTCTAGGTGCTGTGGGACACAGCAGTGGACCAAGAAGACAAAAATCTGTATCCTCAAGGAGCTTGTATTTTAGTGGAAGGAGATACACATTAATCAACACAAATAAGTAAATAAGCAAATAAATAAATAAAGTCAGTGAATATGATAGTGCAGTGTAGTGACACAGTTTTGGAACCAGACAGCCTGGGGTCAAAGCCTGGCACCATCACTTACAAGCTTTATGGCCTTTGAGGAAGTTCTTAACCTCTCTGTGCCTCGGTTTCCTCATCAGTAAATTTGGGTTAATAAAATCTTTTGAGATTTGTCGTGAGGATTACATTTAATCAGTGTTAAACACTTAGAACTGTGACCGGCACACTTTAAGCACTACATAAGTACTTGCTGTTATTATATTAAATGGTACAAGAACAAGAAAGGGATAAAGGAGTGTTGGATGGGTTTGTAGTTTTAAATGGGTTGTTAAAAAAAAAATCCAAAACAAGATCTTGATGGCATTTAAGTAAAGATCTGAAGGAGCTGAGGGAGTCAGCCACTCAGATATTTGGTGGAAAGCTTTGCCAGGCAGAAGGAATGGCAAGTGCAAAGGCCCTGAGGTTGGCACATGCCTTGCTTCTAGGACTGGCAGGTGTGCAGTGTGGCTGGGGAGGAGAATACAATAGAGAGGGATTGTAGATTGGGACTCCTTAGAAGTAGAACCTAAGACAGGAATTCAAATACCATTGATTTCCTGAGGATGTGTTCTCAGGAAAAAACGAGGGAAGAAAGGAAGAGAGAGCAGAAGAGCTAAGTAAGGATGTGGTCCTGGCAGGTACAGCCTAGCCCCAGGGGGAGCACCACAGTGAGTTCCCCCTTGAGACAAATGGATTGGCTTCTTGTTTCCACACATCAGCCAGTCATTGGCAGGGGTCTCTTGGGGGAGGTGGCTCCCGTTGGCCAAGGGCAGTTCTCATTAGCAGGGGCAGTTGTGAGTCACTGGCAGTAGCTGGAGGTGGCCTGGGGAAGGGGATCAGGGCAGGACATAGCAGTACACACTATAGGAGATAAAACTGCTTCTTCTAGGGACTTGTAGACATTTCAAGTCATAATTCCAGAAGATTCAAATCTGAATTTAATGAGTCCATCTGGCTACATTCCAGGAATAGAATCTTAGCCATGACGAGGGCTGGAGTGTTTTCAGTCTATACTTGTGCATCTGAAAAATGTTAAAGAAAAACTACACAATGGGGGCATGTTGGTGCCTCTATAGCTTGCTAAACTCTGACTTTTATTTTTTTCTTGAGACAGAGTCTTACTCCGTTGCTCAGGCTAGAATGCAGTGGCATGATTCTCGGCTCACTGCAACCTCTACCTGCCAGCAACCTCTGCCTTCTGGATTCAAGTGATTCTCCTGTCTCAGCCTACCAAGTAGCTGAGATTACAGGTGCCCACCACCATGCCTGGCTAATTTTTGTATTTTTAGTAGAGACGGGGTTTTACCATGTTGGTCAGGCTAGTCTCGAACTCCTGACCTCAGGTGATCCACCCACCCTGGCCTCCCAAAGTGCTGGGATTACAGGTGTGAACCACCACACCCAGCCTCTAAGTTTATTTTCTGCAAATGATTCTAGGTTTATTTCTAGCAAAGCTGAGCCCTCTGCCGGCAAAAGCAACATTGAGCTGCTGGGGGCACCTTTCTGCCTCTCCTCCACAGTCCTCAGCAATTCAGGTCTAGCTCCAAACCTGCATATTTCACCCACAGAGCCGAAGCCCTGAAGGCAGACAGCCCCACATCCTTAGAAGGAAGCGTAGCCATTGTTAATTGAAGCTGGAGCTGGAGTCTTGAATGTCTTACACTCTATCCCAAGCAGCTTATCAAAGTTGCTTTTAGCCACATGGCATTTGTCCCTGTGAGGAGCCATGGGGACTTTGTACAATGTCAAGGTAGCTAAATTGGAATTACATTTCCTAGATAACTTAGATACAGAGATACCTTGTATGGTTCAAAGTTATAGTTGCCACAAGAGAAACTTGTGTGATTTTGTTTGTCACCCACGCTGGAGTGCAGTGGCACGATCTCTGCTCACTGCAACCTCCATGCCACCCAAGTAGCTGGGATTATAGGCACATGTGCTACCACATCCGACTATTTTTTGTATTTTTAATAGAGATGGTGTTTCACCATGTTGGCCTGGCTGGCCTCGAACTCCTGGCCTCAAGCGATTTGCTTGCCTTGGCCTCCCAAGTTGCTGGGATTACAGGTGTGGGCCACTGGGCCTGGTCTGTTTGTTTAACATTCTAAAAATGTATAATCAATTAATATGGCCTAGGATTTTAATGGTATTCACTTCAGTAACTTGAATCCACAAATCTAAGGAGTATATAACCAAAAAATTGTGTATAAACACAGATTGGACATGGCAATTTCTGTTCACAGAGGTCACATGTTTAGGTACATAAATTAGTAGCAAGTATCTAGAATTTTGACCAAACTGTTTTTAAGATGCAGAAATGTAAAATCACATCTTGAAAATGTGATGAAAAAATGAAGAAGAGCTGGTCTACACACATCAAAAATCAAATGTTGCTTATAAAAGAGATGAATGACAGCTACAGGATTCAAGTGACAACATGATTTCAAGAAATTAATACTGATCAAAGAGAACAGGAATATTTTTACATTTCACTGAAAATACATTGACTACTAGAATGTAAAGATCTAGCGGAAACTCAGGGAGAAAATTACAAAATCTAAAGCTAATTACTTAGTATTTCTTATTACCTAAATAATCGTATGATATTAAAAGGAAGCTGAAAATATGGAATGCTTCATAAATTTGTGCATCACCCCATGCGGGGGCCATGCTAATGGCTAATATCATTCCAATTTTGAAGCAAGTGCCTTATGTGAAATTTGAGATCAGGAATGAAGCAGCAGCCATTGCACTTTGAAGGCCATGATTGGTAGGTATGGTTAACAGTGCCTGTGGGGGCCAGAAGAGGTGGCTCACACCTGTAATTCCAGCACTTTGGGAGGCCAAGGCAAGGCGCCTGTAATCCCAGCTACTCCAGAGGCTGAGGCACTAGAATTGCTTGAACACGGGAGGCAGATGTTGCTGTGAGCCAAGATCATACCATTGCACTCCAGCCTGGTGACAAGAGCAAAACTCTGTCTCAAAACAACAACAATAACAACAACAAAACCAAAACAAACAAAAACAGTGCCTGTGGGTGCCACCTTGTCTTCAATTTTTCCCACTCAATGTCCAGCTCTTCCTGACTGCTGGCCCTACTGACCAGCCATGAACCAGGCCCACCATAAGATGCTCTGTTGTGAGCTCACAGAGGTGGAAGCCACAAAGAGCCTTCCGTAGACTTCTATGCCAGCGCCTTCATGGTTGCACCTCACATCCAGCAAGCCTCGACTTGTTCACCAGCTCCAGGGTTGATTAGTGACTTTTTTCTGGTGCTTTTCAGACCTTTCTTCCTCAGCTTTTCCCCAGATTGCGGAAAGTTTAACTCCATAATAAATAACTTACCCCATAGTGCTCATAATGGTCTTGCTTCCCTGATTGAACTCTACCGGTACAGGAGGGAACTATAATTGCCTTCATCTTATTATGTTTCCAGGAACATTTTATCATTTCTTACAGGTCGCCACACCAGACATCTTCCTGGCTGGCTGTCCTTGAATATAATCAGTATATATCAATATAATCAATGTAGCCCTGAATATAATATATTAGTCAATTCTCACACTGCTGTAAAGGAATACTTGAGACTGGGTAATTTATGAAGAAAAGAGGTTTAATTGGCTCATGGTCCTGCATGGCTTGAGAGGCCTCAGAAACATTACAATCGTGGCAGAAGGCTAAGGGGAAGCCGGCACAGCCTCATGGCTGGAGCAGGAGGAAAAGAGAGTGAAGGGGAAAGGGCTACATGCTTTTAAACAACCAGAAATTGGGAGAACTCACGATCACAAGAACAGCATAGGGGAAGCTGCCTCCATGATCCAATCACTTCCCATTAGGTCCCTCCTCCAACATTGGGGATTACAATTCGACATAAGATTTGGGCAGGGACACAAATCCAAACCATATTAATAATATCCTTGAACTTCTGGTAGAGAAGGCACGCATAACTCTCTTCAGAAGAACCTTATCTATCTATCTGAATATCCTTTTCAGTGAGACACACAGCTAGAGATACAATGGGAGGCAAACCATGACCTTTATAAATATCTTTCTATAGGTAATACACTAGCCTGGCTCAAAAATCAGAGCTAGGCCGGGTGCAGGGGCTCACATATGAAATCCCTGCATTTTGAGGGGATGAGGCGGGTGGATCACTTGAGTTCAGGAGTTCTAGATAAGCCTGGCCAACATGGTGAAACCCCATCTCTACTAAAAATACAAAAATTAACCAGACGTGGTGGAGTGCACCTGTAATCCCAGCTACTCAGGAGGTTGAAATGGGAGAGTTGCTTGAACTCTGGAAGTGGAGGTTGTGGTGAGTGGAGATTGTACCACTACACTCCAGCCTGGGCAACAGAGCAAGATTCCCTCTCAAAAAAAAAAAAAAAAAAAAAAAATTAGAGCTATATATAAGGTATGCACTGTGAAGTCTGGTCCCCAGCCCTTTTTTTGTCCATCACATTCCTGCCACCCTCACCCCACTCCTAAAGGTAACCACTTCTAGTAGTTTCTTGTATTCTTTCAATGTTTTCTTATAAATAAATATCTTTTCTTTATAACTATCTTGGAGGGAACTAAAAATCCTCATCCAGGGCTGAACCTGTTACCTCCTGGCTTCTCCCCGTTCTTGGCTTGCGTCTTTCCCCCTCATCACAGAGCACAGCATGCTGAAGGGAGGCCAGCAGGACTTAATTCGGTCATGAAATTTCTAAGTTCACTCATTCATAATCTCATGGTGTAACGGAAAATGTGTTGGCCCGAGACTCAGACTATCTGGTTTCTGGTCCCAATTTCCAAAAACCCTCTATGGGATTAGGCTTTCTGGCTTCAGTTTCTTTGTAATTTGTTTTGTAATGGCAACATTATTAGAATAGATTTTGCCACATACCTAAACTGTGTCTTTTGCCACATACCTAAACTGATTGCTCATGTAAAAGCCTTTTTAGAAACTTGCATTTCAGATACTTATTTTTTTCTTTCTTCTTACTTTATTTTATTTTTTTGGAAACAGGTTCTTGTTTTGTTGCCCGGGCTGGAGTGCAGTGGCACAATCACAGCTCACTGCAGCCTGGACCTCCCAGGCTGAAGTGATCCTCTCGCTTCTGCCTCCTGAGGAGCTAGGACTACAGGTGTGCGCTACTATGCCCAGCTAATTTTTTTTTTTTTTTTTTGTAGAGATGGAGTTTCTACATGAAACCCCCATCAACATGAAAACCATGTCGCCCAGGCTGGGCTCAAACTCCTGGACTCAAGCGATCCACCTGTTTCAGCCTCCCAAACAGATGGGATTACAGGCGTGAGCCACTGTGCCTGGCCTCAGCTACTTAAATTAGAGTTCTACAGAGTATGGCACATGCTTCCCAGAAGCATTATGAAAGTCAATATATGGATCGACAATGGCACCCTCCCTTTATCCAGATGTCACCTGGCTTTGTGTGGTGGTTGTACCATACACGGAGGCACCCGAGGGAAGAGTGGGAGTTCCAGAAAAGATGGGTTGATGGTGGTTTCCTCACTCTTTCTTTCAGCACAGTGTGATGCATTACAGTTTATGTATGGTCAGCTATATTGTCATAACTGTTTTTTAGACAATAGTCTCTAATTTTAATTAAATTAACTCTTATAAAAACAGACAAATGACTCAAAAAGATTTCCTGCAAAGAAACCATGGATTGAGGTGAAAACAATAACATGAGTACAAGCAAATAAACAACTACAATAACAACAACAAAAAGATAGAGCAGACAGTGCTACTCCTAGAAAAAACTCTTTGATACCCACATTGAAAGGCAAAAATAATAAGGGTCAAATGAGATTTGAGGAAAAGTCTGACAAAATTATTTAGTCAGTCAAAATTATCAAGGAGATGGCTTGCAAGTTGTATTTACATCCATTATCATTAATGAGGAACCACAGCTTAAGGGCATATTTTGCCTTGAAATATTAATGATTGTAGCATGATGCTGCCATGATTAGAAAGATATTTAAAAATATTATTTCCTATAGTCAGTTAAGCCGATCATGTTCCTTTCCTTGTATGGGCCTGCTGTGCCATGGCTGCGGAGAGCAGCCTTCTTGGTAGTGTGTGCACCCTGTTGCTTGTATGTTGTATGCATTGCCCTAAGGACCCTTGGAGACAGCCCTTTCCAATGGACATTCATGTCCCTGACCTGATGATATTTCCAGTCTAGGCTCTAGGCAGGTATGCAGGGTGCCTTTGAAAGCCCCAGGGCATGGGAGGAAAGGTCCACATTGGCCAAGTCATTCATGTTCATCTGCACCAAGCTGTAGAACAAGGAGTATGTGATTAAGACCCCACACAGGACCAAGTTCAAGTTCTCTAGCTGCTAGAAGATCCATATTTCAAAGAAGCAAGGTTTTATTAAGATTAATGTGGATGAATTTGAAGACATGGTAACTGTGAAGCAGCTCATCCTAGACAGCTATCGGGTCAAACACTCCCCAGTCATAGCCCCCTGGGCAAGTGGCAGGCCCTGTACTTACGGGGGCTCCCACTGGTTTGCCCCTCCTTATTCACACCCACCAATAAAACCTGCTTCCTACCCCCCCAAAATGAATAAATAATAATATTATTTATCTCACTTTTATATCATCTTTTAGTGTCTTTTTTGTGCATGTATTGTAATGCTTGTAATACATTGGTAAGTATACATAGTGGAAGTATGGGCTGAACACGTTTTGCTGATTAGAGGGGCACAATCAAAAAGCTGGTGACCACTGATTGGTACTGAGACTGACATGTCCAGAAGTCCATCCAACTTATGAAGAAGACATGTGGGTGGTGGCACAGCTTGGATTCTGCAATTGAAGACTGTAAAACATTTCTCACTCTATGTTTTATGACCTATAACACACGATTGCATGAACTAGGGAAAGGGTTGTGCTTTAGAAAGTCAGATATATATATTTGCATTTCCATTATCAGGAAAACCTCCCTCCATCCTCACCCCTCAACTTCTAGGAAAAACAGGACTAGATTTAACAATCTTCCAATCATATTTGTTTTCTTTGTTACTTTCACCTGGTTCAGCATCTAAGTAAATCAACATTGCTAACCTATTAGTTGTGTGTCTTTTTGTTTTGTTTTGTTTTGTTTTGTTTTGTTTTGTTTTGTTTCAGATGAAGTCTCGCTATATCGCCAGGCTGGAGTACAGTGGTGTGATCTCAGCTCATTGCAACCTCCGCCTCCTGGGTTCAAGCGATTCTCTTGCCTCAGCCTACGGAGTAGCTGGGATTACAGGCAGGCACCACCACGCCCAGCTAATTTTTTTTTATTTTTAGTAGAGATGGGGTTTCACTATGTTGGCCAGGATGGTCTCCATTTCCTGACCTCGTGATCTGCCCGCCTCGGCCTCCTGAAGTGCTGGGATTACAGGCATGAGCCACTGTGCCCGGCCACCTGTTAGTTTTTTTGGACCAAAAGGAATCTGAAGATTTTTCAGAGTCAGGGAAGAATTTTGTTAGGATATTAAATGTGGGCAATATTTATTTTTAAGTCTACAGATCTAAAGTTACTTTTTTCAAGAACAAAACACCCTTTGTTTTGCTCATAGATTATTCCTAGTATAATATTTTAAAAGTGTACTTTATTTTAAAAAGTCATACTTAATGCATAGAGTTATTGCAAAATATAAACAGGTGGCAAAAATAAAATGAGGTATAAATGTGTGCTAAATTCTGCTGTAGTAATAGACAACCTCCTAAATCTCAGTGAGTCAATGCACCCCTAATTTTTTTTTCTCACTGCATGTCTAATGCAGCTTAGAAGGTGGAGCTCTGCTCAATGAAATCTCTCAAGGATTGTTAGAACAATGACCTCCAAAGATATCCACCTCGTAATCCTGGGAACCAGTGAATATGTTTCCTTACGTGGTAAAAGGATCTTTGCTGGTGTGATTACATTAAGGATATTGAAATAGGGAGACGATCTAGATTTTCCAGGTGGACCCGGTGTAATCACAAGGGTCCTTACAAGAAGGAGGGAATAAAGTCAAAGGCAGTAGTAGAAGATGTGGCCCCAGAAGCAAGAGGTTGGAGTGATGTGAGGAAGCAGCCACAAGCCAAGGAATGCAGGCAGCCTCTAAAACTGAAAAAGACAAGGAAGTGGATTGTACAAATGAAAGCCTGCATACTTTATGTCTAAGTATTCAGAAGTTGTAAATTAAACCATACCCACAATCTCTGGCTTGGTCCTGACATGGGCCACAGTGCTTCCCAGAGACTGTCCTGCAACCTAGAGGTTGAAAGAGCCACAGTCTGCTAGTTTGAGTGGAAGCACAGCTCTGCTTGGGCAGGCAGAGCAGATGGGGGTCCAGGCTCAGACAGCTGTGAGTGAATTCACCTGCCTGAGCCTGGGGCAGGGACTGACCTAGGTCAAGCTTCTCAGGGAGTTCTCAGCACTCAGTGCCTCTACCGTCAAAGCAGAAGAATGTCACTGTCAAATGGCTTTGGGAAACCCTGCCTGTTAACTTCCCTGCCCACCTCCTTGGGGATTCATAACTTATATTACACTATCTAGTAAAGATTCTGACAGATCGTGAGATATAAAAGCCTGCTTAGCTTTGTTTAACTCAGCATTTTCCACATGGAATACATTTTTGGGAAACCATCCTTTTTTTTTCATAAGTCTTAGTAATATCCTTCCTTCGTAAGTCAGAGTTCTTCAATGCACCTAAGAAACTGCTGTTTCTGTAAAGGTTTTTGGACCTAAAATGCAGAGCACTGAATGAATCATACTTCTTAGTTCCTGACACACGATTATCAGTGGTTCCTACAAGGACCCATTGTCATTCATTCATTCATTTATTCAGAGTCACATCAGGCACAGAAAGCACAGTATCTTAGGGCTCATGATACATTTAGGGGCCCAGAAATGTGTTTTAATTTCTTGTAAGTCAGAAGTAAAAATGTACTTTTAGGGCAAAGAATTTTTTTTTTTTTTAATAGAGACAGGGTCTCACTATGTTGCCTAGGCTGGTCTTGAACTTCCGGCCTCAAGCAATCCTCCTGCCTTGGCCTCCCAAAGTGTTGTAATTACAGGTGTGAGTCACCATCCCTGGCCCAGATAAAATGTTTTAATACATAATATTAATATATTTATCTTTATACCAACACAGTTGTAAAATGTGATTTTTAAATACTTTTCTAATGGAGGAAAGGACCCATGAAGGCAAAAGGGACTCGGGCCCATGGAAATTGGAATGCAGTCATGCATTTATTTATTCCCTTTATTTTATATCCTAGTCCCATTGTCTCCAATCAGCAATACTTTTAATGAGTATGTTTATTTCTATTTGAATGTATCTTTGAAAAGCTTGTATTACTGATTTGCCATATTGTTTGTTAAGTGATGTTATATTTTATATTGTTCTGTTTCTTGCGTTTTTCACTATGTACCATATTTTAAAATCAATTTCTAGTGCTCTAATTATGTCCAACTAATTGCTTCTACCCTCAGCAAAATACTCTGTGGTGTGCCTGCACCACATTTTACCCATTCACTCTCCCAGTGATGCCATCTCCTTGCCACCACCATGCTGCAATGATCCATCATGTACATTTCCCTCTTGAGCCTGCCTGGGAATGTTTCCAGGATATGTGCTCACCAGTGGAATTTCTGAGTCAGAGGGCACCTGCATACTTAATTTGGCTATGTAATGCTAGAAATCTCTCCAAAATAAATGTTGTTTTCATATTTTCCTTTTCTGTGCTGGTCATGTTGGGGTTTGCTGTCATTTATTTTAGCTTTATAAAATAAATTGGGTAATTCTTTTTTAAATCCTGGAACATTTTATATTGCATTGGAATTAATTGTTCTTTGCAAGTGTGAGACTATAGGCAGTATGACTGCTTGATGCCAAAACCCATATATAGAGGCAATTCTTGAAAATATTTTCAGTTTCTTCCTTGGCTATTGGTTCGAATAAATTTTTATGGTTCTAAATCTGATGTTGGCATCTAGGCAGGAATAACTAGGTCCATGAGACACAGACACAAAGATGTGTATTTTTTGGGTTTTGTTTATGACTTTGTGACTTGCTGTAATACCTTAGGAAGGCTCTCTGTGCCCATGGGTACTCAATTGCACTATTAATGGGCTTGAAATGATTGGTCTCTAAATGTACATGGCAAGAGTTCATTCTCTGCATGTCACATAAGTCTGCTCTGGTCAACGAATAAGTCTTTCCCTCTCTTTTTATGATCTTGAATTTTGCTTTTAAATTAACTATGATGTCTTGCACTTTTGGCACTTAAAAATATATACATAATATATATACATACCTTCAAGGATTTTTCTCCTCTGAAGAAGCCAAGGCTGGCAAATCACTACTTATAAATCATGTAATACTTTTGGAGTCTGAATTATTCTGACTACCTGGGAAACATTTCTTTTTTCCTTCATAAAAGTCATTCCAAAACTGCACTTGAGTCACAGAACTGCCTTTTCCTGAATCCTGTTTCAGGAATGACTAGCTCAGAGAACATATACCCCTTTCTTCACTAATCACTGCAGCTAAGATTAGTACCTTTCCAAAAAAGAAGCTATAGGTAAGAATGATTTGTGTGTTTTTCATTTCTCAAGCTCATTTGGCAAGTAATGTGATACAGATCTCTCATTTTAAATAAATCCACTGGACCTGCATGAGAACTTACAGAATTATGTAGAACGAGGCTCATGTGTCTTCTAAAGAGTTTTCAGTTGAATCTATCAAGAAATTATTCTTCCCTCCCCACTCAGAAGATGCACCACTAAATTTGGTAGTCACTGAGAGAATGAGATTTACTCTTCAGATATTAATGTTATAACTCATATTGCTGGAATATAACTATTTTGTAACAGAAAAGATATGACAGTTGGATAGTGGGATCCAAAATGACTCAGAGGCCAGTTTCTTCTTTCCCTGACATTTTCCAAAAGTAACCTAAAATCCTCATGTTTAAGGAAGGTTTCCAGATGAACTTCATATACCTAATTTGGGGGTAAAATGTACAAGGTCCATTTTCTAATTTTAATTGGCTACAATGGGAGATTACCTTCCCATTGTAGTGGTGGACTGAAACAAAAAATTGAATTTGCTTATACCTGACTGATGGTGTCTTTTTGTATCATCGAGAGTTTGGTGCTTTAAATCCAGTAATTTATCCAACAAGCATTTATTAGCCTTTATTCTATGCCAGAGAGACAGAGGTGAACAATAACAACCACAAAAAACAGTCTCTGCCTTCCTCAAGCTTACATCTAATGCAGGAAGTAGGCAGCAAACAAAGAAATCATCAAGGGCTATTAGGGTTCCCTGGGGTTGGTGTGTAGAGAATGGCATATAATGCGGGAGAGGAGAAGAAAGAGAAATGGCGGCTTGGATGAGGTAGCCATGGAGATGATGACAGATTGGGTATATCATTTGAGACAGAGTGACAAAGACAGATCTCCAGTAAACTCTATGTGTATGTCTTAGGTCAGGCTCCCTGGGAACAGATTGAGATGGCGATTTGGGTGTGAGGTTTCTTGAGGAGAGCCCTTGGGATGCCTGTACAGGAGCAAGGGGTGCAAGGTGGGGCAGACAAAGTTGAACTGCATGAACAGGAGAGGCCTCAGGTGATCTCAATGGAAAAGCAAAAGCTGGGATGGCCCTTCAGATATGCCCCAAATTGAAGCAAGGAGGGAGTAGGTCTTGGTACCCACTGCATTGACAGTTCACTGGAAATGGGTGGCTTCCAGAGAGAGGACAAGGCTGCTCCTTTCACAGGAGGGCAACCCCTTTGGAGGGACTCACCTGGGAGCTGGAAGAGCTCATACTCTCCTTCTCCAGCTGGAGAAGCGAGTGCATGGGTCCTGATGGCATCTGGGTGGCACACCACACAGAGTGGAGATGATGCTCTGTTCTAACCCAGCCTGTGAAATGCCACTCTGAAATTCTAGGTTCTCCAATTTTCTTGAGCATCAGAATCATGTGAGAAGTTTGTGTTAGGTGCAGATTCTTAGATCCAGTCTCCCTGGAGATTGATTCAGAGGTCTGTGTTGTGACCAAAGAATCTTCATTTTTAATGCGCTATCTTCAACTATTCTGATGGTGGAGTCTGCAGAAAACACCATGGGAAACAAGTCCTGTGGTATGCAGAATTAAGAAGCCACCAAGATCTCTCACCTGTGTTGTACAAGACCTGCATAATCCCAGGACTATGAATTTGGTGGATTTTACCCCCATTATTAGATTATGTTAACAAGCATAGTTCCTCTTAAATTAGGGAGATTATCCCAGCAAGCCTGGAGCCTGACCTAATCACAAGAACCCTACCTCCGCACTCCTTCCCTCTCCTTCCTTCCTTCCTTCCTTCCTTCCTTCCTTCCTTCCTTCCTTCCTTCCTTCCTTCCTTCCTTC
>NW_016806926.1:24218-44093 GCF_001698545.2 Rhinopithecus bieti | reverse complement strand
TTAGAAATGGGGGTCTGGCTGTGTTGCCCAGGTTGGTCTCAAACTCCTGGGCTCAAGCAATTCTCCTGCCCTGGCCTCTCAAACTGCTGGACTTACAGGTGGGATTCACTGTATCCAGCACACGAACTCTTTAAGAGGAGAGTGTTTTCTTTAACTGACAGCAGAAGAAGAGATCAGAGGTTAGAAGTACAGGAGATCAGAGGTTAGAAGTGCTGTTGCTGGCCTGAAGATGAAGGGATGACAAGGAACGTGAGCAGTCTTTAGGAGCAGAGAGTGGCACCTGCCTGGCAGACAGCAATGAAATGGGGACCTCAGGCTACAGCTGCAAGGAACTGGATTCTACCAATGGCAAGAATAATCTTGGAAACGAATTTTCCTCAGTGTCAGCCCAGCGGATACCTTGATTTCATCATTGGGATATCAGAGCAGAGAGCCCAGCCACTCTGTGCTGGACATGTGATGGACAGAACTGCAAGCTAATAAATGAGTGTTGTTTTAAGCCACTACATTTGTGGCATTTGTCATGCATCGGTAGAAAATTAATAGAAAAATCATTGTGTTAAGCACATCTTGGAAACAGAAGAGAGAAGAAATAAAGAGATTCAGTTTTGCCACCAGTTAGTCCAGGTGAGAGCAGACAGGAGAGGGAGCTCCCTCTCAGGTTCTCCCTGGTCATGGACATGATATGCCACCCTGCCTCCCTCATGGGTTTGTTGGGAGATTCAAGTGAGGTATAAACATAAGACAGGAAAAACAGAATCTTTATGAAAATATGAGTTCAGTTACTTTTGTAAGATTCTACTTTATTGTACATCCAAAGATATGCAAAAAGTACTTTTCTTAAAAAAAATACATATATAATTTTTTCTGTTTTAGAGACAAGGTCTCCCTATCTTATCCAGGCTGGAGTGCTGTGACGTGATCATAGCTCACTGCAGCTTGGAATTCCTGGACTCAAGGGATCTCCCTCCTCTGCCTCCCAAAGTGCTGGGATTACAGGCATGAGCCATGGTGCCAGGCCCAGAAAGTACTTCTCTATGGCAGTATTAAAAGAAACAGAGCACCACCCTACACACTGGGGCTTGCTGCCAAGTGCCCACAGAATATGGCTGGCCAATGAAGTTGGATTCAATGTAGGCCTGGAGCCTGAGGCGACTCCTCTTTTCTCCTTGTGAGCCTGGATCAATGGGACAAGGTGAGTGAGCAACAGGGAGTGTAATCTAATGTACGAGTCAGGATCTAGTCAGGAAAGCAGAAACCACATTGACTACTACAACAGAGAGAAGAGAATGTGAGGTATCGGTGTTGGAGGGCTAAAGGAGCAAAGGGAACACAGGTGTGAACAGAGAAATAACCACAGGAAGTATCTACCGCCCCACAGGGCTGTGGGAACAAAAGGAAGTTGCTGGGATTACTAGAATCTAGAAATTTCGAGGAGGAGCCTCTTGGAGCTGGGATGCAGATCCCTGGGGAGAAAGCCGTATCCGGGTGGTGCTGGCACCACTGCGAGGGTAAAATGAGGCTGGCTCCGGGTATGTTGACAAAATCTGGAGTCTGCAACAGGTGTCCTGCTAATCTTGCAGTCTCTCTAGTGCCCCCTATTGGCAGGACCGAATAGGGTAGCAAGCAGGCCAAAGAACAGAGTTTTTTTTTTTTTGCCAAGTTCAGCCAGAGCATCGCAAAGCAGTTTATGAAAGGCAGGTTTGGAGCTGAGAAACAATACTTTAATAACCAGCACAGGCGGTTTCCAGTGCAAACCAGAGAAGCCCAAGCTCATTTGAAGGGCTCTAACAGTGGCAGGAAATGGGAGGTGGGAGGGCTGGCTTATTTTGAACTCCCTCTTTGCTATACAAAAGAGTTAAGATCTCAAGGCATCTGAAAGGCAGCTTTCTCACAGTAGTAACCCTGGGGTGGAGATGGAGAGGTGGGCAGTGGGACTGGAGAATACCTGTTAGTATGTGTCATAAGAACCATATTCTCCAGCTGAACTGGGCTCATGGTCTCAGCTTTTGCTTCTCTAGCAAGGGTACTTGTAAGGTACTTGAAAGGTGTTTAGGGAAAATATTTTCATGTTGAAAAGATGAGCAATTGTACCATCTTGGGTCCGTTGAGAGTACAGTGTTAATATGGAATGGAGTGCAAAATTTATTTTTAAAGATAATATTTCAGATGTCAAAGCCAATGTATATTTGCAGCTGGCCACTTAAATAATCTCTCATCCTTCCAGAGTCCTTGAAAAAGTTTGGGAAGCATTCCTAGTCACATTATCTGTCACCTACATTCTAAAAAAATGCTCAGGGAGGGGTCTTTTGTCAGGAAAGAACTATTTTAGGATTTTCTTGTTTGTACTTAAAACTAAAATTTTTTAAAAAATTACAAACATTAAAACTTAGTATTAAAGCCTTTATGTTAAATTTAGCAATCTTGTTAGACTTTTTATAAAGCAAACAAAACAAGAACAATCACCTTTAATTGGCCTCAGATTAATGTTAGAGTAACTCAACATTAACAGATTAAGTTCCCCTAAACATTGTTCCCACTTACAAGATTAATTAAATTTCCTTAAACATTTGAAACTACACTTATACATACATTTAATTTTTGTAAGTGCTTCAAATGCCTGACAAGGAAAATTTATGACTTAACAAGCAAAAATCTTTCTAAGTACTTAGATTGACTCTTGTACATTCAATAAATCACATTTATAAAGTATAGTTACCCTTTTGTTCTCTTGAATATTAAATGCTGTTTAAATATTTGTTCAAGATTACTTATGCTCTTTAACCTAAAATTAGAAGTCAAAGTCAATTACACTTTTCAAATGAAAGTCACAAAGCTAATCCATTGGATTTTCTAATCTGCTATATTCTCAAAACCTTTAATTAACCCTTTGGGGTTGTCCTAATGATTACATACCTGATTGCTAGAGTGAACATAAAGCTATTAGTTTTTTAAGTTTTTGATTTGCTTCTTCATCTCTGTTCAATTCTAATCTTTTCCAGACTTGAAAAGGCAGTTACACAAGTACAGGGAGCAATTGTACCATCTTGGGTTGGTCCAGAGTACAGGGTTAACTGCTCCTGACTGTGATGTCTTTGGAATATAGAATAGGGCCCAGACCTGATGGCTCTATGCTCCCTGTACCACGGATGATCATGTTGGACCATTCTTATTACATTTGTGAGGATGGAGTTTTGCAAGTCTCTCCTGGGCTCCATTTAATAAATGTGTTTGCTGGCAGATTCAAGTCTCTATTTTTTCATTTTCTCCCCTTGTCTGACATTTTAATGACTCCTCTTGTCTGAGTCTGGTCATAATGTAAAGACATTTTAATTTCTCATCTTCTGATCTTCCAGCAGAGCATTATACTCTTGCTAATAGATGTGAAGTTTGATTATATAAATTGAATCATTCTTGTTATACCCAGCTGTATTAGTCCATTTTCACACTGCTATAAAGAAATATCTGAGACTAAGTAATTTATAAAGGAAACAGGTTTAATTGACTCACAGCTCCTCATGGCTGGGGAGGCCTTAGGGAACTTACAATCATGGCAGAAGGGGAACCAGGCACCTTCTTCACATGGCAACAGGAGAGCAATCGTGAGTGAAGGGTGAAGAGCCCCTTATAAAACCATCAGATCTTGTGAGAACTCTCTCACTATCACAAGAAGAGCATGAGGGAAACTGCCCCCATGATCCAGCCACCTCCCACCAGGTCTCTCCCTCAACATGTGAGGTTTACAATTCAAGATGAGATTTTGGTAGGGACGCAGAACCAAACCATATCACCAACTAAATCAGAGTTGAGGGGCTGGGTGAAAAGTACTTGGGTCATATAGTATCTGCTCCAATAATTAAATTTTCCACAAGCCCAGCTGATGAAATAGCCTGCTGTAACCCTGTGATCAGTTTTACCTAGTAATTGCCTAAACAAAGGACACTAAGACTACTTCTGTCACTCACCAGTCAGAGCTGGCCAGCTCCCAGAAGCTTCTTCAGTGTCAGTGAGAGTTTTTTTCAAAACAATATGTAACAGTTGTCTTTCTGATAAAACTTCCAACCTTCTCTTTGTTCTTTGGACATACCGAAGACTCCCTGGTCTGTGTGTCTGCCCTGAATTGTAATTGTTGCTTCCCAATAAAATATTTTAGATTTAGAAATTTGTCTCTATATTTCATTTGACTCCAACAAAGTGGATAGCAGATGGAGGTCCATGCTGGAGAAGATCTCCAATCCCTCCTTTGTGATACAATCTGCAGCACAAATAATCAATTCTTCCACAAGGCAAATGAGCCCATGCATTTGCTGGGGGAGCAGGGAAAACACGAGTCAGTGTCTTTCTCCCACTCTCACTTTTCTTCCTGCAGGATATGAAATTTGTGCTAACCAGAAGGGGGCAGAAGAGAATATGGGGCTTGGGCTCTAAAAATGCCTCTTGATATATCCCAGGAGGGATAAAATAGATATGAAGTTGAACCTTGCTTCCATAACTTAAGAAAGTGTGACTGGGGAAAGGTTTCCAACTGCTGAACCCTATTTTCTCAACTTTAAAGTACCTAACTTGCAGGATAATTATCATCACAGAGATTATGTACATAAAGCAGACAACATCCGGCCTGGCATATAGTTCATTATAATTGCCAGTTTATCGATTCATCTATATAGTATAGTCTGCATCTATCTTGTTCCATGGTGCTATCTCCACCACCAAGCACAGGGCTCAGCACCAGGATTTGTTGAATGACTCTTCCTCTCCATGACAATATCTGGGCCACTGTTCCTCAGCTGCAAGAACTGTTGATGTCAGAGGCAGCTTATATCTGAATGATTTACCTGGGGCCGTATACAGAGCATTGGTGTTAAGTGGGTGTTGTGATTGTTTTGCATAAAGTGTGTTTATGCTCTTGGATAGGAGGGTAAAGCCATAGTCATGGGTGTAAGGAGTGAGGTCATACCTGAAGGGTGAGATTATGCATGGCATCATCAACTAGGCAAGGGGCCTGTAAACCAGAATTGCATGGAAAATGTGTAGGTTAGTAACATCAAGAGGATGTTCCTTTTCTGGTCTTCAGCAGAGAGAGATGAGGATGATGAGGGGAGGGGTTATGAGAAGGATGATACCCTTCATGTGGGGACAGGTTAAGAGCTGAGAAAAAAGAGGTCCCAGGCTTTTGGAGCCAGGGCATAGTTGTCTCAGATGGCAATTAGAATAAGGTAGGACTGGGACTCAGAAAGTGGCTCCCTAGAGTTAGGAATCATATAAACTGACCAGGGATTCTCAACCTCATCACTATTGACATAATTCTTTGTTGCAGGGGTCTATTCTGAGCATTGTTGGAGGGCTAGCAGCAGCTCTGCTGTAGGTACTATAGCAGGGAGACACGGGATGCTCTACTCACTGGAGACCAGTAGTACCTACCCAGTTGTGACTGTCAAAAATGTCTCCAGACATTGCCAAATGCCCCCTAAAGGAGCACTGGTTGAGAACTACTTACCCAAACTTTTCTTATGTTGTCTATATTTACTTCCTCTGTGTGCCCCTTGGCATTTTGCAAAGCCTTTTAGAAAGTTCTTTCCTGTCTTAAATGTGTTAAAGGGTAAGGAAATGTCTCTTGGATATGCATAAATCAGGTCCTTAAAGAAAGAACAAGCAGACCTTGGCAGCTGCTGGAGTTAGTCTCATAGGAATCAAAGTGGAAGAATCTTAAGGGAAAATGAAACTCAGAACTGTTTCCCACCTAGAGATCTCTTCAAAGAGTTTGACACTTTAAGAAGGCATGGTAGTTTTGCTTATGTTGTTCTTCCTATGAGTTTCTGGATTTTTTTTCCCTATAAGGCAGGTGCATATCTAAGAAGTTCTGAATAAATGCCATATCCATTTATTGAGGCCTAACTAAGGACCTAATTAAAGGTGAGTTTCATAGTGTTTAGCTGGTAAAAGTTTAACTGGGAAAGAAAATACAAAGGGTAAAATACAAAGGGTAAAGAGTAAAACTATCTAGGGTAAAAGCCCAAGAAATGGGCATGCAATATACTTTTTGATCTTTCTAGTTATATCAGAAATTAAGGGAGAATGACGGTGTAGTTTCCTAGGGCCTAAGCATCTGGAAATGTTTTCCCCTTGTTTTTATGGGCACCATGGTTGACTCACAAGGGACTCCCTCTCTTGACATCTTTTACATGGAATGCTAGTTGCAACTTGTTGACATAGATAAAACTTACAAATCTTTCTATTTCCAACACTTTCCTTCCCTTGTCTTTTGAAATAATCTATCTAGTCACCAATATGCAACCCAATGGAACAATACAACACGGTGGCCTGCCAAGCAATTGCAAAGTTTTGGAAAACTTCCTAGTGCAGGTATCTTTGCACAAGTGACAACCCAATAAATGTATGTTCCCAGGGCTAATTTCCATTTGTGTAATGTGAAATACTGCAGGATAGGCAGGGCTGTTGCTAGGAGACTGTTCATATTAGTTTAAGAAACATGATTAAATAAGGCAAGGGAGTAGGCTAGATGCTGGATAGGGGAAGAGATCACTTTTGAGAACATACTTGTTTTTGCAAGAAAGTGAAGTCAGGCATGAATGTAACTCTGATAATGCTTTAATACTTTGTAGATGGACAAAGGCTATAGGAGGAAAGAGGAGGGAGAGACTTATTTCTGGTCCAGAAGTGTGTGGGATGGTTTCACGGAGGAGAAGTCATGAACTGAGTCCTGAAGTTAATGTAGGATTTTGACAGACGCAGATGGCTGGATGTGGAAGGGTGCTATAGCAGGGAAGAATAGAATAGTATGAGCAAAAGAACAGAGATGAGGAGTAGCGTATGTTCTGGGACTTAAGCATGGCTAGGGTTTAAGATATGTTAAAGGTAACAGTAGGAGATAAAGCTGGAAAGACACATAATAGATGTTCTATAAATAAATAGCCACTACATGAATAAAGGAAAGGTAGGCTGTAGTCAAATTCAGAAGCTCTAAATGCAAACTTAAGGGGTTTGAACTTTCATCTCTAAGAAATGTGGAGAAGTTGGCATTGACAATGTTTGATCAGGAAAGCAACATCAGATTTGTATTTTAGGAAGATTAATTTAGCAAAAGAAAGTTGCATGGATTCTAGCAAGGTTTCTAAAATATGTTAAATGCTACACTGGTGGCATAGAGGGTGATTTTACATGGGCAGTGTAGGCTGACACCCAGGCGGGAAGAACCAACAGAGCCCTACTGCTTGTTCATGTTGCCTTCATCATTCTGGGTTGTTAAATATTTCAAATATGACCACTAGGTATACAGACACATTTTAAAATGTTGATAATTATATTCCTATGTGCATTTGAAAACTACTGTAAAAGCCAGGCACAGTGGTGTGTGCCAGTAGTCCCAGCTACACAGGAGGCTGAGACAGGAGGATCCCTTGAGTTGAGTTCAATCCAAGGACTCAAGGGTTTTTAAAATAATTTTAAAAGTTATATACTTAAAAAACAAATGTGAAAAAACTACTTTGTAATATAAAATTTTCCTTCAAAATATTTATTTAAGAAGAAAAAGTTAGCTAATTTAGAGAAAAAAAATTAAGAGAATAGGTGGATAAGCAAAAACCCCGAAGTGGGCATGTAAATGACTAAAGCTTGGGAAGCACTGGGTCAGAGGGGCAAGACAGTAGGGGACTGGTTACTGGTTAACAGCCATTTAATTCACCTCTGTGCAGGCAGCTCGAACAAGTTTGCAGTGCTCAGCTTACCCCAAACTTAATGTCTAGCCTTTTATCTTCACTGGTACATGAAAACTTCGGTCAGAGGATTAGGGAGCAACATGGAGAAAACTTGTAGGACAAGAGAAGTCCCAAAATACCAGGACAGGCCTTTTTATTGTGGGAAGACAAATGCTACTGTTACCGGTTGAGGGTGTCCAGGTTCTTGGCTTCTCGAACAAAGAACTGGACAAAATGCACAAACAGAACAAGGAAAGAACGAAACAACAGAAGCAGAGATTTATTGAAAATAAAAGCGTACTCCACAGGGTGGGGGAGGGCCCGAACATAGGGGTTCAAGAACCTTGTGACAGAATTTTTTGGGGTTTAAACACCCTCTAGAGGTTACTTGGTGTGTGTATGCCCTATATAAATGAAAAGGATGAAGTAAAGTTACAAAGTCATTTACTCAGCATAGGCTCTATGTAAATGGAGAGGATATTTCCTTTCGTACCTGAAATGTTTCCATTTGATTTGGTTCTAGGAAGTCCTTATGTTCCCTGGTCTCCAAACTCTGTTCTACTGTCTCATTATGATCCTCTTAGAGTGAATTTGTGGGGAGGATAGGAAGCTAGGAAAAATAGTCTTTAGTCTCTTCTTTCCCGGGGTAACTGCTCACCCAGGAAACCATAACCCAAATGTGGTTGGAGGTCATACGGGCTTGTATGTACATAGACTACTTCTCCAAGCACACACAAGAAGCCTATAACTGTGGTTGCCTCTAGGGCAGGGACAGTCATGGGAAAGAACTTTTTCTAAAACTGCATTTTGATTTATACCTTTTATATTCTTTATGGTATGCTTGTATTTTCTGTTTGAAATATAAATTTTTAAAAATATAAATTAAAGTACCTCAGGCTCAAATCAAAAAGTTTGTTAAAGCCTGTAATTCTACTTCTGTTCATATTTTGAGCATTTCTTTCTAGTTTTTTCTCTACTTGTACATGCATATATTTGATAAAGTGGAGACTGTACTTTGTAAATAGTTTTGTACCTTCTTTGACCATTACAGTATAATAATATCTTCAGTGTTTTCCCATATTACATGCATTCCAAATTTCCTCAAATTTTTTTTCCATTTGGAGGGATGTACCATAATTTAATCATTCCTAATATTGAATTTTAGGTTGTACCCAGTATTTTGGACAGCTAGTAACATTGTTAGAAATACCCTCTTTATTAATAGAGGTATTTGTATGGTGCCTTTTGTCATCCCCTGTACTGTTTAACTCTTGTATTATTTACCATTTGGCATGTGAATGAATTATCCATTATCAAAGCAGATTGTAAACTCCTTGAGAAAAGAAGTCATACTTACACCAATTGCTGTTTTTTTTAAAGACCACCTAATGATCACTAAAGATTACCTAACAGTTCAATTAAAAACAAGTACAAACTAGTGAAGGAATCTCCATAGACTTTAAGCATGGTTTCTCAAGCAAAAAGGAAAAAAGTCAGCCAGGAGCAGTGGTGCATGCCTGTAATCTCTGCACTTTGGGAAACCAAGGAAGGAAGATCACTTGAGCCTAGGAGTTCAAGACCAGCCTGGGGAACATGGTAAAATCCCATCTCTAGTATAAAAAAAAGAAATGCAAAAGTAATGACCTGGCATGGTGTCATGCATTTGTAGTTCCATCTGCTAGAGAGGCTGAGGTGGAAGGATCATTTGAGCCTGGGGAGGTTGAGGCTGTAGTGGGCCATGATCGCACCACTATACTCCAGCCTGGGTGACAGAGCAAGACACTCTCACAGAAAACAAACAAACACAAACAAACAAACAAAAAACAAAACAAAAAAAGGAAGTAGTTTTTTAAAAAGCACAGCCCCTACTTATTTTTTTCATTTCAAAAATGATGTTACATATCTTTTTTAAAATTATACTTTAAGTAAAGAAAATTACTTATAATCTTACTACCCTAATATTTGTTTAGATTGACACTTTATTGTGTATCCAATTTTTAATATATATTTCTTTATTTAAAATAAAATGCAGATAATTCAGTACAAACTATTCATAACTTGCTCTTTGTACATGCAAGGAAACATTCCTTAATATCCTTACATATTTTAAGACTCTCTTTTATAATGGTGCATATGGCCTTTTATCCTAGTGCTGTATTTTTAAAATCAATTGTAAGTGGAACTTCATTGGAACATAGTTAATAATTTTAATTCTTCTCAAATATCTTTTCATAAAAATTGTGCCAATTTTTATGAAAAGACTGCTTTTATTACAGTGTAAGGCATCCTCATAAAGCAAGGGGAGGAGCACCCCTACTTCCCCCGTATAAGAGAGTGTTTGTTTCATCCACTTATCACCAATATTCTTTAAGCCTTTGCCAATTTGGTAGGTGAAAAATAGTACATAATTATAATTCCAAATTATTTAGCAGGTCATTTGAATTTTATCATATTTTCATATTTAATACAAATATGTTTCTCTTATGTAGAATTCAGGATTATGTTATTTGTGTATTTTTATTTATGTTTTCTTATTGATTTGTAAGAGATGTTTATATAACAAGGACATTCATATTTTACATTCTGTAAATATTTGGAAATTTTCTTTTGGAGATGTTAAACATTATTCATTTTTACTGTAAAAAAAAAAGCACAGCCCCATTGAAATATAATTTATATGCCATAAAATTCACCTTAAACTTTACATTTCAGTGTTTCTTTTTTTTTTTTTTTTTTTATTCACAAAGTAGTGCACCCATCAACACTAGTTCTAGAATATTTTCATCACCCCCCGAAGACACCATATACCCATTAGCAGTATTATCTCTATGGATGTTCCTATTCTGGCCTATTCTACATACATTTAACTTCAGTAGAATCATGCAACATGTGGCCTTTTGTGACTGGCTTCTTTCACTTAGTGTGATTTTTTTTGAGGTTTGTTCATCTTGTAGCATATATTCGGAAAGCATTTTTTCAAAAACCACTTATCTTCTTCGTTTGAAAAAATACAGCTTCTAGATAGCTCCCAACAGGCACAGCAACCATGCATTCCTCCCAGAAAAGTACCTTTTCTCAGCCTTGCTTTATGGGGCAAATTCTGGCTTCTTTTCTTAGCTACCCTTCTGTCCTCTCCTCTCTCCTCCCCTCCCCTCCCCTTCTCTGCTCTCTCTCTCTTCTTTCTTTCTTATGGAAAATAACTATCTTCCTTTTCTTCATTGTTCTCCAGGTCTCAGTGTTACTGAAAAAGGGGTCTCATCCCAGACCTCAAGAGTGGGTTCTTGGATCTTGCGTAGGAAAGAGTTCAGGGTGAGTCACAGAACGTAGTGAAGTTAAGAGTTTAGTAGAGACTGCTTTTATTACAGAGTAAGGCGTGCTCATAAAGCAAGGAGAGGAGCACCCCTACCTCAAACATAATGTTTGCTTACATAGGATATTAAGGTTAAGAATAATGTGCTTTATTATAAAGGCTTGTGATCAGCTTGTGACAGGCTATTAGGATTGTTCGTCTGTTGTGTCACTATTGATTTCAGCAAGAATTTATGGGTGTACTATTATTTTTAAAGCAAAAGTTATTCTTAAACTAAGAATGCTATTTATTCTTAAAATGTCAGGACATTTCCTTAAGTTCTGGGTCTTACTTAGTGAGCATTGTTAACTCATTCCCTCAACCACAACCATCTTGTAACCAAGAGTGCCTGACTTCCTGGGAATGTCACCCAGTAGGTTTGGCTTTATTTGGCCTTTATCCAGATGAAGTCGTTCTGGTTAGGATACCTCTGACATTAGTACATCTTAACTATCATGTCCTTTACCTCATTCCCCTTTTTTGCTCCAGGCCTCATTTCTTCCAGGCTAATTAAAACTCACACACATACACACACACACACACACACACACACACACACACACACACAATCTCTTTTTTAGCAGAAAGCTTTCTCTTCTGTGTCTGCTGACTAATCATAGGGATACTTACCTTTTCTGGGCATAACAGTGAAGAGTTTCCTCTCTGGATAATGTTATGTGAAGGGCAGGTAAGCACTTTCAGTGCAAAAAGCCAGAATTTTCTTTTCTTTTCTTTTCCCTTTTATTTTCTTTATTTTCTTTCTTTCTTTTCATTCTTTTCCTTCCTTTCTCCTTCCTCCTTCCTCTTCCTTCCTTCCTTCTTCTTTTTTGAGACAAAGTCTCACTCTGTTGCCTAAGCTGGAGTGTAGTTGCTCAATCTTGGCTCTACCACCTGGGTTCAGGTGATCCTCCTGCCCCAGCCTCCCGAGTAGCTGGGACTATAGGTATGCGCCATCACACCTGGCTATTTTTTGTATTTTTAGTAGAGATGAGGTTTTACCATGTTGGCCAGGCTGGTCTCAAACGCCTGACCTCAAGTGATCCACCCACCGTGGCCTCCCAAAGTGCAGGAATTGCAGGTGTGAGCCACTGAGTGCAGCCGAAAGCCAGAATTTCTTAAATCATCTTGAAATATGCATTTATCCAGTCATGGATCTATGCAATACTCTGTGGAATATAAACATGAATAAAACCAAAGACCTGCTTTGCTGGATTATATTCTAACAAGGGATCTCAAACATTCTCACATATTTCTTCATAGCTGTTTATTGGACTACACTCCTAGATAGCAAACCCCTCAAAGGCTGGAACCATCTGTTAACCTTCCCAATGCCTACAATACTTTGCATAAAATGGCCGCATTTTTTAGGATGTCCTACAGGAAGTGCACATAACGTGCTGAGGAAAGTCACAGGAGGGATGGGTTTCTTCTGGCTGGAGAAATCCAAGAAGGCTTCATGGAGAGCATGGTTTCTGTGTCAGGCTCTGAAGGATGAGTAAGATCCAGGCATGAAGAGCTGGAAAGAGAATTATAGGAAAAAAGAAAATGTACAGACATGAAATAATGTGAGGTATGGAAAGGGGACCTTGAGTAAAGTTAATGACGAGTTTGAAACAGAGTTTGAAATAGAATGAGGAACATTGAAAAGGATATCATCAGGTGGCCTTACCTTCTGAGTAAGGAAAGAAACAAGGTTGTCTTCAAAAAAGGAAAGGAATAGGAGTGGAATGTGGGTCTAAAGGAGTGTGGAGAAGGTTTGGCTGTAGGATGCGGGTTAGGCACTCAAAGACATTAAGATATAAGGTCTTGTAGGCCTGGCGTGGTGGCTCATGCTTGTAATCCCAGCACTTTGGGAGGCCGAGGCAGGCAGATCACCTGAGGTCAGGAGTTTGAGACCTGGGGACTCGAACATGGGGAAACCCCATGTCTACTAAAAATACAAAAATTAACCAGGCATGATGGCAGGTGCCTGTAATCCCAGCTACTTGGAACACTGAAGCAGGAGAATCGCTTAAACCCAGGAGGCAGAAGTTGCAGCGAGCCAAGATCATGCCACTGCACTCTAGCCTGGGCAACAAGAGTGAGACTACATTTCAAAAAAAAAAAAAAAAAAGGTCTTGAGATGTTAGTTGGTCATACAAATGGAGATGTCTACAAATAGTAGACATTCAGTTATAATTCAACTAATTTATTTGGTAGAGTGTTTTGTACAATGTTTTACATTTTCATAATTTATATTCTATTAAAAATTAAAATATAGAATACATTCATTTCTTCATCTTCTAGCTGACAAATCTTATTTAAACATTATTTTAAACTCTAGGGACACAAAAGTGAATACAGTAGACAAGATTCCTGCATTTTTGAACATATCCATTCTAGTCGGGGGAGACAGAAAAAAAGTAACAGAAACAGAAATGTGTGTGATAGTGGCAGAAACAAGTATAATTAAACATCATTAATGCAAAACTATTCAAAATAATACATGAACATAAATAATGACTATTTTCTAGCTAACTAGAAATCACCAATTGTTTTCAAAATTTGACACAGATATTCAAAAATTTGAATATACTGAATTTAAAGCCTAGCTTCTCTAGAAGAGAAGTCAAATTAATAAGGTTTTATTGTTATCAAGGTGTCAGAGGCATGTGAACCAGAGCAACTCCATCTTAAACAGGAGCTGGGTAAAATGAAGCTGAAACCTATTGGGCTGCATTCCCAGGTGGTTAAGGCATTCTAAGTCACAGGATGAGCTAGGAGTCAACACAAAATACAAAACCTGATAAAACAGCACAAAATATAAAACCTGATAAAACAGGTTGCAGTAAAGGAGACAGCCAAAACCCACCAAAACCAAAATGGCGACGAGAGTGACCTCTGGTCGTCCTCACTGTTACACTCCCACCAGTGCCACGACAGTTCATAAATGCCACAGCAATGTCAGGAAGTTACCCTATATGATCTCAAAAAGGGAGACATGAATAATCCACTCCTTGTTTAGTATATCATCAAGAAACAACCATAAAAATGGGCAACCAGCTGCCCTAGGGGTTGCTCTGTCTATGGAGTAGCCATTCTTTTATTCCTTTACTTTCTTAATAAACTTGCTTTCACTTTGCACTGTGGACTCGCCCTGAATTCGTTCCTGCATGAGATCCAAGAACTCTCTCTTGGGGTCTGGATCTGGACCCCTTTCCTGTAACAAAGGCAGAAAGTTATTTAGCAAAATATGAAAGGCAATTTGAAAATGTCTGGGACACTTAAACCCAAAACATATTTATAATTAATTTCCAGATAATCATGCTGGGTCAGAAAGTCTTGGTAACAATAGATAACACTGTAATTTTTTCCTCTTCAGTGTATCTATGTGCATATTTAGATGTGTAAGATGCGAAGATATATGAGACTACTGTTACTTTTTTATTTTTACTTGCAAAGAGCCTATAGGAGGAAACAGATACATCAGAAAGGTAACAAAATACACTACGTGATACTGGTTCCAACTACTGAGGAGAGTGTGTGGAGCCTTGCCTTGAGGGCTGGGAGAGGCTTCACCAATGTCACAAATAACTTTTGAACTTGGCTTTGAAGTGGGCTTCTTCTGCTCGGGTAAGAAAGAACTACATTGACAAAGGTGAGGAGGAAGTAGACATAGAGAAAATGAACTGATATTTGAAGAGTTTTTTTTTTTTTTTTTTTTGAGATGGAGTCTCGCTCTGCCGCCCGGGCTGGAGTGCAGTGGCCGGATCTCAGCTCACTTCAGCTCACTGCAAGCTCCGCCTCCCGGGTCCACGCCATTCTCCTGCCTCAGCATACCGAGTAGCTGGGACTACAGGCGCCCGCCACCACGCCCGGCTAGTTTTTTGTATTTTTTTTTTTTTTAGTAGAGACAGGGTTTCACCGTGTTAGCCAGGATAGTCCCGATCTCCTGACCTCGTGATCCACCCGTCTCGGCCTCCCAAAGTGTTGGGATTACAGGCTTGAGCCACCGCGTCCGGCCTGTTATTTGAAGAGTTCTAAACACACTATTAGGTACACAGTAGATACATATTTGTTCAGTGACTAGTCATCTTTGTTAGGAAAATGTCATTGTAGCCATTTTGCAGATGAAGAAACCGAGGCACAGAGAGATTGTCCAAAGTCACGTAGCTAGAAGTTGTGGAGTTAAATATTGACTCCTAAGTTGCCTGCCTAACAAGCTTACGTTCTTTCCCTTGTCCAGATGTGTGGTGAAAGTGCTCACATGTGGTTTAAAGTATCAGATGCCTAGGTGAGGGAGTGAAAGGGGATTTTATGGCCAGAGGTGAACTTAGAAACACAAGTCAGAATGGATTATAGCAGTTCTTAAGATGACATTGTAGGGAACATGGAAAGTCATTTAAGGAAGCTACCAAAGATCTTAAAGTAGGGGAATGATGTCATCAGTCTGTCTTTCAGGAAGATGAGTGTAACAGGATGGAACCTGCAGGCAGGGGTAGATGCAGGAGTGAGGAGCGTAGGCTGTTGGAGGAGTTAGGAAACGCTATTGCTCAGAGCTAATATGGATGAATATGAGACTGAGTGAGGATAGTGGCAGTGGAAATGGAGAAGAAGAGGCATGAGGGCTGAAAACATATCAGAAGAAGATGCACCACCAGTCATTGACCAAATGGATTTGAAAGAAGGGAAGGGGTGCAAGATGGTGCTGGCATTGCCAGCCTTGTTGAATGATGATGGCCTTAGCTGAAACAAAGGATGGAAGAAAATGCAGTCAGTGGGCGGAAGATAATATTTTGGACATTTTGAGTGAGACATCTAAAGTGAGATGTATAAAGGACAGGGGGAGTTATAAGATGAAAACATAGAAGAGCAACTGGAATAAGAGAATGCTGGGAATCATCAGCCTGTAAGGGACAGCTGATGCAGGAAGGATGAGAGGACCAGGGAAAGGTGTAGGAGAGAAGAGAATGGGGCGAGAAAAGGAGGGGAACGAGGGCAAGGCATGGGTAGAGGAAAAAGAATCAGCAAATGAGACAAAGGAAGAAAGGACAGAGATGTAGGAGGAGAGCCAGAGGGAGATGGGTCATGGATGCCAAGGGAAGGGCCTAGAAGAGGTGGGTTTGGCTGACTGAAGGTTCTTGGTGGCCTCGCTGAGATCACCTTCCCAGGAGTAGAAGAGGCAAAAGCTGGGTTGAGGGCTGAAGAGACAGTGGATGATTCAGTGGCAGGGAAAGTGAATTCATTCTATTCTTTCGAAGAATTTAAGAGTCAGAAAAGTAGAGGCTCTGGATAACCTGAGGGACGAGTGGAATAAGACATCTTTGTGAGATTCATGTGGAGTTGTAAAGCTGGCAGCTGTCTTGGTCAGTCACTACAAGAGAAAAGTGAGTGAAGCTGAGTTCTTTCTCCTCCAGTCTTGTACAATGAATACAGTATTCTTAGCATGAAGGAATCAAACTTAATAGCCACATCCCTTTTATCATTGTAAAAAGACTAGAATATTGCAATATTGCTGTTCTTGGGGTGTGTCCTACTGATCGTTTTATAAAGATGTTCTCTTGGGAAAGGAGAAAATAGGACTGGATTTGTAGCAAAAGATATAGCATGGTGGTGAATTGCCCTAGTTCTCGAGCCTGGCTGCCTAGATCCAAAGCCCAGCTCTGTTACTTACTGTGTGACTTTAGGTAAGTTATTTAACTTATTTGTGGTCCAGTTTTCTCATCTGAAAGCAGCAATAATAATAGTGCCACCTCACAGGATTGAGTACTATTTTTTTTTTTTTGAGATGGAGTTTTGCTCTTGTTGCCCAGGCTGGAGTGCAATGGCATGATCTCGGCTCACTGCAACCTCTGCCTCCCGGGTTTAAGTGATTTTCCTGCCTCAGCCTTCTGAGTACCTGGGATTACAGGCATGTGCTACCATGCCTGGGTAATTTTGTATTTTTAGTAGAGACAGGGTTTCTCCATGTTGGTCAGGCTGGTCTTGAACTTCTGACCTCAGGTGATCAGCCCGCCTTGGTCTTCCAGAGAGGTGGGATTACAGGCATAAGCCAATGCGCCCAGCCAAGTATTATTAAGGTTAATAAAATAATATGTAGAATTTGGAACTATGCTTAGTTCTACATAGCCCTACATGGCCCTGTGACTGTATTCATTCTTATTACTAATAGTTATTGCAAGGATCTTGAGTATCAGCATTGGAGAGTACCCTGGGTTTGATTGATCATAATCTTTGTACCAGCCACTGGCCCTAGCTGTTGTTATGATCACGTTGGTTGTTCTTTATCAGCATGAAATTCTTTTAGTTTTGCATGTAACAGACCCTGCAAACTAATATTTGTTTTTCAAGATTAAAAGAGGCTCTTCACACATCTGGACTCTTTTGTATTATAGAATTTTTCTTGTCCTGAATATCTTGAGATTACAGCTGTCAAAAGCAAAAACTGCTATTGTAGATTTGTTTTCTGACATCTCTTAAGCTAAAAGTCACATGCAAGAATTGACTTCGCAGCTACTAATGTTGACACCTTTTAGATCTGTATAAAAGGGTGTTGTGTTGAAGCAAGTAATCAGTGAGTGCTGCATTTTGGATATTTAGTTTTATCTTTAGTTAAATACCATCCTGGTGTATTCATTTATACCATCTAATATATGACACACGGTTGTAGTATGTATAATTTTGTGATCTTTATTTCCCTCTGTATTCATTTTAAGCATCTGAATAAATTGCTGTATTGTGCTTAAAAGAAAAGAAGAGACTCTTCTTAGATGGAGAAATAATGGCTTATCCCACAGAAAAACAAGGCAAAAAACACCTTTTTGGAGTAAACTCTGAAGCATGGTTTCATGATGGTGTAAACTAGAAAGCATTAGACAAGTCTCAACCAATTTAAAAGTGAAGCGACATCATTCATCTGAGGTAATACCTGAGGTCATCTCACATCAAGGAAATCAAGGAGGCAGACACATAAGGAGTGAGGTTAAGAGTGGAGGGTTAATAGGTGAAAGAAAAAGAGGAGCTCTGTCCTGCAGAGACAGAGGTCCCAAGTGGGTTTTCTGGTCTGCAGTGAAATGTGAGGGGTTTTATAGATGAGCCTGAGGAGACGATGTCTGATTTACATAGAGCAGAAAATATTGGTTGGGCCAGGTGTGCCATTTGCATAAGGCACAAAAAACTGTTTAGGCCTAGGTGTGCCATTTGCACAACACACAAAAATCTGGCTGCCCCCACCCTAATCTTGTATTTTGCAGATGGGTTCTCTGCCTGGCCATGTTGCCTGTTTCTTTATTGTACACACGGTGAAATAGAAAAGGGGAGATGGAGCCTCCATGTTGAATATACCTGGCCCTTGGATAGCCCTTTTCTATTGGAACAGCTGCTGGCATTTACCTGTGCAAACATCCACCTTGCTTTTCTATGTCTGCAGCTTTATTTTTCAGGCTGCTCTTTGTTAGAAAAGAATGATTTTGGGGCTGCTTTTTGTTAGAAGGGAAATTCCATCAAGGACTCTTTTACTCTCACTATCTGCCTAAATAATTTCTTTCTATCTCTTGTATCAGAAGTTTATTTTGCCTAGGTTAAGGATGTGCCCATTACCCAGCCTCAGGAGTCCTTGATGACATGTGGCTAAGGTGGTCAGGTTACAGCTTCATTTTGTACATTTTAGGGGGACATAATGTATCAGTCAATACATGTCAGATGTACATTGGCTTGGTCTGGAAAGATGAGACAACTGGAAGTTGGGGGGTGGGGGTGCTTTTAGGTCATAGGCTGATAGGTTGATTCAAAGATTTTCTGATTGGTAATTGCTTTAAAGAGTTTATCTAAATACCTAGAATCCATAGAAAAGAGTGTCTGGGTTAAGGTAAGGGGTTTTGAAGACCAAGGTTCTTATTATGCAGATGAAACTTCTAGGTAGCAGGCTTCAGAGAAAATAGATTGTAAATGTTTCTTATCAGACTTAAAAAGGTAACAGAGCCTTAATTAGTTCTCTCTTGGATCAGGGAAAATACCTGGAAAGGGAAAGGGATTCTCTACAGAATGTAGATTTTCCCCATAAGATACAGCTTTGCAGGACCATTTCAAACTATGTCAAAGAAATATATATTAGGGTAAAATACTTTTATTTCTTTCAGGGCCTGCTATCTGTCATGTATGCTATACTAGAGTCAGGCTGGAATTTGGTGTCTTATTGCTACAAAAAGTCTTAAGATCTCTGTTTTAATGTTAATGCTTGTCAGTTGTGCCTGAATTCTGAAGGGAAGAGGAGATAACGAGGCATGTCTGACTACCCCGTCCATCATGACCTGAACTAGGGTTTTTTTTTTTTTTTTTTTGAGATGGAGTCTAACTCTGTCACCCAGGCTGGAGTGCAGTGGTACGAGCTCAGCTCACTGTAGCCTTAACCTCCCGGGTTCAAGTGATTCTCCTGCCTCAGACTTTCCAGTTGCTGGGACTACAGGTGTGCACCACCAGGCCTGGCTAGTTTTTGCATTTTTGGTAAAGATGGAGTTTCACTTTATTGGCTAGGCTGTATTCGAACTCCTAACCAAGATCCCATCTTGGCCTCCCAAAGTGCCAGGATTACAGGCATGAGTGCATCTGACCCTGAACTAGTTTTTCAGGTTAACTTTGGAATGCCCTTGGCTGAGAGGAGAGGTCCCTTCAGATGAATGAGGTGGGAGGGGGGCACTTAGAATTTTATTTTTAGTTTACAGTAGTAAAACCAATTAATTAAAATATGGGTAAAGATTGATGTACTAGGGGCGGAGCAAGATGGCCGAATAGGAACAGCTCCAGTCTCCAACTCCCAGCGCAAGCGACACAGAA
>NW_016806926.1:2508-21329 GCF_001698545.2 Rhinopithecus bieti | reverse complement strand
TGGAGAGGATGTGGAGAAATAGGAACACTTTTACACTGTTGGTGGGATTGTAAACTAGTTCAACCATTATGGAAAACAGTATGGCGATTCCTCAAGGATCTAGAACTAGATGTACCATATGACCCAGCCATCCCACTACTGGGTATATACCCAAAGGATTATAAATCATGCTGCTATAAAGACACATGCACACGTATGTTTATTGCGGCACTATTCACAACAGCAAAGACTTGGAATCAACCCAAATGTCCATCTGTGAGAGACTGGATTAAGAAAATGTGGAACATATACACCATGGAATGTTATGCAGCCATAAAAAAGGATGAGTTTGCGTCCTTTGTAGGGACATGGATGCTGCTGGAAACCATCATTCTTAGCAAACTATCACAAGAACAGAAAACCAAACACCGCATGTTCTCACTCATAGGTGGGAACTGAACAATGACATCACTTGGACTCAGGAAAGGGAACATCACACATCACGGCCTATCATGGGGAGGGGGAGGGGGGGAGGGATTGCATTGGGAGTTATACCTAATATAAATGACGAATTGATGGGTGCTGACGAGTTGATGTGTTCAGCACACCAGCATGGCACAAGTATACATATGTGACAAACCTGCATGTTATGCACATGTACCCTAGAACTTAAAGTATAATAATAATAAAAAAAAGTACGATTGATGTACTATTAAACGTAAAACTCCTTTGGTACATTTCAACTCTATAGGGAAGCTATATTTATGGTTCATGTCTTTCCTGTAACACTCTTCTAAAATAATCCAAAGCACCAAAGTTAAACATGTGGTACCATGCAGAATACAAAAATAATCTTTTATTTTGCTGGTATTTTTGATGGCAAACGTAGGCATTATTTTGAATTGCTCTACCTCACTGCCGCCTGCTGGTCATGGTGCAGTATAACTAACGTTCTGGTGGCCATACTGGTCAGCATCTGAATGAACGCCTCCTCCATGTTGCAAAAACAGGCCCCAATTTCTTCCTATTAAGTAAATACATTGCCTTTTAACTTACATCCAGAGACAGGTCCAAGTTTTTGTGGGAACTGTAGCATATTCAATTTTAGGACTCCTCTTTAAAATGAAAAAATATAAAATTACAAACATAATATCAAGTATGGAAGAGAATATGTATTTCAGAATGAGAAACAAAATTGCAACAAGTTACAAATTTCAAAAGGTGACAATTACCATGCCCACCACACAAGACAGAAAAATAAATGTGTTTTGTAGATTAACTGTTTCACACACATCTTTCCTTTAAACTTAAAAAAATTCTTTGTCTTTGTCTCGTCATAAAAATGATTTTGCATTTTTTTTTTTTTTTTTTTTTTTTTGAGACTGGAGTCTCACTCTGTCTCCCAGGCTGGAGTGCAGTGGCGTGATCTTGGCTCACTGCAACCTCTGCCTCCTGGGTTCAAGTGATTCTGCCTCAGCCTCTTGAGTAGCTGGGACTCCAGTTACATGCTATCCCACCGGGCTAATTTTTTTGTATTTTTAGTAGAGAAGGGGTTTTGCCATATTGGTCAGGCTGGTCTCAAACTCCAGACCTCAAGTGATCTGCCCGCCTCAGCCTCCCAACGTGTTGGGATTACAGATGTGAGCCACCATACCCAGTCAGGCAATATTTTTTATAGTTAGAATAGAAAGACCATTTGGCTTTTCCTCTATCATGGTTCATCAAAATTTGTTTACTGTTGACAGTTGAGAAGAGTTTCCTTGAGCTTCACAATTCACAGGTAATGTCATGTACATTCTGAGGCTTGTGGTCAAATTTGGGGAACTCTCTGTAATTCACTTATGAGCCATAAGATCTCAGGACGTTTTCTAGTTTTCTTATGCAGTGTCTAATATTGAATTCTGTTTGCATTGACAGCATTTATTTCCCGGTTTGTTTCCCTATCCTCCTTGTAGTGGAATACTGTGATTTCTATCTTTTAAGATGGCAGTATCATGTCAAATTAGCAAGAAATTTAAATATTTTCCCAGTGTGTTCATATTGTTTGCTCTTTTTCATTAATGGGATTATCAAACAATCCAAAAACCTATTTATTATTTCTATTTGAAATGTATCTCCTCCTCTGTGCTATGATCTGAAATTTTTTGGTCATAATTTCCTTCTCAATGTTAGACTTTCCCTTGATTCCACTCTTTATTGTAACCATTTTGCTTCACATTCCATTTTTTTTCCCTGAATTTTCTTCTATTTCTTTAATAAGCAGATGACAAAGTTGGGCATGGTGGCTCATACCTATAATCCTAGCACTTTGGGAGGTTGAGGCAGGAGGATTGCTTGAGGCAGGAGGGAGTTTGAGACCAACCTGGGCAACACAGTGAGACCACACCTCTACAAAAAATAAAAAGCCAGGTGTGGTGGCATGCCTGTAGTCCTAGCTACTTGGGAGGGTGCAGTGGGCAGGTTGTTTGAGCCCAGGAGTTTGAGGCTGCAGTGAGCTGTGATTGCTCTAGTGCACTCCAGCCTGGGTGACAGCAAGACCCTATCTCTAAAACAAAACAAAACAAAACAAAACAAAATTAAAAAGTCAAAAATCCAATAAATAAATAATAAGTCAAATGATGTCTGTCACTTTTCACTTGGTGAAATCAATCAATAAATAAACCAATAAACAAACAATAAGAAGTCAAATGATGTCTGTCACTTTTCACTTGGTTTACTGGAACTTTCCAAAGCAACTTTCCAAATTTCTGCTAAAATGGCACATTCCCTGGTCCATTTCTCCTTAGCAGGATCCCAAAACTGCTTGCAGCCATTCTAATGCCAGAGACATCAGGCAAATGTGAAAGACAGGAAATTCTAGTGAAAGGAGACAGTTGTCTGAACCAATTGTGGTTAAAATATCTTACTTTTGAAAATTTTATGTAAACATATGACCAGGTGAGCACATTGCTGGGACCCCTTGAAACGGTCATTAGCTCCACGGGAAACCTGCCACATCTCACTGTAATTCTTCTGTTCCCCAGGAAGTGCCAGAATTTGAGGATAATTTTGTATGACTTACTGGTTCCATTCTGCTGTTCCTGTCTGTACAAAAAAATTATTTTAATTTAGATCAGGTGGATGGAAAGTCAGTCTAAATAGAAAAAATTCAGAATTAGATTTTTTTTAAAATATACTTTTTTTTTTCTTTTTTCTTGAGACGGAGTCTCGCTCTGTCACCCAGGCTGGAGTGCAGTGGCCGGACCTTGGATAAATCACATACTAATTTATAAAATCAGAGGACTGGAGTATCTACTGAAGTAAACAAGTAGATAATTTCTAAGATCCCTTCTAACTCTAAATCTTATAAACCAAAAATAAAATTTTAAGTCACCCAGTCATTTTAATTCACCCATCATCTGGGCCAAGAGCATTCCAAAGTTAACCTGAAAAACTTGTTCAGGCCGTGATGGGAAGGGGAAGCCAGACATGCCTCATTATACTTGCCTCACTTTTTAGAAGTATTAATAGAACAGACTCTTTAAGTCTGGAAAGAAACATTTACAATCTATTCTCTGAAGCTTGCTACCTGGAGGCTTCCCCTTATATGATAAAACTGTGGTCTCCACACCCTCTTATCTTAACCCAGACATTCCTTTCTATCGATTCTAAGTCTTTAGACAGTAACTTAACAAATCTTTCAACAAATTGCTAATCAGAAAATGTTTGAACCTACCTGTGATCTGGAAGCCCCTCTGCTTCTAGTTGCCCTGCCTTTCCTGAACAAACAAATGTATATCTTACTTGTATTGATTTACGTCATTTGTCTCCCTAAAATGTATCAAATCAAATTGTAGCCTGATCACCTTGAACACATGTTCTCAGGAGCTCCTGAGGGCTGTGTCACGGGTCACTCATATTTGGCTCAGTATAAATCTCTTAAAATATTTTACAGAGTTTGAATTTTTTCATCAACAAACTCTATGAACTTAACATTCATGTAGAATACACACTAGGCTGTTTCCAAGAAGACAGCACATCAAGCCTCTTTAAAATTTAAAAATGAACTTGCAGTAATTATTTGTAATTAGTGTAATTATCTTTTATAAGTGTGCTACTAGGTTGGAATATTTTGGTTTTAGTAAATAGACTAAATGTTTGAACTAGTCACTATGTCATGCATATTATTAATTGGCCTAAAACCTCACATACATCTATTATACTATGCAATTTTCATATAGTCCTATTTGTGGTGATTACTACAGATTCAGTATTGTCAAATTAATATGTGTATATGTATACATATACAGTATTTGGCAAAAGCATCCTTTGAATTAATAGACTTTCTTTTCTATTGTTGAAAATTTGGCACCTTCTAGGAAATGTATGTTTTTAAAAATAAATAAAAGATAAAAGTCATTTGCTGTCATCTACTTTGTATTGCAAAGTTTTATTGTTTCCTGGGAAAGGTTGACGCTATTGTCACCATGGTATGGCAACCAGTCAGTTTCTAAGTTTTCGGATCTGTGAAAGCAGGTGTTGGGCCCCATTTCTTTCTTTCCCAAAGGGGCCCCCTTATGCAAAATTTTGACACCCAATCCCCCCCCCGGCGTCCCCCCACCCAGTGACCGCTTTGCATTCCAGAGATCTCAAGAGGGAACAATGCTGGGATTCTTTGGGATTCTTTTGTACACCTTTTATCATCCTCCAATGCCTCCTGGACAACACACTTCATAACCAAGAGGAGCTGATCAAATGATTCTTTCTGGGACAAGAAGATGTGCTGCAGCCTTCATCTGCAGAGAGTAGACCAGCTGGAATAACTGAACACCTTCTCTGAATAGGCGCCTTGTTTGAAGTTGGCCTCAGTAAGTTCCCCATTACATAGACAATGAAGCAGATGTATGGCTAGTGATGCCACACATTGGGGGAAACTCTTAGGCCCTAAGGACACTTACTAGGGTAACACTTCTGGCCTATCATACCAACTGGCTTAAGTCTCCCTTAGGAGGTATTGGTGGTTTGGGAAAAAGTTGCTGGCCTGCTTCATTCAGGCCTTTCCCCTCCCTTTCTTTTTTTGGGATTGGCCTGCCCCAGAGCACACACTCTGTTCTGCAGTAGGTTATGAAATACAGGCTCTGCACCTGTGGGTGAGACCTGTGGTTTTTCCAGGGCTGCCTGTGGCTGCTTGGGTGAGTCTGCCTAATTCTTGGGTTCAGTTATCAGGACACCCATTGTTGTTGCATACCTAAGCCACATACTCCCTTTCAGCTTTTATGAGCAGTTAAGCTGCTGATTTTTACATCTTTATCTGCTTGATTCCTTTATATCTTTCAGTTTGTTCAGAGACTGAGTGGGGAAGAAGGGTGTTATGTGTATTGAGACTCTCAAACCTCCACACTATGTGCTAGCCACAGGAAGCTAAATTAGCCAAGACACAGTTCTTTCGCAAGGTGAATGGACTATTTGGCAAATATGAAGACCCCAAAATGACAAACTTGCAAGGATAGCGCACACCCAAAACTGGGGGGTCACAACTCTCTACCCCTTTATTCACCCAGCACAAGTTACTCCACCCTTTGGATGAGCCATTACACAGGACTACTTGTGGACTTAACTACATATATTGAAGCTAATGTTGAGAGTGGTATTGCAACATTTTTTTTTTTTTTTTTTTTCTGTATGTGTGTTGGAATGGGAGAGATTAGACAGGGAGGTGAGGAAAGGGGAGGAGCAAGCAGACTGGAAATACTTCAAGGCAGACTCTGGTGCTAACTCGTTGTAACCTGCCAGGGCTCAGTGGAGTGCATTATCTCATCTGCCTGGTCCTGCTCATTTAATTCAGTAAATTCCGTTTGAGCATGTGCTAAATGGCAGTTACATTTCACATTCTTTGTCCTTGGTTTCAAGGTCCCTTCATTAGGCTGTGCTGGCATGCTTGGTTAAACTTCTGATTTAGACCAATTGATTAATCCTTGAACCCCAAATACAACTTTCCTTTTCTTTACTTTGTTCCTTTTCTCGGCGTCACTCTGTTCAGCTGGAAAGGGCTTCTACCAATCCCTGCCCTTTGTGATCCTCTCCATCCTTCCAAGCCATCTGCCTTGATTGCCTGAGTAGATGTGAGCTTTTACTTTGCAGGGACCCTTCTTCTGCTATTCTTGAATCTGTTTCTTTAATGAGCATTCTGCTGAAATTCATTTTCTTTTCCAGATTCTCTCTGGTGGGGCCCCTGAATTGGTTTTTCATAGTTCTGTCATGTCAGGCATCTGATATAAAATGACTTCACAGACACAGAAGCAATCTCATACTTCTCAAAATACACATATGTATATCTATTTGATTTATACTTTTAGATATCTTGTTTCAACTCAGATTATACACTTTTGGAGAGATGTATGTTTTGTATCTCTTAAGATACTTAACAACTGATATTTAATTAATAGCAACAAAGAATGCACAAGTTTCCCCTCAAATTCTGGAAGACACATATCAGAGAAGTCTATTATGAACTCAAAATGCTTTATCCTAAAACTTCATATGCATTTCGCATTCTTCTCTGTAGTATATCCATGCTTGTTTTAACATAAAAATGTTATGAATTGCTTACCCTGGGTAAACCTAATGCTGCAAGAAGATCTGCAATGTTGAATTGCTGAGTCTATACCATCTGATATACTGCCACCTACCCCTGTCGTGTATTCCAGTTTCAGAAGCATGGATAGTAGATGCTCAAGAAATGTTTATTGAATGAAGAAATGAATGAGAAATCTGATAATACTAATGGAATTCTTGTATTTAGGTAACTCCTTCTAGAAATTTGTACATCGAGTCACAGTTTTCCAAGGGAGCTAACTCACAGCATGATGTAAGTTGCACTTGATCTGTGGTTTCTTTCAAGTCAGACCAGTTAGTGCACTGATGCAATCGTTCTCTAATTGACTTCAATTTGCAGGTGGGAAAATGGAGGCTCAGGAAGGTAAATAAGCACCACAATACACCATTCATAAGTAGACCATCGCAGCTCTGCTTCTGGGACCCCCAGGCACACTCTGTCCTCCACGCCCTCAGATCCTCAGCTCATGCCCCCAACCCCTTCTGAAGGCAGCTCTTATCCTGATGGACTGTGATCACCTGAGCTGACTCCACTTCTGGGTCATGAGCTCCTCCTGGCTGGGACTATGTCTTGCTCATCTCTATGTACTCAGGGATGATGGCGGCTCCTCACCCACAGAGGGCTCTCAGGTAATGTTCAGGGGACGACTAAGTCAAAATATATCTATCCAAGAAACTGTTGAATGATCCACACATTTTTTTTTTAAATGTAAATTTTTGATTTCCTAGACATGCCTTCTAAGTAAACCTTAAAAGAATCTGCTAGGATGGTGCTCTTGATGATAAGTCTAAGTGAAAGAAAACCTAATGTTCACATTAGGATATGAACTCAATGTTTCTTAAAACTTTCTTATTTTATTTTTACTACATTGAAAATGTTCGTTCAGGCAGACCTTCTTTACTTTAGGGGCACCAAAGTGATTGATGCCCTTTAATCTCATTGAGAAACCCTCTTGGCTCTGGCCACAGGGATAAATTTTGTTGGCACTTCTGGCTCTGCCGCTATAGGAACATGGCTTGTCTTATCCTCTGTGGGGATATTAATGGCCATTACCACTCCTTTTTTAGGAACCGTGTTTAAATCTGCTACAGGACAAATGGCTTTTCATATTTCCACAGAGTTGTATATTTATCATCACTTTTGGAACATTTTCATCATCCCCCAAAGAAAATCCATACCCTTTTGCCATCACTCCCTAACCTCCCCTACCTTCCCATCCTCTGCCCTCATCATCCCCTGCAACACACACTTGCATGGGAAACTAGCCATGTGCACAATAAGAAAGCTCTGTTGCAAATACAATAAGCAACTTTGAATATGAATGTCAGGATTATTATTATTATTATTATTTTTTTTAGAGACAAGGTCTCACTATGTTACCCAGGCTGGTCCTGAACTCCTGGGCCCAGGCAATCCTCCAGCCTTGGCCTCCCAAAGTGCTGGGATTACAGGTTTGAGCTACCACACCCGACTGCAAGGATTACTTTGTTTTCAAGTGACTAAAACCCAGACTAAATGGTCTTGGATTAAAAGGGAGAATTTTCTGACTGTAATGGTTAAGTTTATTTGTCAACTGGGCCTTGGAGGGCTCAGATATTTGGTTACATATTATTTCTGGGTTTGTGTGTAAGGGTGATTTTGGGTGAGATTAACATCTGAATCAGTAGACTGAATAAAGCAGATTGCCTTCCCAAATGTGAGTAGCCCTCTTCCAACCAGTTGAAGGCCTGAATAGAACAAAAAGGCTGGCCCTCCCCAGTCAGATAAAAAGGGGAACTTTTCCTGACTGACCACTTTGAGCTGGCAGTCAGTCTTTTTCTGTCTTCTGACGCAAGCCAAAACATCTGGTCGTCTTGGGTCTTGAGCCTCCTGGCTCTTGGACTGGAACTACACCATTGGCTCTTTTGGGTCTCCAGCTTAGCAACTGCAGATCTTGGGGCTTCTCAGCTTCCATAATCATATGAGCCAATTTCATATAATAAATATCTCTCTCCACCCCCCTCTCCCACCACACAGACACTCACATATCACAGACACATCCTATTGGTTCTGTTGGTCTGGGGAACCCTGACTCACACATTGACTAATAGGATCCATGGAACTATTGAACAACCAAACCATGGGAAGAGCACAGATGCAGCTGGATTGTAAAACAGAATGAGGGGCTCGGATGCTGCTGAGAGTCTTCTTCCTCCCCGCTTTTTCTTTATTTTTTATTTTTATTTTTTGAGATTGGGTGTCATTTTCTCACTCAGGTTGGAGTGCAGTGGTGAAGTCTCAACTCACTGCAACCTCAGCCTCCCAGGATCAAGTGACACTGCCACCTCAGCCTCCTGAGTAGCTGGGACCACAGGTGCATACCATGACTCCTGGCTAATTTTCTGTATTTTTGGTAGAGACAGGTGGTCTTGAATTCCTGGGATTAGGTGATCCACTTGCCTTGGTCTTCAAAGTACTGAAATTACAGGAATAAGCCACCTTGCCTGGTCCTTCATTTTTAATTGACAAGTAAAAATTGTATAAAGATTTGGTGGTGCACACGTGATAGTTTTTTCTCTTCTTCTTCTTCTTTTTTTTTTTTTTTTGAGATGGAGTCTCACTCTGTTGTCTAGGCTGAAGTGCAGCAGTATGATCTCATCTCACTGCAACCTCCACCTCCTGGGTTCAAGCAATTCTCCTGCCTCAACTTTCTGAGTAGCTGGGATTAAGGCGCACACCACCATGCCCAGATAATTTTTGTATTTTTAGTAGAGATGAGGTTTCACCATGTTGGACAGGCTGGTCTTGAACTCCTGACCTCAAGTGATCTGCCCGCCTTGGCCTCCCAAAGTGCTGGGATTACAGGTGAGCCACCATGCCAGGCTGATATTTTGATATATGTATACATTTTGGAATGATTAAATCAATCTAATCCAAGAAACTTCTTTCTTCTCTGCCCTTTTATTAATGTAGAATTTATTTTCTCTTGATGCAAACCACCTTACTCTGCATGGTGGGAAACACAAAACACTTCCCCTGCTTTACATTACATGACCTCCCCACCAAAAAAGATAAAAATAGTTCTGAAGCCTAAAGCTGCCAATATTGGCCAGGTGTGGTGACTTATGCCTGTAATCCCAACACTTTGGGAGGCTGAGGTGGGAGAGTCACTTGAGCCCAGGAATTCCAGGTTACAGTGAAGTATGATTGCACCACTGCCTGGGCAACATAGCAAGGCCCTGATATGGTCTGACTCTGTGTCCCCACTCAGATCTCATCTTGAATGGTTATCCCCATGTGTCAAGGGAGGAACCTGATGGGAGGTGATTCGATCATGTAGGTGGTTTCCCCCATGTCGTTTTCATGATAATAAGTGGATTCTCATGAGATCTGATTGTTTAAAGGTGTGGCACTTGCATCTGCTCCTCCTTCCGCCATGTAAGAGGTGCCTTGCTTTCCCTTCACCTTCCATCCTGAGGACTCCTAGCCATGCAGAACAGAACTGTGAGTCAATTAAACCTCATTTCCTTAGAAATTACCCAGTCTCAGGTAGCATCTTTCTAGCAGTGTGAAAACAGACTAATACAAACCCCATCTCTACACAAAATTTTAAAAAATTATTTGGATGTAGTGGTGCATACCTATAGTCCTAGCTACTTGGGAGGCTGAAGTGGGAGGATCACTTGAGCCTGAGCCCAGGAGTTCAAGACTGCAGTGGGCTATAGATTGTGCCACTGTACTCCAGCCTCAGTAACAAAGGGAAATCCTGTCTCTAAATACATACATACATACATACATACATACATACATACATAAATTACCAATATGGACAAAGTTCCCTAGGAAGACAATCAGGCTAACCTTCAAAAATTATTAATGATTTGTGGAGTGAACTTTCTTCTGGGGGAGTATGATAATATTGCATTTCAAACTTAATATAGCCTACAAAACAGAAGTAATGGTTAGTGGCACCCAACATCTGGGTTACTAAGTGAAGATATAATAAAAATTAAGAGGCATGTTTACATCACACCATATGTTTAAAATCTAATAATAGTAATGATACAGACATATAGGTACAATAAAATCTGTGGGAGGTGTCATTAAAGTAAGGTTAAACACAAGGGTAAAAGAAGGATGGACTGTTCATGCAATCAGATGAGTGCATTCTGGTCAATGGGTTGGAAGTAGAAGTCAGGTATGCAACTTTTAGGGAATGTCCCAAAAGGGTGGTCCCTGTCCTTGTCCTTCCTTTTTCTTATTCTTGTAAGTTAGACTGAGAATGTGAAGCTGGAAGCTGAAGTAGCTATCCTGAACCATGAAACAAAGGATGCCTGTTGAGGATGGTGAGCACCCGGATAGAAAGAGCTCAGGCTCCTGACGCCTGTGGAGCAAGCACACCAGCCCTGGATTACTTATGGCAACTTCGTGTGACAGAGGTAAAACCTCAAGTTCGTTCAAGTCACTGTTATTTTGGAATTCCTGTCGCACTTGGCCAGACCTGGGGATGAATAATTGCAATATGGTGTTTCCTGTTCTAATAATTTTTCAATCTCAATGGATTGTACAAACATGCACAGTGTAGAATTATGACATTTGCAGCCATGAAAGGCCTCAAACAACAACAACAACAACAACAACTTACTTCCCATGCACTGTTTTTCAGGAAGCTGCTGGAGTAAACCAGTCAAGAGGAAGACATGGGACCCTATAAAGAGGGAGTCCAGTATAGGACAGAGATGAAGCAATGTCTCCAATGAGGGTGAAGGGAAGTTCAGGACAACAGCTCTGCAGCAAGCTTGGAAAGCAGATTGCTCAGATTGGAGTAGAAGAGCAGAGAACACCAGGAGTGATGACTCCAGGGAAAAAGGGAGCTGATAGAATACCTGTGTTTGTAGGAGAGAAGCACTATGAGAGATTTAGCCCTTCATCTTCTACAATTAAAACCATGATGTCAAAATTTTAAAATCAGGAAAAGCAATATGGAAGTAAACACTGAAAAAGTAGCTATGAAGATGGTTGCCCCTGAAGAATAGGAATTAGGGATGGGAGGGGTAGGACCAGGAGAAAGAAGTTTTGTCCTTACTGTGTGACTCTTAGAATTATTTTAATAAAATTAAAATTTCACTGTGATAAAATAATGAAATAAAATAAACTTTTGACTATGTAATCTTTAAGCTCCTTGAAGTGATTGGATGGAATGCAAGAAAAAGAAATGAAGGGGAAGGGAGAATATTATTAGGAAGAACCAGTCTGCAGAACAAAAATCCCAGCTTAGAATGATTTATGCAACTTTGTCTTTGTTATCTATCAACAAGAAACAATGTTCATTCATTCACTCATTCAGTCATTCGCACCCACCAAATATCTGCTAAGCACCTGGTATATGCCATGCTCTGCTACTGATTATCAGAACATCAAAGATGAAGCCAGACACAGTGGCTCACACCTGTAAACCCAGTACTTTGAGAGGCTGAGGCATATGGATCACCTGAGGTCAGGAGTTCGAGAACTGCCTGGCCCACATGGTGAAACCCTGTGTCTACTAAGATTTAGCCAGGCATGGTGGCGGGCACCTGTAGTCCCAGCTACTCAGGAGGCAGAAGAATCACTTGAACCCAGGAGGTGGATGTTGCAGTGAGCCGAGATTGTGCCACTGCACTCCAGCCTGGGTGACAGAGTGGGACTTGGTCTCAAAAAAAAAAAAAAAATCAAAGATGAATGTGGTGCAGTGCAGTACCCACCCCCCACAGAGTTTTCACTCTAATCTTGATGCTCCATACTCTGCTCACCACCAAGTAACTTTAGCACTGTTATCTTCTCAGAGCCTACTTTGGGTCAATCATTTGATGCATGACTCAAATCCTCACAACTCTGCAAAGGAGGCTTTACAGATAAGGAAACAGGCTCGGAAAGGTTAAGTAGCTTGTCTGATTTCACTGGAAGGCTGGAGTCCAGATGTGAACCCAGGAGAGATTGATGCAACAACCCATTCTCCTTCCATCACTCTCCCTGCTCCTCAGTGTGGTTAGTGAGGATGGCAGCTTCCATTGATCCAGCTGTCTGTTGTATGCCAGGCACAGGGCTCAGTGATTTACATCCTATAGTGGACACTCATTTGTTTTGACCTTTTCTCCTTTGGTGCTGAAAATGCCAGCCACTTGCTTTTCTAGGCTTTCTTGCAGCAAGGACACATGGTCTAATCTCCATCAGTTAGACTTCAACCCAGGACCTATTGATGCCAAGTTTTCCTTTGGCAGCATGGAGCTGTGCCACTCAGATATGCCTTCAAGATAACCTGCTGTGAAGAGTGGAATTAACTGACAACCTTTAGCATCTGCTGCAGCATTCATTCCATGAGTCTCTATTCTATCTAGGCAGCTCCAGTCAATGAATGGGCACAGAGAGGATACTGGAGCTGGGCCATTCCTCCCCCGTGCTAGATACTCTAATAGGCTCCCTTGCTGCCTGGCAGAGATGTTTGTAGAGGTCATTACAGTCTGAGTCTCTTCTTACCCAGTCCTCTCCTTCCCCTGCTCCTTTCTAAGGTGCTAGATCTGTACCACAGCTGAAGGTTATCCCTTCCAACTCCTGTTCCCTCCCTCTTTGTCTTTCATGGGCATTTCCCTCTTAATTCCTTCCACTTCTAATTCCAGCCTTGCAGTCTGGTCTGCTTCCTAAAGGGCCAGTATTGACCCACACTCTCTGGAAGTGATGACAGAAACAGTAGCTGAAAAGGCAAGGTCGAGGGGCAGTGGTGGCTTTAGTGCTGGTGGCTGGAGTGGTTTCGGGGTAGTTGAGTTCCTAGCACTGAAATGGCAGTGGGGCAACTGGGGAATCTGGTGTTCAGTTCAGCCAGTGGAGATCTTTTCAGATCAGTTATGCAGCATGGTTTTTGGCCATTGTTCCTGAAAGTTAAAGCTGGGATTCAAACACAGGTTGGTTTATCTCTGAGGTCCCATTACTCATAATTGTGTCATTTCCCCCATTTTCCCACCACGTTCACCCCCATTGAAGAACGTGGTGATTTCACATGTGATCTCTGTTTAAAAATCCAACAGAGCATTCTGGGAGTGGGAAGACTGGACCCCTGCCTGTACTAATTGTCCTGGATGGTGTTTACTGAGCAAATAATCATCTCAGGCAGCATAACAATTCCTAGAGGAGAAATTAGTTGAAACATTAAACTCCCATTTTGTAACTTGATTCTCTTTCTCTCTTTCCTGTGCCTAGAGGGGCATAGGATGAATACTCTAAGGGATTCCCTTTAATTTTTATACCTTCTTAACCCTCTGGGGGGAAAAAGGAGGCTGGGAGTGTCACAGTCTGGGCAATGCTAGTTCTGTAATAAGTAAACTCCATCATTTTGGTGGTCTAAGACAATCACACATGACAGCTCAAAGTCAGTGTTCCCAGCAAGGGCTCCCTTCCTCTTGTGGCTCAGCCTTTCCCTAGGGCCTTATTATCACAAGCAGAAGAGGAAACAATTTTAAATCTTCTTCTCTGGAAATGACACAATTCAGTGACTCTGGTCACATTCAGTTGGTGAGAACTAATCATACAAGACCCTGAAGACGCCAGGGGAGCTGAGAAATGTAGCCCCTGGCTGGCAGTTCCTCTCCAGGAACTACTGTATAGATGATGGAGGATAAGCATGACGTTTGGTTGATAGTTAACCTCCTCTGCCATAGGGGGCTTCCACTTTCTTTCCATTCAAGGAAAGAAACCCACCTGTCTCAGTGGAGAGAGGCACACAAAGTGCATGCCTTCATTTCTTTACAGTTAGAATGGAAGTCTGCTGATTTTTTTTTTTCTTTTTTTTTTTAGACAGAGTCTTGCTCTGTCACCAGGCTAGTGTGCAATGGTACAATCTCGGCTCACTGCAACCTTCGCCTCCCAAGTTCAAGTGATTCTCCTGCTTCAGCCTCCTGAGTAGCTGGGGTTACAGGCACCCACCATCACGTCTGGCTAATTTTTGTATTTTTGGTAGAGATAGGGTTTCACCATGTTGGCCAGGCTGGTCTCGAGCTCCCGACCTTGTGATCTGCCCACCTCGGCCTCCCAAAGTGCTGGGATTACAGGCATGAGCCACCAAGCTCGGCATTTTTTTTTTTTTTTTTTGAGACAGTCTCATTTTATCACCCAGGCTGAAGTGCTGTGGTGTGTTCTTGGCTCACAGCAACCTCTGCCTCCTGGGTTCAAGCAATTCTCCTGTCTAAGCCTCCTGAGTAGCTGGGATTATACGCACATGTCACCACTCCTGGCTAATTTTTGTATGTTTAGTAGAGATGGGGGTTTCACTATGTTGGCCAGGCTGGTCTTTAAACTCTTGGCCTCAAGTGACCCGCCCAGCTCAGTCTCCCAAAGTGCTGAGATTACAGGCATAAGTAATGTAAACTCAGATAGCATTGGGTGAGTAAACTCGGACAACACCTGGGGTCTGAGTCTGATGATCTTAAGCAAAACCCAGGGCCCTGGAGATTCTAGCTAAAAGAGAGCCAAGGACCATCAGCTCCTTAGAGAATTTCACTACTTTTTGTTGGAGACACGTAAACTCTCTATTTAAAATAAACTGTGTGGCAAAAACAACAAAAAAAAGTGTTCATGTTTTCTAGGTGGGGAGTCTGTTCTTTGACTATTCCCACAAACAAAACAACTTAAATAGCCCTCAAAGTGGGAATGGTTAAGTAAATTATATAATCATGCTATGAAATAATGTTACTATTAATATTTATAAGTCACATTGCAGCCAGGTACTTTGGCTCATTCCTGTAATCCTAACACTTTGGGAAGCCAAGGTAGGAGGATTGCTTGAAACTAGGAATTGAGATCAGTCTGGGCAAACATAGTGAGACCCTGTCTCTACAAAAATTTTAAAAGCCCACATGTGGTGGTACACACCTACTTGGATTGCTTGAGTCTAGGAGTTCGAGGCTGCAGTGAGCTATGATCATGCTACTGCACTCCAGTCAAGGCAACAGAGTGAGACCCTGTCTCTAAAAAAAGTCACATTGCAGAAGAATATTTATTGACATGAGAAAATATTCTTAATGTATTAGACAAAAAAAAAAAAAAAAAAAAAAAAAAAAGCAGGTAACAAAAGATGATCATTATTGCTTGAGCCCTGGAGGTCAAGGTTGAATTGAGCTGAGATCACACCACTGTACTCCAGCCTGGGTAACAGAGGGAGACTGTCTCAAAAAAAGAAAGAGAAAAGAAAAAGAAAAGAACCTAGCAAAAGTAATGAACTAGATATACTCACAATGAATAATTTCGGTTATAGACTCATATGTATCTGATCAGATATTTATAAGTGGAAATCTGTGTGCTTTGTAATATGTTCTTCAGTAGAACATGAGATACAGTTTTTTAACTCAAAAAACCTCCAAAACAAAGATGATCATTAAATAACTACTAATCAATTACAAATTAACATGAAAAGAACAGAGCTATACATTCTTATTAAAAAAGAGGGCAGCAATAGATTGCATTAATTGTTCAAAACACTTCCTGCCTCTTTTGCATAGATGCTGCCCCATTGAGGTTGTCTTGGCCACTGTGTTTGCTGAGTGTGAGAGAAAGAGATGTGGTCTTCTATGAGACCTGCAAGTGGAGCCTGCCCCTTCAGCCCGAGTTCTGGATCATGATGGAGTGCAGCTGCAGGGATACAAGGGAGAAATAGACCTTTGTAATTTGAACTTAGCTTCAATGGAGCTGAAGTGCCACTGCATTCCAGCCTGGCGACAGAGTGAGACTCCATCTTAAAAAAAAGGAAAAAAAAGTATGCGAATGGTAACTTGAGGTCCAAGAAGAGATTCCAACAACAATGACAAGACAGTGACCTTCAAAATTAAATTAAAACCAGGCAGACTGTAAATATGAAAATTGACATGGCAACAGTAAACTTACATATAATTGATATACTCACAAGACAAGTCAAACTGAATGATGCTGTTATGTCATCAGTCATATGATAACTCATATCCTGTATGTTCTAGGTAATAATTATGTAATATCAGACTGGGCATGGTGGCTTACACCTGTAATCCCAGCACTTTAGGAAGCCAAGGGAGGCAGATCACTTGAGGTAAAGAATTTGAGATCAGCCTGGCCAACATGATGAAACCCCATCTCTACTAAAAATACAAAAATTAGCTGGGCATGGTGGCATATGCCTGTAATCCCAGCTACTTGGGAGGCTGAGGAACAAGAATTATTTGAACCCAGGAGGCAGAGGTTTCAGTGAGCCAAGATCACGCCACTGCACTCCAGCCTACCAATATATAATATTAGTAGTTAAACAGCAGCAAAACTTATGGAGAGCAAGAAGTTTATATGAACATTGTATTTGACTTTATGAGTATCCTATTTGACTTATGATATTTAGGAATGAAATTATAAAGCAACTTCATAATTAACCTGTTATAGGAACAATAATTCAAACTATACTTAAAAATTACATAGGAAAGTGCTAGAAATCATGACAAACTTTCCCATAATGTGCCACTGAGGGACAAACTGTCAAATCTGAACAATGATTGCAAACACAGTGGAAGCATCTTGATTCCTTTGTAGAAGGGTGGGGGGTCTTTTGACTAAATTTTTCCTGGCATACTCAGTGCCATTCTTGTCTCTGCAGTTGGAAAAAAGCCAGAATGAGTTGTAGAAAGCTAGAGAAGGCAATTAAAGTGAGTGCAGGATGGAGATGCTGTTGTTATAATTACCAATTGTGTTCTGAAGACCTACCATGTGCTTGGCACAAGGTGAAACATTAGGGGTGGGGGCATACTTGTAATAATACAAGTACTATTTCCTGAATACTATGAATACCAAAGGTGCTGTGCGGAGTGCCTTAAAACTTTCTCTGGTGTGGTGGCTTATATATATACATATGTGCTGGGCACAGTGGCTCATGCCTATAATCCCAGCACTTTGGGAGGCTGAGGCAGGTGGATCACCTGAGTTCAGGAGTTCAAGACCAGCTGCTCCATGGTGAAACCTCACCTCTAGTAAAAATACAAACACTAGCTGGGTGTGGTGGCAGATGCCTGTAATCCGACCTACTCCGGAGGCTGAGGCAGGAGAATCACTTGAATCCAGGAGGTGGAGGGAGCCACTGCACTCCAGTCTGGGCAACAAGAGCAAAAATCCATCTCTAAATAAATAAATAAATAAATTTTAAAACAATCCTATATATAAAGCAGTTTTTGTAGCAGAGACAGATAGCTGCTCACTAAAACTTGATTTCTTTCTCTCTCTGGGACCACAGCTAGACTGCATTTTCCAGACTTCCTTGTGGTTAACTCTGATCAAAAGGTTAATGAGGCAAAAAATAAAACCAAAACACTAAAACCAAAATTGAGCTCTGGGTGGAGAAGAAGGCATATCGCATCCTTAGTAGAAGTAAAGTTTTTCCTAGCACTTAGCTTTGTAAAGGAACACACTTTACAAGGCACCTGCTAGGCACACACAGCACTGAGCTAGATGCTTTCTATAGGTGCATGGAAAATAAACATAAGGGCATCAGAGAAGGAAAATGCAGTGTCTGATGTTTGTAGTCACTGAAGTCCTTCACATGTTGGGGAACACTTGACACGAAAATGACTGAAATCCCAACCAAAGCATTTGAAAACTATTTAACTAGAAAGAATTGCATTTAAAAAATAGCCTTATTGAGATATAATTCAAACAGTATTTAACGTATACAACACAAAGTTTTTAATGTATTCATAGAGTTGTGCAACCATTGTGCAACCATTGTCATGATCTAATTTTAGAACATTTTCATCTCCCTCTAAAAGAAACTCTGTACTCATTAGTCGCCTTTCCTATCCCACATGTCCCCACAACCCTAAGCAACCAATAATCTACCCTCCATCACTATCAATTTGTCTGTTCCAAACATTTCATATAAACAGAGTCATACAATAGGTAGTTTCTTTCACTTAGCACAATGTTTTCAAGGTTCATCCATGTCAGCATATATAGCAGTACCTCAGCCCCCTCCTTGCTGAATCATATTCGATTCCATGGATACTCCACATTTTGTTTATTCATCAATCAGTTGATGCACATTCAGGTTGCTTCCATTTTTTAGCTATTATTAATCAAAAAGCTTATCCACCATGATCAAGTGGGCTTCATCCCTGGGATGCAAGGCTGGTTCAACATTCGCAAATCAATAAACATAATCCAGCATATAAACAGAACCAAAGTCAAGAACCACATGATTATCTCAATAGATGCAGAAAAGGCTTTTGACAAAATT
>NW_016806926.1:0-1178 GCF_001698545.2 Rhinopithecus bieti | reverse complement strand
ATGACGAATTGTTTCTTCCTTTAAAATTGACGTCCCATGAAACTCACCCTTTTATTTTATTTTGTTCATTTATTTATTTTGAGAGGGAATCTAGCTCTGTCGATAAGACTGGAGTGCAGTGGCACGATCTTGGATCACTGCAGCCTCCGCCTCCTGGGTTCAAGAGATTCTTCCGCCTCAGCCTTCCCAGTAGCTGAGATTACAGGCGCTCGCCACCAGGCCGGGCTAATTTTTTTTTTGTATTTTAGTAGAGAAGGGGTTTTACTATGTTGGTCAGGCTGGTCTGGAACTCCTGACCTCAAATGATCCGCCCGCCTCGACCTCCCCAAATGCTGGGATTACAGGCGTGAGCCACCACTCCCGGGCCACTCTTTTAAAGTGTACGATAGAATGGCTTTGGCATATTCCCAGAATGATGCATCTATCACCACAATCTAATTCCAGCACATCTCATCACTCCCAAAAAGAAACCCCTTAAGCAATCACTTTTCATTCCGCCCTCCCCTGACCCCCTGGTGACTGCCAATGCTCTTTCTGCCTCTATGGATTTACCTATTCTAGACATTTTACATAGATAGAGTGACACAACATGCAAACTTTGGTGTTTGGCTTCTTTCACTTAGCATAATGTATTCAAGATAACATATAACATATATTCTATATGTTATAGCATATATCAGTACTTTGCTCCTTTTTATGGCTGAATAATACTCCATTGAATGGGCATACAACGTTTTGTTTATCCAGAAGGATTATTATTATTCCAAGAAGGATTATTTCCGAGAAGGATTTTGAGGTCAACTTTGAGGGAAGCAGGGAAGAGAGCTGTGGCTGTGGATATCTGCAAGGTGCGGGGTGAGACAGTACTGTGGGGCTTCCCATGTGCTACAAATTTTCCAACCTGATAACAGAAGAATGATGCATTTGAGACTACATTCAAGTGTGACTTGAGATGTTTGGCAAATGTGTAAAATTGTATACTGAGGAAAGTGGTACTTAATAGCTAGAATGTTTTCTAAGAGACCTTCAGATATGTGTAGGATCCCAAGAAGTCAGAGATACAATGGAAGGGTGGGAAGAGATGATCTGATTCTTCCTCTTTGTTTTCTCATTAAAAAAGCAATCAATGCCACCATAAATTCTAACATTTCTAAAATTACATTAAAAAATTATCCAGG
>NW_016806925.1:0-1122 GCF_001698545.2 Rhinopithecus bieti | reverse complement strand
TATATATATATATTTGAGATAGGGTCTCACTCTGTCACCCAGGCTAGAGTGAAGTGGCATGACCATGGCTCACTGCAGCCTTCTTGATCTCTGGGCTCAATCAATCCTCCCACCTCAGCCTTCCAAGTAGCGGGACTACAGGCCTGTGCCACCACACCCAGCTATTTTTTAATATATTTTTTGTAGAGACAGGAGTCCCACCGTATTGCCCAGGCTGGTCTCAAACTGCTGGGCTCAGGCAATCCTCCTGCCTCGGCCTCCCAAATGCAGGGATTACAGGCGTGAGCCCCTGTACCCAGTGAGGAATGAATTGTATAATTACATAAAACAATGATTGGAAAAGGTAGCATCATCAATAAGAATAATAAAATGATTCACTTTCTACTACTTTAATCTCAGGTGCCTTAAGTCAGAGTTGTTAGCGTGATTCTAGCCATCAGCCAGAGAAGGTCTTAAACGTTGTCTGCCAGAGCTGATGGCTCAGCAGACTCTACCAAGGGCTCTGTAGTTCGTTAGGAAAAGGCAGCTCACACAGCTACACAACTGCATGCTTGTTATTTTCCTTGGAGATTGAGAGCCCTGTTAGGTATTTGGCATTATTATTTTGAAGCCAAAGACAGGCTCTGATAGGGGAAGATACAAGGAATTAACGGGTCTGAACGTTGTTATGTTCAGCAATAATAAAAGTGATTTAGGGCAGATTGTCACCAATTAAAGAGCCCTTTGTTTAGTTCGTGTATTTCTGCGTATGCTGTTTAGACTTGGTTTTTCCTATCACTGAAATATTCCTTTGGGTTGTGTAGGGAGGGGATGTTATAGTTGGCAACCTTAATTATGTTTCACAAAGATACATTGGTGAGAGAGTTTGTTTGTTTGTTTTTAATTCAATAGCTATTTTCTCTGGTTCTTCCCAATTACTAGGGAGTTTTAATGAGATCATTTTAAACTGTGAGGATTCTTCCCCCTTGAGACTGTTACCATTACCACCCCCGCTCCATAAAATTTGAAAACGCCTTTGAATCCTTTTCCTATTCAGCTGCTGGTATTGTGGGCTTGAGAGGGTAAAGAAGTGTGAGTTTGTGAGTGTGTGTGTGCATGTGCGCATGCCTTTGTTTGCCAGGA
>NW_016806924.1:0-509 GCF_001698545.2 Rhinopithecus bieti | reverse complement strand
TCAGTAGCTTGACAATGAGTGCTTCTGTCCTCGAGAGGAGTATCTGGGAGGCACATGATAGCATCTCCTATAGACTTCAACAAACAATTCAGTAGAAAAATCCAAAAGGTCAATAAATATATGACAAAATTCTCTCATTAGTCCACAAGAAAATGCCAAAGACCCCATAAAATACACTTATACACCATTAAATTGTAAAAATTTAAAAAAGACTGTACCTTATATTTGCACAGATGTAGAGAGATTAAAATCCTCATACACTGCTGGTGGAAATGCAAGTTCGTGTAACTGCATTGAGAAACATTTTGCATAATCTAGCTAACAACAACAACAAAAAAGCAAATGCCTTTGTCTCGGCGATTTCACCCCTAGATATTTTCCTTAGAGAAATTCTTGCACATGTATACCCTCAGACATTTGAAAGAACATTCATAGAAATATTGTTTCTCTTAACATTGTTACCTCCAAACTTGAAACAACACAAGGGAACTTCAAAGCTCAATGTGATT
>NW_016806923.1:86020-107646 GCF_001698545.2 Rhinopithecus bieti | reverse complement strand
AGCACATTTAGGACTATGGTGAAAAGTAAATATCTTCAGAAAAAAATCCGAGAGAAGCTTTCTGAGAAACTGCTTTGTGATGTATGCTTTCCACTCAGGACGTTTTACCTCTTTTCTCATAAGGCTATGTTTGAACACTGTTCCTGTAAAATAGAAAAAGAGATATTTCAGAGCACATTGGCGACTATGGCGAAAAGTGAAATATCCTCAAATAAAACCCAGAAAGAAGTGTTCCAAGAAACTGATCTCTGATATGTGCATTCATTTCACAGAGTTAAAGCTTATTCTACAATGCCAGGTTTGGAAACTCTGTCTTTGAGGAATCTGCGAAGAGATATTACATGGTGCCCAGAGGCCTGAGTTGAGAAAGGACATGTCTTCCATTGAAAACTGGACAGAAGCTTTGTGAGCAACTGTTTTGTGATGTGTATTCATTTCATAGTGTTAAATCATTCTTTGGATTGAGCAGTTTGTAATCACTGTTTCTGTGGAACCTGAGAAAGGACATTTGGGAACGCTCTTTAGAATGTGCTGAAAAAGTAATACCATCAGATAAAAACCAGAAGGAATCTTTCTGTGAAACTACCCTGTGTCGTGTGAAATCCCGTTAAGCTTCTCTTTTCCAGTCACGCAGTTAAGCTTCTCTTTTCATTGAGCAGTATTTTAACATTGTTTTTGTTTAGTCTGTGAAGGGATATTCTGGAGCGCTTTGAGGTTTATAGTGAAAACGGAAATATTTTCAGATAGAAACTGGAGGGAACCTTTCTGAGGAGCTGCTTTGTGACGTGTACATTCCACTAACAGTGTTATACATTTCTTCTCATAGGGGATTGGGGAAACCCTTTTGGAGGAAAAGCTACCAAGTGACTTTCGGGAGTATGTGGATGGCTAGAGGGAGAAAAGGAAATATCCTCAGACAAAAACTGGAAAGAAGCTTTCTGTGAAACTACTTTGTGATAGATATGCTTATTCATCTTACATAGAAAAAAATTTTTTAAGATTATGCAGTTTGGAAACTCCATCATGGACGGATTTGTGAAGGCACATTCAGGAGCACATTCAGACCTATGGTGAAAAAGCAAATCTTTTCAGATAAAAGCTGGAGAGAAGCTTTCTGAGAAACTGCTTTGTGATGTGTGCATTTCACTCAGGGAGTTATACTCCTTTTCCCATCAGGCAGTGATTGAACAATGTTCCTGTAAAACCTCAAAAGTGATATTTCCGAGTGCAGTGAAGACTATGGCGAAACATGAAATATCCTCAGATAGAACCCAGAAAGAAGCATTGCAAGAAACTGCTCTCTAAAATGTGCATTCATTTCAGAGAATTAAAGCTTACTCTACATTGCCTATTTGGAAATTTTGTCTTGATGAAAACTGGAGAGAAGCTGTCTGAACAACAGGTTTGTGATGTGTGTATTCATCTCATAGAGTTAATCCATTGTTTGTATTGAGCAGTTTGAAATCACTGTTTCTGTGGAATCTGAGGAAGGACATTTGGGAATGCTCTTTAGAATATGGAGAAAGAAATATCCTCCGATAAAAAGAAGCACTCTTTCTGTGAAACTGCTATGTGTCATGTGAATATCTCTCACTCAGTTAAGCTTCATTTTTCATTGAGCAGTTTTATAACGCTGTCTATTTTTAGCGTGTGAAGGGATACTGGGGAGTGCTTTGAGGCTTACGGTGAAAAAGGATATATGTTCAGATAGAAACTGGAGAGAAGCTTTCCAAGGAATGCTTTGTGACGTGTGCATTCCACTCACAGTGTTATACCTCTCTTCTCAAACAGCATCAGGGGAGAAAAAGGTACCAAGGGATATTCGGGTGCATATTGACGCATATGGTGAAAAGGAAATATCTTCAGATAAAAACTGGAAAGAAGCTTCTGTGAATCTGCTTTTTGCCATGTTTATTCATCTCACATAAAGTTTCTTTACATTGCACAGTGTGCAAACTCCATCATGGACGGATGGATCCGTGAAGGGATATTCGAGATCACATTCAGGGCTGTGGTGAAAAGGAAAATCTTCAAATAAAACTGGAGAGAAGCTTTCAGAGAAACTGCTTTGTGATGTGTGCATTCCACTCAGAGAATTATACCTCTTTTCTCATAAGGCAGTGTTTGAACACTGTTCTTGTAAAATCGAAAAAGTGATATTTCAGAGCGCATTGAAGGCTATGGCAAAAAGTGAAATATCCTCAAATAAAACCCAGAAAAAGTATTCCAAGAAACTGCTCTCTGACAAGGGCATTCAATTCACAGAGTTAAAGCTTACACTGCATTGCCCAGTTCGGAAACTCTCTCTTTAGGAATTTGCGATGGGATATTAAGTGGCACCCGGAGGACTGCGTTGAGAAAGGAAATGTCTTCCATTGAAAGCTGGAGAGAAGCTTTTTGAGGAACTGCTTTGTGATGTGTGTATTCATCTCATAGAGTTAAATCAGTCTTTGGATTGAACAGTATGAAATAAATGTTTCTGTGGAACCTGAGAAAGGACATTTGGGAACACTCTCTTGAATGTCCCAAAAATAAATGCCCTCAGGCAAAAACCAGAAGAAAGCTTTCTGTGAAACTGCCCTGTATCATGTGAATTCCAGTTGCACAGTTAATCTTCTCTTTTCATTGAGCAGTATTCTAATACTGTCTTTGTTTAGTCTGCAAAGGGATGTTCGGGAGCACTTTGAGGCTTATGGTCAAAACGGAAATAACTTCAGATAGAAACGGGAGAGAAGCTTTCAGAGGAGCTGCTTTGTGACATGTGCATTACACTCACAGATTATACATTTCTTCTCATAGGGGATTGGGGAATCCCTTTTGAAGAAAAAGCTACCAAGGGATATTCGGAAATATATGGATGGCTTTGGAGAAAAGGAAATATCCTCAGACAAAAGCAGAAAGAAGCTTTCTGTGAAACTGCTTTGTGTTAGATATGTTTATTTATCTCACATAGAGAAAACTTTCTTAATATTATGCCGTTTGGAAACTCCATCATGGATGGATCCACGAAGGGAAACTCGGGAGCACATTGAGGCCTATGGTGAAAAAGGAAATATCTCAGATAAAAAGTGGAGAGAAGCTTTCTGAGAAACTGGTTTTTGATGTGTGCATTCCATTCAGAGAGTTATACCTCTTTTCACATCAGGCAGTGTTTGAACACTGGTTCCTGTGAAACCGAAAAAGTGGTATTTCGGAGCGCATTGAAGACTATGGCGAGAAGTGAAATATCCTCAAGTAAAACCCAGAAAGAAGCGTTCCAAGAAACTGCTCTTTGATATGTACATTCATTTCACAGAGATAAAGGTTACTCTATGTCGCCCAGTTTGGATATTCTGTCTTTGAGGAATCTGCGAAGGGATGTGAAGTGGCTCCTGGAGGCCTGTGGTGAGCAAGGAAATGTCTTCTATTGAAACCTGGAGAGAAGCTTTCTGAGCAACTGCTTTGTAATGTGTGTATTCATCTCATAGAGTTAAACCACTATTTGGATTAAGCAGTTTGAAATGACTGTTCCTGTGGAATCTGACGAAGGACATTTGGAAACGCTCTTTTGAATATGGAGAAAGGAATATCCTCAGATAAAAACCAGAAGGAAGCTCTCTGTGAAACTGCTATGTGTCATTTGAATTCCTCAGGCTCACTGAAGCTTCCCTTTTCATTGAGCAGTATGCTAACACTGTTTATATTTAGCATGTGAAGGGATATTCAGGAATGCTTGGAGGCTTACGGTGAAAAGGAAATATGTTCAGATAGAAATTGGAGAGAGGCTTTCTGAAACTGCTTTGTGACGTGTGCGTTCCACTCACAGTGTTATACCTCTCTTCTCATACTGCATCGAGGAAACACTTTTGGAGGAAAAGGTACCAAGGGATATCCGGGAGCATATTGATGCCTATGGTGAAAAGGGAAATAGCCTCAGAAAGAAATTGGAAAGAAGCTTTCTGTGAAACTGCTCTGTGATATGTGTATTCATCTCACATAGAGAAGGCTTTCTTTACATTATGCAGCTTGGAAACTCTGTCATGGATAGATCTGCGAAGGGACATTCGGCAGCACATTCAGAACTGTGGTGAAAAGGAAATGTCTTTAGATAAAACTGGAAAGAAGCTGTCAATCTGATTTTGCTATGTTTATTCATCTCACATAAATAAAGCTTTCTTTACATTACACAGGTTGGAAACTGCATCATGTACAGAGCGGCAAAGGGATATTCATGATCACATTCAGGCCTATGGTGAAAAAGGAAATATCTTCAAATAAAACTGGAGAGAAGATTTCAGAGAAACTGCTTTGTGATGTGTGCATTCCACTCAGGGAATTATACCTCTTTTCTCATAAGGCAGTGTTTGAACACTGTTCCTGTAGAAAAGAAAAAGTGATATTTCTTAGCACATTGAAGACTATGGTGAAAAGTGAACTATCCTCAAATAAAACCCAGAAAGAAGCGTTCCAAGAAACTGCTCTCTGATATGTGCATTTATTTCACAGCGTTAAAGCTCACTGTACATTGCCTAGTTTGGAAACTCTGTCTTTGAGGAATCTGTGAATGGATATTAAGTGGTGCCCAGAAGCCTGTGGTGAGGAAGGAAATATATTCCATTCAAAACTGGAGAAAGCTTTCTGTACAGCTGCTTTGTGATGTGTGTAGTCATCTCATAGAGTGAAACTACTCTTTGGATTCAGCAGTTTGAAATCATTGCTTATGTGGAATCTGAGGAAGAAAATTTTGGAACGTTGCTTTGAATATTTAGGAAGAAATATCATCAGCTAAAACCAGAATGAAACTTTCTGTGAAACTGCTATGTGTCATGTGAATTCCTCTTGCTCAGTTAAGCGTCTCTTTTCATTGAGCAGTTTTCTAACACTCTTTATGTTTAGCATGAGAAGCAATATTCGGGAGCACCTTGAGGCTTACAGTGAAAAAGGAAACATGTTCAGATAGAAACTGGAGAGAAATTTTCCGAGGAACTGTTTTGTGACGTGGGCATTCCATTCACAGTGTTATACCTCCCTTCCATACAGCATCAGGGAAACCCTTTCTGTGAAACAGTTCTGTGATATGTGTATTCATCTCTCAAACATAAAGCTTTTTTACATTACGCAGCTTGGAATCTCTGTCATGAAGGGATCCGCGAATAGATATTCAGGAGCACATTCTGGACTATGGTGAAAAAGGGAATATCTTCAGATAAAAGCTGGAAAGAAACTTTCAGTGAATCTGCTTTTTGCTATGTTTATTCATTTCACGTAGATAAAACTTTCTTTATATAAAGCAGTTTGGAAACTCTGTCATGGATGGATCCGTGAAGGGATATTCGGGAGCACATTCAGGCATATGGTGAAAAAGGAATTATCTTCAGATAAAAACTGGAGAGAAGTTTTCTGAGAAACTGCTTTGTGATGTTGCATTCCACTCCTAGAGTTATACCTTTTTTCTCATAAGGCAGTGTTTGAACACTGTTCCTGTAAAATCGAAAAAGTGATATTTCGGAGCTCTTTGAAGACTATTTCGGAAAGTGAAGTATCCTCAAATAAAACCCAGAAAGAAGCATTCCAAGAAACTGCTCTCTGATATATCCATTCACTTCACAGAGTTGAAGCTTACTGTACGTTACCCAGTTTGGAAACTGTCTTTCAGCAATCTGCGAAGCGATATTATTTGGCACCCGCAGGCCTGTGTGAGCAAGGAAATGTCTTCTGTTGAAAACTGGAGAGAATCTTTCAGAGCAACTGCTTTGTGACATGTGTATTCATGTCATAGAGTTAAACCAATCTTTGGATTCAGCAGTTTGAAGTAACTGTTTCTGTGGAACCTGAGAAAGGACATTTGGGAATGCTCTTTAGAATATGCTGAAAAGAAATACCCTCAGATAAAACCGGAAGGAAGCTTTCTGTGAAACTGCTTGTGTCATGTGAATTCCAGTCGCACAGTTTAGCCTCTCTTTTTACTGAGCAGTATTGTAACACTGTTTTTTTTAGTCTGCGAATGGATATTCCGGAGCGCTTTGAGGCTTATGGTGAAAACGGAAATATCTTCAGATAGAAACTGAAGAGCAACTTTCCAAGGAGTTGTTTTGTGACGTGTGCATTCCACTCACAGAGTTATACCTTTCTTCTCATAGAGGATTGGACAATCACCTTTGGAGAAGAAGCTACCAAGCGATATTCGGGAGCATATTGACACCTATGGTGAAAAGGGAAATAGCCTCAGACAAAAACGGGAAGGAAGATTGCTGTGAAACTGCTCTGTAATATGTGTTTCATCTCACATAGATAAAGCTTTCTTTACATTACGCAGCTTGGAAACTCTGTCATGGACAGATCCGCGAAGGTACCTTAGGGAGCACATTCAGGACTATGGTGAAAAGGAAATATCTTCAGATAAAACTGGAAAGAAGTTCTCTGTGTACCTGCTTTTGCTACGTTTATTCATTTCACATAGAGAAAGCTTTCTTTACATTAAACAGCTTGGAAAATCTGTCTTGGATGGATCCGTGAAGGGGCATTCAAAAGCACATTCAGGACTATGGTGAAAAAAGGAAATATCTTCAGATAAAAACCAGAGAGAAGCTTGCTGAGAAACTGCTTTGTGATGTGTGCATTCCACTCAGGGAATTATGGTGAAAAGGTAAATAGCCTCAGACAAAAACGGGAAGGAAGATTGCTGTGAAACTGCTCTGTAATATGTGTTTCATCTCACATAGATAAAGCTTTCTTTACATTACGCAGCTTGGAAACTCTGTCATGGACAGATCCGCGAAGGTACCTTAGGGAGCACATTCAGGACTATGGTGAAAAAGGAAATATCTTCAGATAAAAACTGGAAAGAAGTTCTCTGTGTACCTGCTTTTTGCTACGTTTATTCATTTCACATAGAGAAAGCTTTCTTTACATTAAACAGCTTGGAAAATCTGTCTTGGATGGATCCGTGAAGGGGCATTCAAAAGCACATTCAGGACTATGGTGAAAAAAGGAAATATCTTCAGATAAAAACCAGAGAGAAGCTTGCTGAGAAACTGCTTTGTGATGTGTGCATTCCACTCAGGGAATTATATCTCTTTTCTCCTAAGGCAGTGTTTGAACACTGTTTCTGTAACATTGAAAAAGTGATATTTCAAAAAACATTGATGACTATGGTGGAAAGTGAAATATCCTCTGATAAAACTCGGTAAGCAGCATTCCAAGAAACTGCTCTCTGATATGTGCATTCATTTCAAGGAGTTAAAGCTTACTCTACATTGCTCAGTTTGGAAACGCTGTATTTTTGGAATCTGCGAAGGGATATTTAGTGGTGCCAGGAGCCCTGTCATGAGCAACGACATGTCTTCCGATGAAAACTGGAGAGATTTCTGAGCAACTGCTTTGTGATGTGTGTCTCCATCTAGTAGAGTAAACCATTCTTTGGATTGAGCAGTTTGAACTCACTGCTTCTGTGGAATCTGAGGAAGGACATTTGGGAATGCTCTTAGAATATGGAGGAAAAAATATCCTCAAATGAAAACCAGAAGGAAGCTTTCTGTGAAATTGCTATGTGTCATGTGAATTCCTCTCATTCAGTTAAGCTTCTCTTTTCATTGAGCAGTTTTCTAACACTGTTTATGTTTAGCGTGCGAAGGGATATTCGGGGGCAATTTGACACTTATGGTGAAAAAGGAAATATGTTCAGATCGAAACTGGAGAGAATATTCCCGAGGAACTGCTTTGTGACGTTTGCATTCCACTCACAGAGTTGTACCTCTCTTCTCACACAGCATCGGGGAAACCCATTTGTAGAGAAAGGTACCAAGGCATATTCGAGGGCATATTGATGCCTGTTGTGAAAAGGGAAATAGCCTCAGAAAAAAATGGAAAGAATATTTCCATGAAACTGCTCTGTGATATGTGTATTCATCTCACATCGATAAAGCTTTTTTTAGATTACGCAGCTTGGAAACTCGTTCATGGACGGATCCGTGAAAGGACATTCGGGACTATGGTGAAAAAGGAAACATCTTCAGATAAAAACTGGAAAGAAGCTTTCTGTGAATCTGATATTTGCTATGTTTATTCATCTCACATAGATAAAGCTTCCTTTACATTATGCAGCTTGAAATGTCTGTCATGTACGGATCCGCTAAGGGACATTCGGGAGCAGAGTCAGGACTATGGTGAGTATTTAAATATCTTCAAATGAAAACTGGAGAGAAACTTTCTTAGAAACTTCTTTGTGATGTGTACATTGCACTCTGAGTGTTATACTTCTTTTTTGATAAGGCAGTGTTTCGACACTGTTCCTGTAAAACAGAAAAAGTGATATTTTGGAGCGCATTGAAGACTATCGCAAAAAGTGCAACATCCTCAAATAAAACCCAGAAAGAAGCGTTCCAATAAACTGCACTCTGATATGTGCATTTATTTCACAAAGTTAAAGGTTACTCTACGTAGTCCAGTATGGAAACTCTGTCTTTGAGGAATTTGCGAAGGGATATTAAGTGCGCCCTGAGACCTGTGGTGAGCAAGGAAATGTCTTCCATTGAAAACTGGAGGGAAGCTTTCTGAGCAACTGATTTGTGATGTGTGTATTCATCTCATAGAGTTAAATCATTCCATGGATTGAGCAGTTTGAAATCACGGTTTATGTGGAACTTGAGAAAGGACATTTTGGAACGCTCCTTAGAATATTGTGAAAGAAATATCCTCAGATAAAAACCAGAAGGACGCTTTCTCTGAAACTGCTCTGTGTCATGTGAATCCCACTCACACAGTTCAGCTTCCTTTTACATTGAGCAGTATTCTAACCCTATTTTTGTTTAGTCTGTGAAGGGATATTCATTAGCACTTTGAGGCTTATGGTGAAAACGGAAATATCTTCAGATAGAAACTGGAGAGAAGCTTCCCAAGGAGCTGCTTTGTGATGTGTGCATTTCACTCACAGAGTTATACCTTTCTTCAATTAGAGGATTAGGGAATCGCTTTTGGAGAGCGACATTCGTAAGCATGTGGACAGTAATGGTGAAGAAGGAAATATTCTCAGACAAAAATTGCAAAGAAGCTTTCTGTTAAACTGCTTTGTGATAGATATATTTACTCATCTCACATAAATAAAACGTTCTTTATATTACACAGTTTGGAAACTCCGTCATCGACAGATACACGATGGGATATTCGGGAGCACACTCATGCCTATGGTGAAAAAGGAAATATCTTCAGATAAAAACTGGAGAGAAGCTTTCTGAGAATCTGCTTTGTGATGTGTGCATTGCACTCAGGGGGTTATACCTCTTTTCTCATAAGGCAATGTTTGAACACTGTTCCTGTAAAACCCAAAAAGTGATATTTTGGAGTGCATTGAGGGAGGACTATGACAATAAGTGAAATATATTCAAATTAAACCAGAAAGAAGCGTTCCAAGAAACTGCTGTCTGATATGTGAATTCATTTCACAGAGTTAAAACTTTCTGTATGTTGCCCAGTTTGGAAACTCTGTCTTTGACGAATCTGTGAACTGATATTAAGTGTCGCCCGGAGGCCTGTGGTGAGCAAGGAAATGTCTTCCATTGAAAACTAGAGAGAAGCTTTCTGAGCAGCTGCTTTGTGATGTGTGTATTCGTCCCCTAGAGTTATACCATTCTTTAGATTGAGCAGTTTGAAATCACTGCTTCTGTGGAATCTGTGGAAGGACATTTGGGAATGCTCTTTAGAATATGGAGAAAGAAGTATCCTCAGATAAAAACCAGAAGGAAGCTTTCTGTGAAATTGCTGTGTCGTGTGATTTCCTTTTGTTCAGTTAAGCTTCTTTGTTCTTTGAGCAGTTTTCTAACACTGTTTATATTTATCGTGCAAAGGGATATTTGAAAACTCTTTGAGGCATATGGTGAAAAGGAAATATGTTCACACAGAAAGGGAAGAGAAGCTTTCCGAGGAACTGCTTTGTGACATGTGCATTTCACTCACAGTGTTATAACTCTTTTCTCATTCAGCATTGGGGAAACCCTTTTCGATGAAAAGGTACCAAGGAATATCTGGGAGCATATTGACGCGTAGGGTGAAAAGGATAATAGCCTTAGACGAAAACTGTGAAGAAGCTTTCTGTGAAACTGTTCTGTGATATGTGTATTCATGACACATAGATAAAGTTTTCTTTACATAACGCAGCTTGGAAACTCTGCCACGGACGGATCCTCGAAGGGACATTCAGGAGCACTTTCAGGACTATGGTGAAAAAGGAAATATCTTCAGATGAAAACCAGAAAGAAGCTTTCTGTAAAACTGTTTTTGCTACGTTTGTTAATCTCACATACATAAAGCTTTCTTTACATTAGGCAGCTTGGAAACTCCATCCTGGACGGATCCGTGAAGGGACATTTGGGAGCACATTCAGGATTATGGTGAAAAAGGAAATATCCTCAGATAAAAACTGGGGAGAAGCTTTCTGAGAAACTGCTTTGTGATGTGTGCATTCCACTCAGGGAGTTTTACCTCTTCTCTCATAAGGCAGTGTTTGAACCCTGTTCCTGTAAAACTCAAGAAGTGATGTTTCGGGGCACTTTGAAGACTACGGTGAAAAGTGAAATATACTCGTATGAAACCCTGAAAGAAGCTTTCCAAGAAACTGCTCTCTGATATGTGCATTTATTTCACAGAGTTAAAGCTTACGCTACATTGACCAGTTTGGAAACTCTGTCTTTGAGGAATCTACGAAGTGATATTAAGTGGAGCCCGGAGGCCTGTGGTGTACAAGGAAATGTCTTCTGCTGAAAACTGGAGAGAAACATTCTGTGCAACTGCTTTGTGATGTGTGTATTCATCTCATAGAGTTAAATCATTCTTTAGATTGTGCAGTTTGAAGTCACTGATTCTGTGGAACCTGAGAGAGGACATTTGGGAACGCTCTTTAGAATATGCTGAAAAAGTAATGCCCTCAGATAAAAACCAGAAAGAAGCTTTCTGTGAAACTGCTCTGTGTTGTGTGAATTCCACTTGCACAGTTAATCTTCTCTTTTCATTGAGCAGTATTCTAATACTGCGTTTAGTCTGTGAATGGATATTTGGGAGCGCTTTGAGGCTTATGATGAAAACGGCAATATCTTTAGAGAGAAAGTGGAGAGAAGCTTTCGGAAGAGCTGCTTTGTGACGTGTGCATTCCACTCACAGAGTTATACCTTTCTTCTCAAAGGGGATTAGGGAATCCCTTTTGGAGAAAAAGCTACCAGGGAGCATTTGGGAGTATATGGATGGCTATGGTGAAAAAGGAAATATCCTCAGACAAAACTGAAAAGAAGCTTCCTGTGAAACTGCTTTGTGATAGATATGTTTATTCATCTTACATAGATAAAACTTTCTTTATATTATGCAGTTTGGAAACTCCATCATGGATGGATCCACAAAGGAACATTCAGGAGCACATTGAGGCCTTTGGTGAAAATGGAATATCTTCAGATAAAACTGGAGAGAAACTTTCTGAAAACTGCTTTGTGATATGTGCATTCCACTCAGGTAGTTATACCTCTTTTGTCATAAGGAAGTGTTTGGACACTGTTCTTCTAAAACCGAAAAATGATATATTGGAACGCATTGAAGGTTATCGTGAAAAGTGAAATATCCTCAAATAAAACCCGGAAAGAAGCGTTCCAAGAAACTGCTCTCTCTGATATGTGCATTAATTTCACAGAGTTAAAGCTTACTCTACATTGCCCAGTTTGGAAACTCTGTCTTTTTGGATTCTGCAAAGGGATATTAAGTGGCGCCCAGAGGCCTGTGGTGAGCTAGGAAACATCTTCTGATGAAAACTGGAGAGAACCTTTCTGAGCAACAGCTTTGAGATGATTGTATTCACCTCATAGAGTTAAACCATTCTTTGGATTAAGCAGTTTGAAATCACTGCTTCTGTGGAATCTGAGGAAGGACATTTGGGAATGCTCTTTAGAATATGCAGAAATAAATATCCTCAGATAAAAACCAGAAGGAAGCTTTCTGTGAAATTCCTGTGTGTCGTGTGAATTCCCTTCACTCAGTTAAGCTTCTCTTTTCTTTGAACTGTTTTCTACCACTGTTAAAGTTTAGCGTGCGAAGGGATATTCGGGAGTGCTTTGAGGCTTACGGTGAAAAAGGAAACATGTTCTGATAGATACTGGAGAGAAGCATTCCGAGGAACTGTTTTGTGATGTGTGCATCTCTCTCACATTGTTATTCCTCCCTTCTCATACAGCATTGGGGAAAGTTTTTTGGAGAAAAATTTACCAAGGGATATTCGTGGGCATATTGACGCCTACAATTAAAAGGGAAATAGCTTCAGACAAAAACTGGAAAGAAGCTTTCTGGGAAACTGCTTTGTGATAGATATGTTTACTCATCTCACATGGATAAAACTTTCTTTACACTTCGCAGCTTGGAATCTCTGTCATGGACGGATCCGCGAAGGGCCATTCAGGAGCACACTCAGGACTATGGTGAGAAAGGAAATATCTTCAAATAACAACTGGAAAGGAGCTTTCTGCGAATCTGCTTTTTGCTATGTTTATTCGTCTCCCATAGATGAAGCTTTCTTTACATTATGCAGCTTGGAAACTCTGTCATGGACGGATCCGCGAAGGGACAATCGGGAGCACATTCAGGCCGATGTTGAAAATGGAAATATCTTCAGATAAAAACTGGAGAGAAGCTTTCTGAGAATATGCTTTGTGATGTGTGCATTCCACTCAGGGAGTTACACCATGTTTTTCATAAGGTCGTGTTTGAACATTGCTCCTGTAAAACCGAAAAAGTTATATTACAGAGCACATTGAAGACTATGGTGAAAAGTGAAATACACTCAAATAAAAGCCACAAACAAACGTTCCAAGAAACTGTTCTGTGATATGTGCATTCACTTCACAGAGTTAAAGCTAACTCTTCATTACCTTCAGAATATACTGAGAAAGGAATGAACTCAGATTTAAACAAGAAGGAAGCTTTCTGTGAAATTGCTGTGTCATGTGAATTTCACTCGCACATTAAGTGTTCTCTTTTCATTGAGCAGTTTTCTAACACTGTTTATATTTAGCGTGGAAAGGGATGTTCAGGAGTGCTTTGAGGCTTACGGTGAAAAAGGAAATATGTTCAGATAGAAACTGGTGTGAAACTTTCTGACGAGTTGCTTTGTGATGTGTGCAATCCACTCACAGAATTATACCTTTCTTCTCATAGAGGATTGGGGAATCCCTTTCAGAGAAAAAGGTACCAAGAGATATTTGGGGGCATATTGATGCCTGTGGTGAAAATGGAAATAGACTCAGTAAAAACTGTAAAGAAGCTTTCTGGGAAACTGCTCTGTGATATGTGTATTCATCTCACATAGACAAAACTTTATTTACATTATGCAGCTTGGAAACTCTGTCATGGACGGATCCATCGAGGGACAATCGGGAGCACATTCAGCACTATTTTGAAAATGGGAATATCTTCAGATAAGAACTGTACAGAAGCTTTCTGAGAAACTGCTTTGTGATGTGTGCCTTCCACTCAGGGAGTAATACCTCTTTCCCCATAAGGCAGTGTTTGAACACTGTTCCTGTAAAACCAAAAACGTGATATTTCGGAGTGCATTGAAGACTAAGGCGAAAAGTGAACTATCCTGAAAAAAGCCCAGAAAGAAGCGTTCCAAGAAAGTGCTCTCTGATATGTGCATTAATTTCACAGAGTTAAAACTTACTCTACATTGCCCAGTTTGGAAACTGTCATTGAGGAATCTGCGAAGGGATATTAAGTGGCGCCCAGAAGCCTGTGGTGAGCAAGGAAATATCTTCCATTGAAAACTGGAGAGAAGTTTTCTGAGCAACTGCTTTGTGATGCGTGTATTCATCTCATAGAGTTAAATCATTCCTTCGATTGAGCAGTTTGGAATCACTGTTTCTGTGGAATCTGAGGAACGACATTTGAGAACGCTCTTTAGAATATGGAGAAAAAAATTCTCAAAAAAAGCAGAAATAATCTTTCTATGAATCTAATATGTTTCATGTGAATTTCTCTCCCTTAGTTAAGCTTCTCTTTTCATAGAGCAGTTTTCTAACACTGTTTATGTTTTGCGTGTGACGAGACATTCGGGAGCACTTTGAGGCTTACGATGAAAAACGAAATACATTCAGTTAGAAACTTTAGAGAAGGTCTCCGAGGCAACACTTTGTGACATGTGCATTCCACTAATAGAGTTATACCTTTCTTCTCATAGAGGATTGGGGAATCCATTTTGGAGAAAAAACTACTAAAGGACATTCCGGTGTATATGGATGGCTATGTTGAAAAAGGAAATATTCTCAGACAAAACTGGAAGGAAGCTTTCTTTGAAACGGCTTTGTGATAGATATATTCATTCATCTCACATAGACAAATCTCTCTTTGTATTATGCATTTTGGAAACTCTCTCATGGATCGATCTGTGAAAGGACATTCGGGAGTACATTCAGGCCAGTGGTGAAAAAGGAAATATCTTCAGATAAAAACAAGAGAGAAGCTTTCTGAGCAACTGCTTTGTGATGTGTGCATTCCACTCAGGGAGTTATACCTCTTTTCTGATAAGGCAGTGTTTGAACACTGTTCCTGCAAATCCGAAAAAGTGATATTTCAGAGCTCTTTGAAGACTTATGGCAAAAAGTGAAATATCCTTAAATAAAACCCAGAAAGAAGTTTTCCAAGAAACTGCTGTCTGATACGTGCTTTCATTTCACAGAGTTAAAGCTTTCTCTATGTTGCCTAGTTTGGAAACTGTCTTTGACGAATCTGCGAAGGGATATAAAATGGCACCCGGTGGCCTGTGTAGAGCAAGGAAATGTCTTCCAGTGAAAACTGGAGAGAAGCTTTCTAAGCAACTGCTTTGTGATGTGTGTACTCATCTCATAGAGTTAAACCATTATTTGGATTGAGCAGTTTGAAACCACTGTTTCTGTGGTTTATGAGGAAGTACATTTGGGAATGCTCTTTAGAAAATGGAGAAAGAAATATCCTCAGATAAAAACCAGAAGGAAGCTTTCTGTGAAACTGCTGTGTGTCTTGTGAATTCCTCTCACTCTGTTAAGCTTCTCTTTTCCTTGAGTAGTTTTGTAACACTGTTTATATTTAGCGTACGAAGGGATATTTGGGAGCACTCTGTGGCTTATGGTGAAAAAGGGAATATGTTCAGATAGAAAATGGAGAGAAGCTTTCTGAGGAACTGCTTTGTGACGTGTGCATTCCAGTCACAGTGTAATACCTCTATTTTCATACAGCATCGCGGAAACCCTTCCTGTGAAACTGTTCTTTGATATGTTTATTCATCTCACATAGATAAAGCTTTCTTTACATTACACAGCTTGGAAACTCTGTCATGGACGGATCCACGAAGTGATATTCGGGAGCACGTTCAGGACTGTGGTGAAAAGGGAAATAACTTCAGATAAAAACTGGAAAGAAGCTTTCTGTGAATCTGCTTTTGCTATATTTATTCATATCATATCGATAAAACTTTTCTTATATTACACAGTTTGGAAACTGCATCATGGATGGATCCACGAAGGGGCATTCAGGAGCACCTTCAGGCCTATGGTAAAAAATGAAATATCTTCAGATTAAAACTGGAGAGAAGATTTCTGAGAAATTGCTTTGTCATGAGTGTATTCATCTCATAGCACTAAATCATTCTTTGGATTGAGCAGTTTGAAATCACTTTTTCTGTGGAATCTTAGGAAGGACATTTGGGAACGCCCTTTAGAATATGGACAAAGAAATATCCTCAGAGAAAAACCAGAAGGAAGGTTTCTGTGAATTGCTATGTGTCGTGTGAATTCCTCTCACTGAGTTAAGCTTCTCTTTTCATTGAGCAGTTTTCTAACACTGTTTATGTTTGGCGTGTGAAGGGATATTCAGGAGTGCTTTGAGGCTTACGGTGAAATAGGGAATATGTTCAGATAGAACTGCAGAGAGGCTTTCCAAGGAACTGCTTTGTGATGTTGCATTCCACTCACAGTGTTATACTTCTTTTCTCATACTGCTTCGGGGAAACCTTTTGGAGAAAAGATACCAAGGGATATCCCAGAGCATATTGATTCCTATGTTGAATAGGGAAATAGCTTCAGAGAGAAACTGAAAAGAAGCTTTATGTGAAACTGCTCTGTGATATGTGTATTCATCTCACATAGATAAGGCTTTCTTTGCATTACGCAGCTTGGAAACTCTGTCATTGATGGATTCGCGAAGGGACAATTGGAGTCACATTCAGGACTATGGTGAAAAAGGAAAAGTCTTCAGATGAAATCTCGAAAGAATCTCTTGTGAATCTGCTCTTGGTTATGTTTATTCATCTCAAATAAAGTTTTCTTTACAATACATAGCTTGAAAATTCCGTCATGGATAGATCCACGAAGGGATATTCGGGAGCACATTCAGGACAATGGTGAAAATGGAAATATCTTCAGATAAATACCGGAGAGAAGCTTTCTGAGAAACTGCTTTGTGATGTGTGGATTCCAATCAGGAAGTTTTACGTCTTTCTCATAAGGCAGTGTTTGAACACTGTTCCTTTAAAACTGGAAAAGTGATATTTTGGAGCACATTGAAGAATGTGGCACAAAATCAAATATCCTCAAATAAAACCAAGTAAGAAGCATTCCAAGAAACTGCTCTCTGATATGTGCATTCATTTCAAGGAGTTAAAGCTTGCTCTACATTGCCCAGTTTGGAAATTCTTTCTTTGAGGAATCTGCGAAGGGATATTAAGTGACACCCGGGGGACTGTTATGAGCAAGGAATTGTCTTCGATGAAAAGTGGAGAGAAGCTTTCTGAGAATCTGCTTTGTGATATGTACATTCATCTCATTGAGTTAAAATATTCTTTGGATTGAGTGTTTTGAAATCATTTTTTGTGAGGAACCTGAGAAAACATTTGGGAAAGCTCTTTAGAATATGCTGAAAAGAAATACCCTCAGATAAAACCAAAAGTAAGCTTTCTGTGAAAGTGCTCTGTGTCGTTTGAATTCCACTTGCACAGTTAAGCTCCTGTTTTCATTGAGCTGTATTCTAAACTGTGTTTACTCTGAAAAGGGATATTCAGGTGCACTTTGAGGCTTATGGTGAAAAAGGGAATACCTTCAGATAGAAACTGGAGACAAGCTTTCCGAGACCTTCTTTGTGACGTGTGCATTACACTCACAGAGTTATACCTTTCTTCTCATAGAGGATTGGGGATTCCCTTTTAGAGAAAAGGCTACCAAGGGACATTTAGGAGTATATGGATGACTATAGTGAAAAGGAAATATCCTCAGACAAAACTGGAAAGAAGCTTTCTGTGAAACTGTTTTGAGATAGATATGTTTATTCATCCCACATAGATGCAATTTTCTTATTATTACACAGTTTGAAAACTCTGTCATGGACGGATCGTGAAGGGATGTTCCAGGGCTCATTCAGGCCTATGGTGAAAAAGGAAATATCTTAAGATAAGAACTGGAGAGAGGCTTTCTGAGAAACTGCTTTGTGATGGGTGCATTCCACTCAGCGAGTTATACCTCTTTTCTCATAAGGCAGTGTTAGAACCCTTTTCTGTAAAACCGAAAATGTCATATTTCAGAGCGCATTGAAGACTATGCAAAAAGTGAAATACACTCAAAGAAAACCCACAAAGAAGCATTCCAAGAAACTGTTCTCTGATACGTGCATTCATTTTATAGAGTTAAAGCTAATTCTGCGTTGCCCAGTTTGGAATCTTTGTCTTGAGGTATCTGAGAAAGAATATTTAATGGCGGCCAGAGGTCTGTGGTGAGCAAGGAAATGTCTTCCGTTGAAAACTGGAGAGAAGCTTTCTGAGCAACTGCTTTGTAAAGTGTGTATTCATCGCATAGAGATAAACCATTCTTTGGATTGAGCAGTTTGAAATCACTGTTCCTGTGGAATCTGTGGAAGGACATTTGGGAACGCTCTTTAGAATATGCTAAAAAAGAAGCAGTCTCTGATAAAAACCAGAAGGAAGCTTTCTGTGAAACTGCTCTGTGTCGTGTGAATCCCACTCACACAGTTCAGCTTCTCTTTTCATTAAGCAGTGTTCTGACAATGTTTTTGTTTAGTCTACGAAGGGATATTCGGGAGAGCTTTGAGTCTTAATTTGAAAACGGAAATATCTGTAGATGGATACCAGAGAGAAGCTTTCCTAGGAACTGCATTGTGATGTGTATTCCACTCGCAGTGTTATACATTTCTTCTCATAGAGGATCGGGGAATCCCTTTTGGAGAAAAAGCTACCAAGGGACATTCGGGAGTATATGGACAGCTATGGTGAAAAAGGAAATAACCTCAGACAAAAACTGGAAGAAGCTTCCTGTGAAACTGCTTTGTGATAGATATGTTTATTCATCTCACATAGATAAAATTTTCTTAATACTACACAGTTTGGAAACTCCATCATGGACGGATCCACGAAGGGACATTCAGGTCACATTAGGGTCTATGGTGAAAAGGAAATGTCTTCAGATAAAACTGAAGACAATCTTTCTGAGAAAGTGCTTTGTGATGTGCGCATTCCACTCAGAGAGTTATACCTCTTTTCCCGTAAGGCAGTGCTTGAACACTATTCCGGTACAACCGATAAAGTGATATTTTGGAGCGCATTGAAGACTCTGGTAAAACGTGAAATACACTCAAAGAAAACCCACAAAGAAGTGTTCCAAGAAACTGTTCTCTGATATGTGCATTCATTTCACAGAGTTTAAGCTAACCCTATGTTGCCCAGTTTCAAATCTTTGTCTTGAGGTATCTGCAAAAGAATATTAAATGGCACGCGGAGATCTGTGGTGAGCAAGGAAATGTCTTCCGATGAAAACTGGAGAAAGGCTTTTTGAGAAACTGCTTTCTTATGTGTGAATTAATCTCATAGGGTTAAACCATTATTTGGATTGAGCAGTTTGAAATCTCTGTTTCTGTGGAATCTGAGGAAGGACAATTGGGAATGCACTTTAGAATATAGAGAAAGAAATATCCTCAGAAAAAAACCGGAAGGAAGCTTTCTGTGAAACTGCTGTGTGTCGTGTGAATTCCTCTCCCTCAGTTAAGCTTCCCTTTTCATTGAGTAGTTTTCTAACACTGTTTATGTTTAGCTTTTGAAGGAATATTCAGGAGCGCTTTGAGGCTTATGGTGAAAAAGAAAATATGTTCAGATAGAAACCGGAGAGAAATTTTCAGAGGAAGTGCTTTGCAACGTGTGCATTCCACTCACAGTGTTATACCTCTCTTCTCATACAGCATTAGGGAAATCCTTTTGGAGAGAAAGGTAATAAGGGATATTTGAGAGCATATTGACGCCTATCTTGAAGAGGAAATTAGCCTCAGACAAAAACTGGAAAGAAGCATTCTGTGAAACTGCTCTGAGACATGTGTATTCATCTCACATAGATAAAGCTTTCTTTACATTATGCAGCCTGTAAATACTGTCATGGACAGATCCACAAAGGGACATTCGGGTCACATTCAGATCTATGGTGAAAAAGGAAATGTCTTCAGATAAAACTGGAGAGAAGCTTTCTGAGAAACTGGTTTGTGATGTGTGCATTCCACTCAGGGAGTTATACCTCTTTTCTCATAAGGCAGTGTTTGAACACTCTTCCTGTAAAACCAAAAATGTGATATTTCAGAGCGCAATGTAGACTATGGTGAAAAGTGAACTATCCTCAAATAAAACCCAGAAAGAAGCATTCCAAGAAACGGATCTCTGATATGTGCATTCATTTCACAAATTTAAAGCTAACTCTACATTGCCTAGGTTAGAAACTCTGTCTTTGAGGAATCTGCGAAGGTATATTAAGTGGCGCCCGGAGGCCTGTGGTGAGCAAGGAAATGCCTTCCGTTGAAAGCTGGAGAGAAGCTTTTTGAGCAACTGCTTTGTGACGTGTGTATTCTTCTCATAGAGTTAAATCATTCTGAGCAATTTGAAATCAATATTTCTGTGAAATCTGAGGAAGGACATTTGGGAATGCTCTTTAGAATACAGAGAAAGAAATATCCTCAGATAAAAAGCAGAAGGAAGCTTTCTGTGTAACTGTTATATGTCGCGTGAATTCCTCTCTCTCAGTTAAGCTTCTCTTTTCATTCAGCAGTTATCTAACCCTGTTTATGTTTAGCACACGAAAGGATATTCAGGAACGCCTTGAGGCTTACAGTGAAAAAGGAAATGTATTGAAATAGAAACTGGAAAGAAGCTTTCCGTGGAAGTGCTTTGTGACATGTGCATTCAACTCACAGTGTTATACCTCTCTTCTTACACAACATTGGGGAAACACTTTTGGAGAAAAAGGTACCAAGGGATGTTCAGGAGCATATTGACGCCTATGGTGTAAAGGAAAATAGTCTCAGACAAAAACGGGAAAGAAGCTTTATGTGAAACTGATCTCTGACCTGTGTGTTCATCTCACATAGATGAAGTTTTCTTTACATTACGCAGCTTGGAAACTCTATCATGGACGGATCCGCGAAGGGACATTTGGGAGCACATTCAGGACTGTGGTGAAAAGGAAATAAATTCCGATAAAACTGTAAAGAAGCTTTCTGTGTATCTGCTTTTGCTATGTTTATTCATCTCACATGGATAAAGATTTCTTTACATTACACAGCTTGGAAAAACTGTCATGGATGGATCCGCATAGGGACATTCGGAAGTACATTCAGGATTATGGTGAAAAAGGAAATATCTTCAGATAAAAATTGGAGTGAAGCTTTCTGAGAAACTGCTTTGTGATGTGTGCATTCCATTCAGGGATTTATACCTCTTTTCTCATAAAGCAGTGTTTGAACACTGTTCCTGTAAAACCGAAAAACTGATATTTTGGAACACATTGAAGACTACGGCAAAAAGTGAAATACCCTCAAATAAAACCCAGAAAGAAATGTTCCAAGAAACTGGTCTCTGTTATGTGCATTCATTTCACAGAGTTAAAGCTTATTTCTACATTGCCAAGTTTGGAATCTCTGTCTTTGAGGAATCTGCAAAAGGATATTAAGTGGCATCCGGAGGCCTGTGGTGAGCAAGAAAATGTCTTCCGTTGAAAACTGGAGAAAAGCTTTCTGAGAAACTGATTTGTGACGTGTGTATTCATCTCATAGATTTAAATCATTCTTTGGATTGAGCACTTTGAAATCACTGTTTCTGTGGAATCTGAGGGAGGACATTTGGAAATGCTCTTTAGACTATGGAGGAAGAAATATCCTCAAATAAAAACCGGAAGGAAGCTTTCTGTGAAATTGCTATGTGTCGTGTGAATTTCCCTACCTCTGTTAAGCTTCTCTTCTCATTGAGCAGTTTTCTATCACTGTTTATGTTTAGCATGTGAAGGAATATTCGGGAGCGCTTTGATGCTTATGGTGAAAAAGGAAATATGTTTAGATAGAAACTGGAGAGAAGCTTTCCGAGGAACTGCTTTGCAACGTGTGCATTCCACTCACAGTGTTATACCTCTGTTCTCACACAGCATCGTGGAAACCCTTTCTGTGAAACTGTTCTGTGATATGTGTGTTTATCTCACATAGATAAAGCTTTCTTTACAGTAAGTAGCGTGGAAACTCTGTCATGGACAGATCCAGGAAGGGACATTTGGGAGCACATTCAGGACTATGGGAAAAGAGGAAATATCTTCAGATAAAAACTGTAAAGAAACTTTCTG
>NW_016806923.1:82528-85590 GCF_001698545.2 Rhinopithecus bieti | reverse complement strand
GGTCTATGGTGAAAAAGGGCATATCTTCAGATAAAAACTGGAGAGAAGCTTTCTGAGAAACTGCTTTGTGATGTGTGTATTCATCTCATACAGTTAAACCATTCTTTGGATTAAGCAGTATGATATCACTGTTTCTGTGGAATCTGAGGAAAAACATTTGGGAACGCTCTTTAGATCATGGAGAAAGAAGTATCCTCAGATAAAAACCAGAAGGAAACTTTCTGTGAAACTGCTATGTGTCGTGTGAATTTCTCTCTCTCAGTTAAGCTTCTCTTTTCATTAAGCAGTTTTCTAACACTGTTTATGTTTAGTTTGCGAAGGGATATTCTAGAGCGGTTTGAGGCTTACGGTGAAAAAGGATATATGTTCAGATAGAAACTGTAAACTTTCCGAGGAACTGCTTTGTGACATGTCCATCCCACTCACAGTGTTATACCTCTCTTCTCAGACAGCATCGGGAAAACCGTTTAGGAGAAAAAGGTACCATGCGATATCCGAGAACATATTGATGTCTTTGGTGAAAAGGGCAATAGCCTCAGACAAAAACTGAAAAGAAGCTTTCTGTGAAACTGCTCTGTGATATGAGTATTCATATCACATAGATAAAGCTTTCTTTCCATTATGCAGCTTGGAAACGCTGTCATGGACGGATCTGCGAAGTTACATTCGGGAGCACATTCAGGACTATGGTGAAAAGGGAAATATCTTCAGATAAAAACTGGAAAGAAGCTTTCGGTGAATCTGCTTTTTGCTGTGTTTATTCATCTCACATAGATAAAGCTTTCTCTACATTATACAGCTTGGAAACTCTGTCATGGACGGATCTGAGAACTGGTAATCTGAATAAGATTCAGGCCTATTGTGAAGAAGGAAATATCTTCAGATAAAAACTGGAGAGTAGCTTTCTGAGGAACTACTTTGTGATGGGTGCATTTCACTCAGAGAATTATACCTCTTTTCTCATAAGGCAGTGTTTGAACACTGTTCCTGGAAAACCGAAAAAGTGATATTTCGGAGCACATTGAAGACCATGGCGCAAAGTGAAATATCCTCAAATAAAACCCAGAAAGAAGCCTTCCAAGAAACTGCTGTCTGATATGTGCATTCATTTCACAGAGTTAAAACTTACTCTACATTACCCAGTTTGGAAACTCTGTCTTGATGAAAACTGGAGAGAAGTTTTCTGAGCATCTGCTTTGTGATGTGTGTATTCATCTCATACAGTTAAACCATTCTTTGGATTGAGCAGCTTGATATCACTGTTTCTGTGGAATTGAGGAAGGACATTTGGGAACTTTCTTTAAAATATGGGGAAAGAAATATCCTCAGATAAAAACCAGAGGGAACCTTTCTGTGAAACTGCTATGTGTCGTGTGAATTCCTCTCACTCAGATAAGCTTCTCTTTTCATTGAGCAGTTTTCTCACCCTGTTTATGTTTAGCATGTGAAGGGATATCTGGGAGTGTTATGAGGCTTACGGTGAAAATGGATATATGTTCAGATAGAAAGTGGAGAGAAGCTTTCCGAGAAACGGCTTTGTGACGTGTCCATTCCACTCACAGTGTTATACTTCTCTTCTTAGACAGCATCTTGAAAACCCTTTTGGAGATAAAGGTACCAAGGGATATCCGAGAGCATATTGACATCTATGGTGAAAAGGGAAGTATCCTCAGACAACAACTGCAAAGAAGCTTTCTGTGAAATTGCTCCGTGCTATTTTTATTCATCTCACACAGCTAAAGCTTTCTTTACATTACACAGCTTGGAAACTCTGTCATGGATGGATCTGCGAAGGGACATTCGGGAGCACATTCAGGACTATGTTGAAAAAGGAAACATCTTCAGATGAAAACTGTAAAGAAGCTTTCTGTGAATCTGCTTTTTGCTATGTTTATTCATCTCACATAGATAAAGATTTCTTTGTAATACACAGCTTAGAAACTCCGTCATGGATGGATCCGTGAAGGGATATTTGGGAGCACATTCAAGCTTATGGTGAAAAAGGAAACCTCTTGAGATAAAAACTGGAGAGAAGCTTTCTGAGAAACTGTATTGTTATGTGTGCATTCCACTCACCACTTCTTTCCTCATAAGGCAGTGTTTGAAAACCATTCCTGTAAAATCAAAAAAGTGATATTTGGTAGCGCATTGAAGACTATGGCAAAAAGTGAAATATCCTCAAATAAAACCCAGAAAGAAGCGTTCCAAGAAACTGGTCTCTGATATGTGCATTCATTTCAGAGAGATAGAGTTTGCTGTACATTGCCCAGTTTGGAAACTCCGTCTTTGAGGAATCTACGAAGGGATATTATTGGCGCCCAGAGGTCTGTGGTAAGCAAGGAAATGTCTTCTAGGGAAAACTGGAGAGAAGCTTTCTGAGCAACTGTATTGTGATGTGTGTATTCATCTCATAGAGTTAAGCCATTCTTTGGATTGAGCAGGTTGAAATCACTGTTTCTGTGGAACCTGAGAAAGGACATTTGGAAACACGCTTTAGAAAAAGCTGAAAAATATATAACTTCAGATAAAAGCAAGAAGGAAGGTCTCTTTGAAACTGCTGTGTGTCATGTGAATTCCACTCACACAGTTAAGCTTCACTTTTCATTGAACAGTTTTCTAAAACTGGTTATGTTTAGCAGGCGAAGGGATATTCTGGAGCTCTTTGAGGCTCACAGTGTAAAAGGAAATACGTTCAGATAGAAATTGGAGAGAAGCTTTCCGAGAAACTGCTTTGCGACGTGTCCATTCTACTCACAGTGTTATACCTCTCTTCTCAGACAGCCTCTTGAAAACCATTTTGGAGAAAAAGTACCAAGGGATATCCGAAAGCATATTGACGCCTATGGTGGAAAGAGAAATATCCTCAGACAAAAACTGCAAAGAAGCTTTCTGTGAAACTGCTCTGTGCTATTTGTATTCATCTCACACACTAAAGATTACTTTACTTTTTAAAAATATACTTTAAGTTCTAGGGTACATGTGCATAACGTGCAGGTTTGTTACATAAGTATACTTGTGCCATGTTGGTGTGCTGCACCCATCAACTCGTCAGCACCCATCAA
>NW_016806923.1:66672-78575 GCF_001698545.2 Rhinopithecus bieti | reverse complement strand
AGGGAGGCTCCGTGGGCGTGGGACCCTCCCGGCCAGGTGTGGGATATATTCTCCTGGTGTGCCCGTTTGCTTAAAGTGCAATATTCGGGTGGGAGTTACCCGATTCTCCAGGTGTTGTGTGTCTCAATTCCCCTGGCTAGGAAAAGGGATTCCCTTTCCCCTTGTGCTTCCCAGGTGAGGCGATGCCTCACCCTGCTTCAGCTCTCGCTGGTCGGGCTGCAGCAGCTGACCAGCACCGATTGTCCGGCACTCCCCAGTGAGATGACCCCAGTACCTCAGTGGAAAATGCAGAAATCACCAGTCTTCTATGTCGCTCGCGCTGGGAGTTGGAGACTGGAGCTTTTCCTATTCGGCCATCTTGCTGCACCACAAGATTACTTTACATTACATAGCTTGGAATCTCTGTCATGGACGGATCTGTGAAGGTGTATTCGGGAGCACATTCAGGACCATGTTGAAAAAGGAAACACTTTCAGATGAAAACTGTAAAGAAGCTTTCTGTGAATCTGCTTTTTGCTATGTTTATTCCTCTTACATAGATAAAGATTTTTTTTATAATACACAGCTTGGAAACTCCATCATGGACGGATCCGTGAAGGGACATTTGGGAGCACATTCAAGCCTATGGTGAAAAAGGAAACCTCTTGAGATAAAAACTGGAGAGAAGCTTTCTGAGAAACTGCTTTGTTATCTGTGCATTCCACTCACCACCTCTTTCCTCATAAGGCAGTGTTTGAACACCATTCCTGTAAAATGGAAAAAGTGATATTTGGGAGCGCATTGAAGACTATGGTGAAAAGTGAAATATCCTCAAATAAAACCCAGAAAGAAGTGCTCCAAGAAACAGCTGTCTGATATGTGCATTCATATCAAAGAGTTAAAGCTTACTCTACTGGTCTCTGGTATGTGCATTTATTTCAGAGAGACAGAGTTTACTGTACATTGCCGAGTTTGGAAACTCCGTCTTTGAGGAATCTACGAAGGGATATTAAGTGGCGCCCAGAGGTCTGTGGTGAACAAGGAAATGTCTTCTAGGGAAATCTGGAGAGAAGCTTTCTGAGCCACTGTTTTGTGATGTGTGTATTCATCTCATAGAATTAAGCCATTCTTTGGATTGAGCAGGTTGAAATCACTGTTTCTGTGGAACCTGAGAAAGGACATTTGGAAACGCCCTTTAGAAAAAGCAGAAAAAGATATGACTTCAGATAAAAGCAAGAAGGAAGCTCTCTGTGAAACTGCTGTGTGTCAGGCGAATTCCACTCACACAGTTAAGCTTCACTTTTCCTTGAGCAGTTTTCTAAAACTGTTTATGTTTAGCATGCGTAGGGATATTCTGGAGCTCTTTGAGGCTCATGGTGAAAAAGGAAATTTGTTCAGATAGAAACTGGAGAGAATCTTTCCCAGGAGCTGCTTTGTGACATCTACATTCCACTCAGGATTTATACCTTTCTTCTCGTAGAGGATTGGGGAATCCCTTTTGTAGAAAAAGCTACCAAGGGACATTCAGGAGTATATGGATGGCTATGGTGAAAAGGAAATATCCTCAGACAAAACTGGAAAAGATTTCTGTGAAACTGCTTTGTGATAGATATGTTTTTTCATCTCACATAGATAAAATTTTCTTTATATTACGTTTTGTGGAAACTCTGTCCTGGATGGATCTGTGAAGGGACATTCAGGACCACATTCAGGCTTATGATGAAAAAGGAGATATCTTCAAATTAAAACTGGATAGAAGCTTTCTGAGTGACTGCTTTGTGATGTGTGTATTCATCTCATAGAGTTAAATCATTCTGTGTATGGAGCAGTTTGAAATCACTGTTTCTGTGAAACCTGAGAAAGGACATTTGGGAACACTCTTTAGAATATGCTGAAAAAGAAATACCCTCAGATAAAACCAGAAGGAAGCTTTCTGTTACACTGCTCTGTGTCGTGTGAATTCCACTCACACAGTTAAGCCTCTCTTTTCTTTGAGCGGTATTGGAACACTGTTTTTGTTTAGTCTGAAAAGGGATATTCGGGAGTGCTTTGAGGCTCATCGTGAAAACGGAAATACTTTCAGAAAGAAACTGAAGAGAAGCTTTCCGAGGAGTTGCTTTGTGACGTGTGCATTCCATTCACAGAGTTATACCTTTCTTCTCATAGAGGATTGGGCAATCCCCTTTGTACAAAAAGCTACCAAGGAACATTTACCACATGGAGGGCTATGGTGATAAAGGAAATATTATCAGGCAAAAATGGGAAAGAATCTTTCTGTGAAACTGCTTTGTGATAGACATGTTTATTCATCTCACATAGATAAAGGTTTCTTTATATTATGCAGTTTGGAAATGTCATCATGGACGGATCCTTGAAGGGACATTGGGGAGCACATTCAGGCCTATGGTGAAGAAGGAACTCTCTTGATATAAAAACTGGAAAAGAGCTTTCTGTGAATCTGCTCTTTGCTTAGTTTATTCAGCTCATGTAGATAAAGCTTTCTTTACATTACACACCCAGGAAACTCCATCATGGACGGATCTGCAAATGGACATTCAGGATCACATTCAGGCCTATGGTGAAAAAGGAAATATCTTCACATAATAACTGGAGAGAAGCTTTCTGAGAAACTTCTTTGTGATGTGTGCATTCCACTCAGGGAGTTTTACCTCTTTTCTCATAAGGCAGTGTTTGAACACTGTTTCTGTAAAACCGAAAATGTGATATTTCAGAGCACATTGAAGACTATGGCGAAATGTGAAATATCCTCAAATAAAACCTAGAAAGAAGTGTTTCAATAAACTGCTCTCTGATATGTGCATTCATTTCACAGAGTTAAATCTTACTGTACGTTGCACAGTTTGGAAACTCTGTCTTTGAGGAATATGCGAGGGAATATTAAGTGACGCCCTTAGGCCTGTGGTGATCAAGGAAATGTCTTCCGATGAAAACTGGAGAGAAGGTTTCTGAGCAATTCCTTTGTGATTTGTGTATTCATCTCATAGAGTTAAATTATTCCTTGGATTGAGCAGTTTGAAATCACTGTTCCTGTGGAATCTGAGGAAGGACATTTCGGAAAGCATTTTAGAATATGGAGAAAAAAATATCCGCAGATAAAAACCAGAAAGAAGCTTTCTGTGAAACTGCTATGTATCTTGTAAATTCCTCTCTCTCAGTTCAGTTTCTCTTTTCATTGAACAGTATTCTAACACTGTTTTTGTTTAGTCTGCGAAGTGATATTTGGGAGTGCTTTGAGGCTTATGGTGAAAAAATGAAATGACTTCAGATAGAAACTGGAGAGAAGATTTCCGAGGAGCTGCTTTGTGACGTGTGCATTTCACTCATAGAGTTATACTTTTCTTCCAATAGAGAATTGGGGAAACCCTATTGGAGAAAAAGCTTCCAAGGTATATTCGGGAGCTTATTGAAACCTATGCTGAAAAGGGAAAGAGCCTCAGACAAAAACTAGAAAGAAGCTCTTTTGAAACTGCTCTGTGATATGTGTGTTCATGTCAGAGAGATTAGGCTTTGTTTATATTATGCAGCTTGGAAACTCTGTCATGGACGGATCCAGGAAGGGACATTCGGGAGCTCATTCAGGACTGTGGGGAAAAAGGAAATATCTTTAGATAAAAACTGGAAAGAAGCTGACTGTGAATCTGTTTTTTGCTAGGTTTATTCATCTCATGCAAATAAAGCTTTCTTTACATTATGCAGCTTGGATACTCTGTCATGGACGGATCTGTGAAGGGAAATTCGAGAGCATATTCAGGACTATGGTGAAAAAGGAAATACCTTCAGATAAAAAGTGCAGAGATGCTTTCTGAAAAACTGCTTTGTGATGTGTGCATTCCACTCAGGGAGTTATACCTCTTTTCTCATAAGGCAGTGTTTGAACACTGTTCCTGTAAAACCAAAAGAGTGATATTTCAGAGCGCATTGATGACTACTGCAAAAAGTTAAATATCCTCAAATAAAACCCAGAAAGAAGCATTCCAAGAAACTGCTCTTTGATATGTGCATTCATTTCACAGTGTTAAAGCTTACTCTACATTGTTCAGTTTGGAAACTCTGTTTCAGGAATCTGCGAAGGGATATTAAGCGTCGCCCAGAGGCCCGTGGTGGGCAAGGAAATGTCTTCCATTGAAAACTGGAGAGAATCTTTCTGAGCAACTGCTTTGTGATGTGTGTATTCATCTCATGGAGTTAAATTATTCTTTGGATTGAACAGTTTGAAATCACCGTATCTGGGGAATATGAGGAAGGATATTTGAGACCACTCTTTAGTATATGCAGAAACAAATATCCTCAGATAAAAACCAGAATGAAGCTTTCCGTGAAACTGCTCTGTGTCGTGTGAGTTCCTCTCACTCAGCTAATCTTTACTTTTCATTTAGCAGTTTTCTAACACTGTTTTTGTTTAACGTGCAAAAGGAAANTTAATTTGCTTTTGTTACGTTTATTCATCTTACATAGATAAAGCTTTCTTTACATTATGTAGTTTGGAAACTCTCTCATGGACGGATCCATGAAGGGACATTCGGGAGCATATTCAGGACTATGGTGAAAAGGAAATATCTTCAGATACAAACTGCAGAGAAGCTTTCTGAGAAAGTGCTTTGAGATGTGTGCATTCTACTCAGGGATTTATACCTCTTTTCTCATAAGGCAGTGTTTGAACACTGTTCTTGTAAAACTGAAAATGGGATATTTCGGAACGCATTGAAGACTATGGTGAGAAACTGTTCTCTGATATGTGCATTCACTTCACAAAGTTAAAGCTTACTCTACATTGCCCAGTTTGGAAACTCTGTCTTTGTGGAATCTGCAAAGGGATATTAAGTGGCACCAGGAGGCCTGTGATGAGAAAGGAAATGTCTTCCGATGAAAACTGGAGAGAATCTTTCTGAGCAACTGCTTTGTGATGTGTGTATTTATCTCATAGTGTTAAGTCATTCTTTGGATTGAGCAGTCTGAAATCACTGTTTCTGTGGAACCTGAGAAAGGTCATTTGGGAACGTTCTTTAGAATACACTGAAAAGATATACCCTCAGATAAAACCAGAAGGAAGGTTTCTGTGAAACTTCTCTGTGTCGTGTGAATTCCATTCACACAGGTAAGCTTCTCTTTTCATTGAGCAGTATTCTAACACTCTGTTTAGTCTGTGAAGGGATATTTGGGAGTGCTTTGAAGCTTATGGTGAAAACCGAAATATCTTCAGATAGAAACTGCAGAGAAGCTTTCCGAGGAGATACATTGTGACGTGTGCATTCCTTTCACAGAGTTATACCTTTCTTCTCATAGATGATTGGGAACTCCCTTTAGGAGAAACTGCTACCAAGGTACATTCGGGAGAATATGGATGGCTGTGGTGAAAAATGAAATATCTTTAGGCCAAAACTGGAAAGAAACTTTATGTGAAACTGCTTTGTGATAGATATGTTTATTCCTCTCAGATAGATAAAACTTTCTTTATATTATGCAGTTTGGAAACTCCCTCTTGCATGGATCCGCAAAGGACATTCGGGACCACATTCGGGCCTATGGTGAAAAGGAAATATCTTCAGATAAAACTGGAGAGAAGCTTCCTGAGAAACTGTTTTGTGGTGAGTGCATTCCACTCAAGGTGTTTTATCTCTTTTCTCATAAGGCAGTGTTTGAACACCATTCCTGTAAAACCGAAAAAGTGATATTTCTGAGCGCTTTGAAGACTATGTCGAAAAGTGAAATATCCTCAAATAAAACCCGGAAGGAATCATTCCAAGAAACTGCTCTCCTATACGTGCGTTCATTTCACAGAGTTAAAGCTTACTCTATGCTGCCCAGTTTGGAAACTCTGGCTTTGAGGGCTCTGTGAAGGGATAGTAAGTGGCGCCTGGAGGACTGTGGTGAGCGAGGAAATGTCTTCCAAGGACAACTGGAGAGAAGCTTTCTGAGCAACTGCTTTGTGATGTGTGTAATCATCACATAGAGTTAAACCGTTCTTTGGAATGAGCAGTTTGAAATCACTGCTTCTGTAGAATGTGAGAAGGGACATTTGGGAATGATCTTTAGAATATGGAGGAAGAAATATCCTCAGATAGTAACTGGAAGGAAGCTCTGTGAAACTTCTATGTGTCGTGTGTGTTCCTCTCACTCACTTAAGCTTCTCTTTTCATTTAGCAGTTTTCTAACCCTGTGTATGGGTAGCGTATGAAGGGATATTCGAGAGGTCTTTGAGGCTTCAGTGAAAAGGAAATATTTTAGATATAACCTGGAGAGAAACTTTCCAAGGAACTGTTTTGTGTCATGTGTATTCCACTTACAGTGCTATACTTCTCTTCTCATACAGCATCGGGGAATCCCTTTTGGAAGAAAAGTACCAAGGGATATCCGGGAGTATATTGACGCCTATGCTGAAAAGGCAAATATCCTCCAACAAAAACTGGAGGGAAGTTTTCTGTGTAACTGCTCTGTGATACCTGTGTTCATCTCACAAAGATAAAGCTTTCTTTGCATTATGCATGTTGAAAACTCTGTCATGGACGGATCCGTGAAAGGGCATTCGGTGACATAATCAGGACTAAGGTGAAAAGGAAATATCTTCTGATAAAACTGGAAAGAAGCTTTCTGGGAATCTGCTTTTTGCTATGTTTATTCATCTCACGTAGATAAAGCGTTCTTTACATTACGTAGCTTGGAAACTCTGTTATGGACGGATCCACAAAGGGACATTCCAGAGCACTATCAGGACTGTGGTGAAAAGGAAACATCTTCAGATGGAAACTGTAAAGAAGCTTTTGTGAATCTGCTTTTAATATGTTTATTCATCTCACATAGATACAGCTTTCTTTACATTATGCAGCTTGGAAACTCCGTCCTGGTCAGATCTGCATTGGACATTCAGGAGCACATTCAGGACTGTGGTGAAAAGGAAATATTTTAAAATAAAACCGGAGAGAAGCTTCTTGAGAAACTGCTTTGTATTTTGTGCATTCCACTCAGAGAGTTATACTCCTTTTCTCATAAGGCATTGTTTGAACACTGTTCCTCTCAAACTGAAAAAGTGATATTTCGGAGTGCATTGAAGACTCTGACAAAAAGTGAAATATCCTCAAATAACACCCAGAAACAAGCCATCCAAGAAACTGCTCTCCAATATGTGCATTCAATTCACAGAATTAAAGCTTACTCTACATTGCCCAGTTTGGAAACTCTGTCTTTGAGGAATCCTCGAAGGGCTATTAAGTGGTGCCAGGAGGCCTGTGGTGAGCAAAGAAACGTCTTACGTTGTAAACTGGAGAGAAGCTTTCTGAGCAATTGTTTTGTGACTTGTGTATGCATCTTATAGAGTTAAATCATTCTTTGGATTAAGCAGTTTGAAATCACTGTTTCTGTGGAATCTGAGGAAGGACATTGGGGAACGCTCTTTAGAGTATGGAAAAAGAAATATCCTCAGATGAAAACCAGAAGGAAGCTTTCTCTGAAACCTCTATGTGTCGTGTGAATTCCTCTCACTCAGTTAACCTTCTCTTTTCATTGAGCAGTTTTCTGACACTGTTTATGTTCAGCTTGCGACGAGATATTCGGGAGCGCTTTGAGGGTTACGTTGAAAAAGGAAATATGTTCAGATAGAAATTCGAGAGAAGTTTTCTGAGGAACTGCTTTGTGACTTGTGCACTCAACTCACAGAGTTATTCCTTTCTTCCCATAGAGGATTGGGGATCCCTTTTGGAGAAAAGCTACCATGGGTCATTCACCACGTAGACGGCTATGGAGAAAAAGAAAATATCCTCAGGCAAAAACACGAAAGAAATCTTCTGTGAAAATGCTTTGTGATAGACATGTTTATTCATCTCACATAGATAAAACATTCTTTATATTATGCAGTTTGAAACTCCATCATGGATGGATCAGTGAAGGGACATTCGAGAGCACCTTCAGGCCTATGGTGAATAAGAAAATATCTTCAGATGAAAACTGGAGAGAAGCTTTCTGAGAATCTGCTTTGTGATGTGTACATTTCACTCAGGGAGTTATACCTCTTTTCTCATAAGACAGTGTTTGAATACTGTTCCTGTAAAACGGAAAATGTGATATTTCGGAGCACATTGAGGACTATGGTGAAAAGGGAACTATCCTCAAATAAAACCCAGAAAGAAGCGTTCCAAGAAACTGATCCCTGAAATGTCCATTCATTTCACAGAGTTAAAGCTTACTCTACCTTGACCAGTTTGGAAACTCTGTCTTTGAGGAATCAGCCAAGGGATATTAAGTGGCGACCGGAGGCCTGTGGTGAGCAAGGAAATGTCTTCCGTTGAAAACTGGAGAAAAGGTTTCTGAGCAACTGCTTTGTGATGTGTGTTTTCATCTCATAGAGTTAAATCATTCTTTGTATTGACTAGTTTGAAATCACTGTTTCTGTGGAACCTGAGAAAGGACATTTGGGAACGCTCTTTAGATATGCTAAAAAAGAAATACCCTCAGGTAAAAAAAAGAAGGAAGGTTTCTGTGAAACTGCTCAATGTCGTGTGAATTCTACTCACACAATTCAGCTTCTCTTATCATTGAGCAGTATTCTAACACTGTGTTTAGTCTGCGAAGGGATATTCGGGAGTGCTTTGAGGCTTATGGTTAAAAATGGAAGTGTCTTCAGATGGAAACTGTAGAGAAGCTTTCTGAGGAACTGCTTTGTGACGTGTGCATTCCACTCACGTGGAATACCTCTCTTCTCATAGAAGATTGGGGAATCCCTTTTGGAGGAACAGCTACCAAGGGACATTTGGGAGTATATGAATGGCTGTGGTGAAAAAGGAAATACCTCAAACAAGAACTGGAAAGAAGCTTTCTGTGAAAGTGCTTTCTGATAGATATGTTTATGCATCTCATAAAGATAAAACTTTATATTATGCAGTTGGTAAACTCTGTTATGGACAGATCTCCAAAGGGACTTTCTGGAGCACATTCAGGCCTATGGTGAAAAGGAAATATCATGAGATAAAACTGGAGAGAAGCTTTCTGAGAAATTGCTTTGTGTTGTCTGCATTCGACTCAAGGGGTTATACCTCCTTTCTCATAAGGCAGTGTTTGAACACTGTTCCTGTGAAACCGAAAATGTGATATTTCAGAGCACTTTGAAGACTCTGTCAAAAAGTGAAATATCCTCAAATAAAACCCAGAAAGATGCATTCCAAGAAACGGCTCTCTGATATTTGCATTCATTTCACAGCGTTAATGATTACATTGCCCAGTTTGGAAACTCTGGCTTTGAGGTATTTGCGAAGGGATATTATGTTGTGCCCGGAAGCCTGTGGTGAGCAAGGAAATGTCTTCCAATGAATACTGGAGAGAAGCGTACTGAGCAACTGCTTTGTGATGTGTGTATTCATCTCATAGTGTTAAATCATTCTTTGGATTGAGCAGTTTGAAATCAGTGTTTCTGTCGAACCTGAGAGGGAACATTTTGGAATGCTCTTTAGAATATGCTGTAAAAGAAATCCTCAGACAAATACTGGAAAGAAGCTTTCTGTAAAACGGCTCAGTGTCATGTGAATTCCACTCACACAGTTTAGCTTCTTTTTTCATTGAGCAGTATTCTAACACTGTTTTTATTTAGTATGTGAAGGGATATTTGGGAGCACTTTGAGGCTTATGGAGAAAACGGAAATGTCTTCAAATTGAAACTGGAGAGAAGATTTTCTAGGAGCTGCATTGTGACGTGTACATTCCACTCACAGAGTTATACTTTTCTTCTTATAGAGGATTGGGGAATCCCTTTTGGAAAAAAAGCTACCAAGGGACATTCAGGAGTATACAGACGGCTATGGTGAAAAAGGAAATATACTCAGACAAAAACTGGAAAGAAGCTTTCTGTGAAACTGCTCTGTGATATGTGTATTCATCTCACATAGGTAAAGCTTTCTTTACATTACGCAGCTTGGAAGCTCTGTCATGGACGGATCCGTGAAAGGATATTCGGGAGCACATTCAGGACTATGGTGAAAAAGGAAATATCTTCAGATAAAAACTGGAGAGTAGCTTTCTGAGAAACTACTTTGTGATGTGTGCACTCCACTCAGGGAGTTATACCTTTTTTCTCATAAGGCAGTGTTTGAACACTGTTCCTATAAAACCAAAAAAGTGTTATTTCAGAGCACATTGAAGACTATGGCACCAAGTGAAAAATCCTCAAATAAAACAGAGAAAGAAGCATTCCAAGAAACTGCTCTCTGATATGTGCATTCATTTCACAGAGTTAAAACCTACTCTACATTGCCCAGTTTGGAAACTCTGTCTTGACAAAAACTGGAGAGAAGTTTTCTGAGCAACTGCTTTGGGATGTGTGTATTCATCTCATAGAGTTAAACCATTTTTTGCAATGAGCAGTTTGATACCACTGCTTCTGTGGAATCTGAGGAAGGACATTTGGGAGCGTTCTTTAGAATACGGAGAAAAAAAATCCTCAGATAAAAACCAGAAGGAAGCTTTCTGTGAAACTGCTATGCGTCGTGTGAATTCCTCTCACTCAGATAAGCTTCCTTTTTCATTGAGCAGTTTTCTAACCCTGTTTATGTTTAGCGTGCGAAGGGATATTTGGGAGTGTTATGAGGCTTACAGTGAAAAAGGATATATGTTCAGATAGAAACTGGAGAGAATCTATCTGAGAAACTGCTTTGTGACGTGTCCATTCTACTCACAGTGTTATACCTCTCTTCTCAGACAGCATCTTGAAAACCCTTTTGGAGAAAAAGGTACCAAGGGATATCCGAGAGCATATTGACGCCTATGGTGAAAAGGGAAACAGACTCAGACAACAACCGGAATGAAGCTTTCTGTGAAACTGCTCTGTGATACGTGCATTCATCTCACATAAATAAAGCATTCTTTTCATTGCGCAGCTTAGAAACTCTATCATGGACGAATTCTCGAAGGGACATTCGGGAGCACATTCAGGAATATTGTGATAAAGTAAATATCTTCAGACAAAAAATGGAAAGAAGCTTTCTGTGAATCTGATTTTTGCTATGCTTATACAACTCACATAGATAAAACTATCTTTACATTATGCAGCTTGGAAATTCCGTCATGGACGGATCAGCAAAGGAATATTCAGGAGCACATTCAGGCGTATGGTGATAAAGGAAATATCTTCAGATAAAAACCGGAGAGAAGCTTTCTGAGAAACTACTGTGATGTGTGGATTCCACTCAGGGAGTTATATCTCCTTTCTCATAAGGCCGTGTTTGAACACTGTTCCTGTAAAACCAAAAAAGTGATATTTCGGAGTGCATTGAACACTATGGCGAAAAGTGAAATATCCTCAAATAAAATCCACAAAGAAGCTTTCCAATAAAGTGATCTCTGACATATGCATTCATTTGAAAGGCTTAAAGCTTACTTTGCCTTGCCCATTTGGAAACTCTGTCTTTGAGGAATCTGTGAAGGGATATTTAGTAGTGAATGGAAGCCTGCGTTGAGTAAGGAAATGTCTTCCATTGAAAACAGTAGAGAAGGGGGTGGAGCAAGATGGCCGAATAGGAACAGCTCCAGTCTCCAACTCCCAGCGTGAGCGACACAGAAGAACGGTGATTTCTGCATATTCAACTGAGGTACTGGGGTCATCACACTAGGGAGTGCCGGACAATCGGTGCTGGTCAGCTGCTGCAGCCTGACCAGCGAGAGCTGAAGCAGGGCGAGGCATCGCCTCACCTGGAAGCGCAAGGGGGAAGGGAATCCGTTTTCCTAGCCAGGGGAACTGAGACACACAACACCTGGAAAATCGGGTAACTCCCACCCCAATACTGCGCTTTAAGCAAACAGGCACACCAGGAGAGTGTATCCCACACCTGGCCAGGAGGGTCCCACGCCCACGGAGCCTCCCTCACTGCTAACACAGCAGTCTGCGGCGATCTATCCGCAAGGAAGCAGTGAGGCTGGGGGAGGGG
>NW_016806923.1:49795-60687 GCF_001698545.2 Rhinopithecus bieti | reverse complement strand
ATTACACAGTTTGGAAACTCCGTCATGGAAAGATGCATGAAGGCACATTTGGGAGCACATTCAGGCCTATGGTGAGAAAGGAAATATCTTCAGATAAAACTGGAGAGAAGTTTTCGGAGAAACTGCTTTGTGATGTATACATTCCACTCAGGGAGTTATACCTCTTTTCTCTTAAGGCAGTGTTTGAACACTGTTCCTGTAAAACCGAAAATGGGATATTTCGGAGCCCATTGAAGAGTAAGACGAAAAGTGAAATATCCTCAAATAAAACCCAGAAAGAAGCGTTCCAAGAAACTGCTCTCTAATATTTGCATACATTTCACAGAGTTAAAGCTTACTCTATGTTTCCCAGTTTGGAACCTCTGTCTTTGAGGAATCTGTGGAGGGATATTAAGTGACGCCCAGAGGCCTGGGGTGAGCAAGGAAATGTCTTCTGTTGAAAACTGGAGAGAAGCTTTCTGAGCAACTTCTTTGTGATGTGTGTATTCAGCTAATAGAGTTACATCATTCTTTGGATTGAACAGTTTGAAATCACTGTTTCTGTGGAACTTGATAAAGGATATTTAGGAACTCTCTTCAGAATATGCTGAAAAAGAAATACCCTCAGATAAAAACCAGAAGAAAGCTTTCTGTGAAACTGCTCTGTGTCATGTGAATTCTACTCACAGTTAAGCTTCTCTTTTCATTGAGCAGTATTTTGAGCAATGTTTTTGTTTACTCTGGAAAGGGCTATTTGGCAGTGCTTTGAGGCTTATGATGAAAACGGAAATGTGTTCAGATACAAGCTGGAGAGATGCTTTCCAAGGAGTTGCTTTGTGATGTGTACATTCCACTCACAGAGATATACCTTTCTTCTCACAGAGGATAGGGGAATCCCTTTTTGAGAAAAGGCTAACAAGGGATTTTCACTGTAAGGACAGCTATGGTGAAAAGGAAATATTCTCAGACAAAACTGGAAAGAAACTTTCTGTGAAACTGCTTTGTGATAGATATGTTTATTCATCTCACATAGATAAAACTTTCTTTATATTACACAGTTTGGAATCTATGTCATGGAAAGATCCGCGAAGGGACATTCGGGAGCACATTTAGGACTATATTGAAAATGAAAATATCTGCAGATAAAACCTGGAGAGAAGCTTTCTGAGAAGCTGCTTTGTGATATGTGCATTCCACTCAGGGAGTTATACCTCTTTTCACATAAGGCAGTGTTTGAACACTGTTCCTGTAAAACCCAAAAAGTGATATTTCGGAGCGCATTGAAGACTAAGGTGAAAAGTGAACTATCCTCAAATAAAACCCAGAAAGAAGGGTTTCAAGAAACTGATCTTTTATAGGTGGATTATTTTCACAGAGTTAAAGCTTACTCTACGTTGCCCAGTTTGGAAACCCTGTCTTTGATGTATCTGCGAAGGGATATAGTGGCGTCCAGAAGTTTATGGTGAGCAATTAAATGTCCTCCATTGAAAACAGGAGACAAGCTTTGTGAGCAACTGCTTTGTGACGTGTGTATTCATCTCATAGAATTAAATCATTCTTTTGAGCAGTTTGAAATCATTGTTTCTGTGGAACCTGAGAAAGGACATTTGGGGACGCTCTTTAGAATATTTTCAAGAAGAAATACCCTCATATAAAAACCAAAAGAAAGCTTTCTGAGAAACTGCTCTGTGTCATGTGAATTCCACTCACACAGTTAAGCTTCCCTTTTCATTGAGCAGTATTGTAGCACTGTGGTTATTCTGCAAAAGGACATTCGGAAGTGCTTTGAGGCTAATGTTCAAAACGGAAATATCTTCAGATAGAAACTGGAGAGAAGTTTTCCGAGGAGGTGCTTGGGATGTGTGCATTCCATTCACAGAGTTATACCTTTCTTCTCATAGAGGATCGGGGAATCATCTTTGGAGAAAAACCTACAAAGGGACATTCGGGAATATATGGACGGCTATGGTGAAAAGGAAATATTCTCAGACAAAACTGGAAAGAAGCTTTCTGTGAAAGTGTTTTGTGATAGATATGTTTATTCATCCCACAATGGTAAAACTTTCCTTTATTACGCAGTTTGGAAACTCCATCATGGACGGATCTGCAAAGTGACATTTGGGAGCACATTCAGGCTTATGGTGAAAAGGAACTATCTTCAGATAAAAATTGGAGAGAAGCTTTCTGAGAAACTGCTTTGTGATGTGTGCATTCCACTCAGGGAGATTTAACCTCTTTCCTCATAAGGCAGTGTTTGAACACTGTTCTTGTAAAAGTGAAAAAGGGATATTTCAGAGGGCTTTGTAGGCTATGTTGAAAGGTGTAATATCCTCAAATAGAACTCGGAAAGAAACACTCCAAGAGACTGCTCTGTCTTATGTGCATTCATTTCACAGAGTTAAAGCATACTCTACATTGCCCAGTTTAGGAACTCTGTCTTTGAGGAATCTGCGAAGGGATATTATTTGCTGCCCCAGAGGCCTGTGGTAAGCAAGGAAATGTCTTCTGATAAAAACTGTATAAAAGCTTTCTGAGCACCTGCCTTGTGATGTGTGTATTCACCTCATAGAGTCAAACCATTCCTTGGATTGAGCAGTTTGAAATCACTATTTCTGTGGAATCTGAGGAAGGACATTTGGGAATGCTCTTTAGAATATAGAGAAAGAAATATCCCCAGATAAAAACCAGAAGGAAGCTTTCTGTGAAACTGCTATGCGTCATGGGAATTCCTCACGCTCATTTAAGCTTCTCTTTTCATTGATCAGTTTTCTAACACTGCTTATGTTTAGCATGCAAAGGGATATTTTGGAGTGCTTTGACTCTTATGGTGAAAAAGGAATTATGTTCAGATAGAGGCTGGAGAGAAGCTTTCCGAGGAAGTGCTTTGTGACATGTGCATTCCACTCACGGTATCATACCTTTCATCTCATACAGCATAGGGGATACCCTTTTGGAGAAAAAGGTACCAAGGGATATCTGGGAGCATATCAATGCCTATCATGACAAAGGAAAGAGCCTCAGACAAAAACTGGAATGAAGCTTTCTGTGAAACTGCTCTGTGATATGTGTATTCATCTCACATTAATAAAGCAGTCTTTACATTACGTAGCTTGGAAACTGTCTGGACGGATCCGCGGAGCGACATTCAGGAGCACATTCAGGAATATTGTGAAGAAGTAAATATCTTCAGATAAAAAATGGAAAGAAGTTTTCTGTCAATCTGATTTTTACTAGGTTTATTTGTCTCACATAGATAAAGCCTTCTTTATATTATGCAGTTTGGAAACTCCTTCACGGACGGATCCACAAAGGGATATTAGTGAGCACCTTCAGTTGTATGGTGAAAAAGGAAATATCTTCAGATAAAAACCGGAGGGAAGCTTTCTGAGAAACTGCTTTGTGATGTGCGCATTCCACTCAGGGAGTTATACCTCCTTTCTCATAAGACAGTGTTTGAACACTGTTCCTGCAAAACGGAAATAGTGATATTTTGGAGCGCATTGAAGACTAAGATGAAAAGTGAAATATCCTCAAGTAAAACCCACAAAGAAGCATTCTAATAAACTGATCTCTGACATGTGCATTCATTTCAAAGGGTTAAAGCTTACCCTACATTGCCCAGTTTGGACACTCTGTCTTCTAGGAATCTGCGAAGGGATAATAAGTAGCGAATGGAGGTCTGTGGTGAGTAAGGAAACATCTTCCATTTAAACAGGAGAAAAGCTTTCTGAGCAACTGCCTGCGATGTGTGTATTCATTTCATAGAGTTAAACCATTCTTTAGATTGAGCAGTTTGAAGACCCTGTTTCTGTGGAATCTGAGAAAGGACATTTGGGAACGCATTTTAGCATATGCTGAAAAGAAATACCCTCAGATAAAACCAGAAGGAAGTTTTCTGTGAAACTGCTCTGTGTCGTGTGAATTCCACTCGCACTGTTAAGCTTCTCTTTTCATTGAACTGTATTCTAACACTGTTTCTGCGTAGTCNATTCATTTCAAAGGGTTAAAGCTTACCCTACATTGCCCAGTTTGGACACTCTGTCTTCTAGGAATCTGCGAAGGGATAATAAGTAGCGAATGGAGGTCTGTGGTGAGTAAGGAAACATCTTCCATTTAAACAGGAGAAAAGCTTTCTGAGCAACTGCCTGCGATGTGTGTATTCATTTCATAGAGTTAAACCATTCTTTAGATTGAGCAGTTTGAAGACCCTGTTTCTGTGGAATCTGAGAAAGGACATTTGGGAACGCATTTTAGCATATGCTGAAAAAGAAATACCCTCAGATAAAAACCAGAAGGAAGTTTTCTGTGAAACTGCTCTGTGTCGTGTGAATTCCACTCGCACTGTTAAGCTTCTCTTTTCATTGAACTGTATTCTAACACTGTTTCTGCGTAGTCTGCAAAGGGATATTTGGGAGTGCTTTGATGCTTATGTTGAAAACGGAAATATATTCAGATAAAAACTGAAGAGAAGCTTTCCGAGGAGCTGCTTTGTGACATGTACATTCCACTCACAGAGTTATACCTTTATTCTCATAGAGGATTGGGGAATCCCTTTTGGAGGAAAAGCTACCAAGGGACATTCACCATATGGAGGTGTTCGGTGATAAAGGAAATATCCTCAGGCAAAAACAGGAAAGAAGCTTTCTGTGAAACTGCTTTGTGATAGATATGTTTATTCATCTCACGTAGATAAAACTTTCTTTATACTACGCAGTTTAGAAACTCCATCATGGATGGATCTGCCAAGTGACTTTCAGGAGCATATTCAGGCCTATGGTGAAAAGGAAATATCTTCAGATAAAAACTGGAGAGAAGTTTTCTGAGAAACTACTTGATGATGTATGCATTCCACTCAGGGAATTTTTCCTCTTTTCTCATAACACAGTGTTTGAACACTCTTACTGTAAAGTCGAAAAGTGATTTTCAGAGCGCATTGAACACTATGGCAAAGAGTGAAATATCCTCAAATAAAACCAAGAAAGAAGCATTCCAGGAAACTGTTCTGTGATATGTGCATTCATTTCACAGAGTAAAAGCTTACGCTACATTGCCCAGTTTTGAAACTCTGTCACTGAGGAATCTGCGAAAGGATATTAAGTGGCGTCTGGAGGCCTGTGGTGAGGAAAGAAATGTCTTCCATTGAAAACAGGAGAGAAGCATTCTGAGCAACTGCTTTGTGACGTGTGTATTCATCTCATAGAGTTAAACCATTCTTTGTATTGAGCAGTTTGAAATCACTGTTCCTGTGGAGTCTGAGGAAGGACATTTGGGAATGCTCTTTAGACTGTGGAGAAAGAAACACACTCAGAGAGAAACCTGAAGGAAGCTTTCATTGAAACTGCTCTGTGTCACTTGAATTCCACTCGCCAAGTTAAGCTTCTCTTTTCATTGAGCAGTATTCTAACTCGGCTTTTGCTTAGTCCATGAAGGAATATAAAGGAGGACTTTGAGGTTTGTGGTGATAACGGAAATATCTTCAGATAGAAGATGGAGAGAAGCTTTCCGAGGAGATGCTTTGTGACGTGTGCATACTACTCACGGAGTTATACCTTTCTTCTCATAGAGGATTCGGGAATCCCATTTGGAGAAAAATCTACCAAAGAACAACTGGGAGTATACGGACGGCTACAGTGAAAAATGAAATATCCTCAGACAAAAACTGAAAAGAAGCTTTCTGGGAAACTGCTTTGTGATAGATATGTTTATTCATCTCACATAGATAAAATTTTCTTTATATTGCACAGTTTGGAAACTCGCTCATGTACGAATCCGCAAAGGGACATTCTGGAGCACATTCAGCTGTATGGTGAAAAAGGAAATATCTTCAGATAAAAACTGGAGAGAAGCTTTCTGAGAAACTGGTTTGTTATCTGTGCATTCCACTCAGGGAGTTATACCTCTTTTCTCATAAGGCAGTGTTTGAACACTGTTCCTGTAAAACTGAAAAAGTGACATTTTGGAGCACGTTGAATACTGTGGCAAATAGTGAAATATCATCATATAATCCAAGAAAGAAGCATTCCAGGAAACTCCTCTCTGATATGTGCATTCATTTCACCGAGTAAAAGCTTACTCTACATTGCCTGATTTGGAAACTCTGTCTTTGAGGAATCTGCGAAGGGATATTAAGTGGCACCCGGAGGCCTGTGGCGAGCAAGGAAATATCTTCCGTTGAAAACTGGAGAGAAACTTTCTGGGAAACTACTTTGTGATGTGTGTATTATTCTCATAGCATTAAATCATTTATTGGATTGACCAGTTTGAAATCACTGTTTCTGTGGAACCTGAGAGAGGACATTTGGGAACGTTCATTAGAATATGCTGAAAAAGAAATACCCTCAGACAGAAACCTGAAGGAAGCTTTCGGTGAAATTTCTTTGTGTCGCATGAACTCCACTCGCAAAGTTAAGCTTCTCCTTCCATTGAGCAGTATTCTAAGGCTGCTTTTGCTTAGTCTGTGAAAGGATATTCAGGAGCGCTATGAGGCTTATGGTGAAAACTGAAATATCTTCTGATAGAAACTGAAGAAGCTTTCCGAGGAGCTGCTTTGTGATGTGTGCATTCCACTCACAGAGTTATACAATTCTTTTCGTAGAGGACTGGGTAATCACTTTCAGAGAAAACGCTACCAAGGGAGAATCGAGAGTATATGGATGGCTATGGTGAAAAAGGAAATATCCTTAGACTAAAATCGTAAATAAGCTTTTTGTGAAATTGCTTTGTGATAGATATGTTTATTCATGTCACATAGATAAAACTTTCTTTATATTACACAGTTTGAAACTCCGTCATGGACGGATGCGCAAAGGGACATTCAGGAGCACATTCAGGCATATGGTGTAAAAGGAAACATCTTCAGATAAAAACTGGAGAGTAGCTTTCTGAGAAACTGCGTTGTGATGTGTACATTCCACTCAGGGAGTTATACGTCTTTTCTCAAAAGGCAGTATTGAACACTGTTCCTGTAAAACCGAAAAAGTGATATTTCGGAGCTCCTTGAAGACTATGGTGAAAAGTGAAATGTCTACAAATAAAACCCAGAAAGAAGCATTCCAAGAAACTGATCTCTGATATATGCATTCATTTCACAGAGTTAAAGCTTTCTCTACATTGCCCAGGTTGGAAAACCTGTCCTTGAGCAATGTGCGAAGGGATAAGTGGTGCCCAGAGTCTGTGTTGAGCAGGGAAATGCCTTCCAATGAAAGCTGGAGAGAAGCTTTCTGAGTAACTGCTTTGTGATGTGTGTATTCATCTCATGGAGTTAAACCATTCTTCGGATTGAGCAGTTTAATCCACTGCAACTGTGTAATCTGAGGAGGGATATTTGGGAACGATCTTTAGAATATGGAGAAAGAAATATCCTCAGATAAAAACCAGAAGGAATCTTTCTTTGAAACTGCTATGTGTCATGTGAATTCCTCTCGCACAGTTAAGCTTCCCCTTTCTTTGAGCAGTTTTCTAACATTGTTTATGTTTAGTGTACGAAGGGATATTTGGGAGAGCTTTGAAGCTTATGGTGAAAAAGGAAATATGTTCACATAGAAACTGGAGAGAAGCTTTCTGATGAACTGCTTTGTGACATGTGCATTCCACTCGCAGTGTTATACCTCACTTCTCATACTGCATCGGGGAAACCCTTTCTGTGAAACTGTTCTGTGATATTTGTACTCATCTCACATAGATAAAGCTCTCTTTTCATTACACAGCTTGGAAACTCTGTCATGGACGGATCTGCAAAAGGACATTTGGGAGCACACTCAGGACTATGGTGAAAAAGGAAACATCTTCAGATGAAAGCTGGAAAGAAACTTTCTGTGAATCTGCTTTTTGCTATGTTCATTCATCTGACATAGATAAAGCTTTCTTTACATTACTTAGCTTGGAAACTCTGTCAATGATGGATCCACAAAGGGACATACGGGATTACATTCAGGACTATTGTGAAAAGGAAATATCTTAAGAGAAAACTGTAAAGCAGCATTCTGTGGATTTGCTTTTCACTATGCTTACTCATCTCACGTGGATAAAGCTTTCTTTACATTACGCAGCTTGGAAACTCTGTCATGGATGGATCCACGAAGGGACATTCAGGAATACATTCAGGCCTATAGTGAAAAGGAAATATCTTCAGATAAAAACTGGAGAGAAGGTTTCTGAGAAAATGCTTTGTGATAGATACATTTATTCATCTCACATAGATGAAACTTTCTTTATATTACACAGTTTGGAAACTCTGTCATGGACGGATCCGCAAAGGGACATTCTGGAGCACATTCAGACCTATCGTGAAAAAGGAAATATCTACAGATAGAAACTGGAGAGAATCTTTTGGAGCAGCTGCTTAGTGATGTGGGCATTTCACTCACAGAGTTATACCTGTCTTCTCATACAGCATTGGAGAAACCCTTTTGGAGAAAAAGGTACCAAGGGATATTCGGGAGCATATTGACGCCTATGGTGAAAAGGGAAATAGACTCAGACAAAAACTGGAAGGATGTTTTCTGTGAAGCTGCTCTGTGCTATACGTATTCATCTCACATAGATGAAGCTTTCTCTACATAACGCAGTTTGGAAACCCTGTCATGGAGAGATCCACCAAGGGATGTTCTGGAGCACATTCAGGACTATTGTGAAAAAGGTAATATCTTCAGATAAAATGGAAAGAAACTTTCTGTGAATCTGTTTTGCTATGTTTATTCATCTCACATAGATAAATCTTTCTTTATATTATACAGGTGGAAACTCCATCATGGATGGATCCGCGAAGGGACATTCGGGACCAGATTCAGACCTATGATGAAAAGGAAATATATTCAGATAAAACTGGAGAGAAGCTTTCTGAGAATCTGCTTTCTGTTAGATGTTTATTCATCTCACATAGATAAAGCTTTCTTTGTATTGCACAGTTTGGAAACTCGGTCATGGACGGACCCATGAAGGGACATTCGGGAGCACATTCAGGCCTATGGTGAAAAGAAAAGATCTTGAAATAAAACCGGAGAGAAGCTTTCTGAGAAACTAATTTGTGATGTGTGCATTCCACTCAGGGAGTTATACCTCTTTTCTCATAAGGCAGGGTTTGAACACCGTTCCTGTAAAACCAAAAAAGTGATATTTCAGAGCTCATTGCAGACTATGGCAGAAAGTGAAATACACTAAAATAAAAAACACAAAGAGGTGTTCCAAGAAACTGCTCTCTGATATGCATATTCATTTCAGAGTTAAAACTTACTGTACTTTTCCCAGTTTGGAATCTTTGTCTTGAGAAATCTGCAAAAGGCCATTAGTGGTACCCGGAGGTCTGTGGTGAGCACAGAAATGTCTTCCGATGAAAACTGTCAGAAAGGTTTCTGAGCAACTGCTTTGTGATGTGTGTATTCATCTCATAGAGTTAAACCATTCTTTGGATTGAGCAGTTTGAAATCACTGATTCTGTGGAACCTGAGGAAGGACATTTGGGAACACTCTTTAGAATATGGAGAAAGAAATATCCTCAGATAAAATCAGAAGGAAGCTTTCTGTGAAACTGCTATGTGTCACGTGAATTCTTCTCACTTACTTAAGCTTCTCTTTTCATTGAGCTGTTTTCTAACACTGTTTATGTTTAGCATGCAAAGGGATATTCGGCAGCGCTTAGAGGCTTACTGTGAAAAGGAAATATGTTCAGATAGAAACTGGAGAGAAGCTTCTGAGAAACTGCTTTGTGATGTGTGCATTCCACTCAGGGAGTTATACATCTTTCCTCCCAAGGCAGTGTTTGATCACTGTTCCTGTAAAACCTAAAAGTGATATTTTGGAGTGCATTGAAGACTATGACGAAAAGTGAAATATCCTCAAATAAAATCCAGAAAGAAGCGTTCCAAGAAACTGCTGTCTGATATGTGCATTCATTTCAGAGAGATAAAGCTTATCCTAGGTTGCCCAATTTGGAAACTCTGTCTTTGAGGAATCTGTGAACTGTTATTAAGTGGTGCCCTGAAGCCTGTGGTGAGTAAGGAAATGTCTTCCGTTGAAACCTGGAGAGAAGCTTTCTTAGCAACTGCTTTGTGATGTGTGTATTCTTCTCATAGAGTTAAATCATTCCATGGATTGAGCAGTTTGAAATTACTGTTTCTGTGGAATCGGAAAAGGACATATGGGAACGCTCTTTAGAATATGCTGAAAAGTAATACCCTCAGAAAAAACCAGAAGGAACCTTTCTGTGAAACTGCTCTGTGTAATGTGAATTCCACTCACACAGTTACGCTTCTCTTTCCATTGATCAGTATTCTAACACTGTCTTTAGTCTGCAAAGGAATATTCGGGAGCACTTTGAGGCTTATGGTGAAAACGGAAATATCTTCAGATAGAAACTGGAGAGAATCTTTCCGAGGAGCTGTTTTGTGACGTGTCCATTCCACTCCCAGAGTTATACCTTTCTTCCCATAGAGGATTGGGGAATCCGTTTTGGAGAAAATGCTACCAAGGGACATTCGGTAGTATATGGACAGCTGTGGTGAAAAGGAAATATCCTTCGACAAATACTGGAAAGCTCAAATAAAAGCCAGAAAGAAGCTTTCGAAGAAACTGCTCTCTGATATGTACATTCATTTCACAGATTGAAAGCTATCTCTACACTGCTTAGTTTAGAAACTCTGTCTTTGAGGTATCTGTGAAGGGATATCAAGTGGCGCCCGGAGACCTATGGTGAACAATTAAATGACATCCATTGAAAACCGGAGAGAAGCTTTCTGAGCAACTGCTTTGCGATGTGTGTATTCATCTCAGAGAGTTTAATCATTCTTTGGATTGAGCAGTTTTAAATCAGTGTTTGTGTGGAACCTGAGAAAGGACATTTGGGAACGCTCTTTACAATATGCTGAAAAAGATATAACCTCAGATTAAAACCAGAAGGAAGCTTTCTGTGAAACTGC
>NW_016806923.1:8455-47469 GCF_001698545.2 Rhinopithecus bieti | reverse complement strand
TACCCTCTGATAAAAACCAGAAGGAAGCTTTCTGTGAAACTGCTCTGTGTCATGTGAATTCCACTCACACAATTCAGATTCTCATTTCATAGAGTAGTATTCTAACACGGTTTTTGTTTAGTCTGTGGGGATACTCGGGAGCAATTTGAGGCTAACAGTGAAAAAGGAAGTGTGTTCAGATAGAAACTGGATAGAAGTTGTCCGAGGAACTGTTTTGTGACTTGTGCATTCCACTCACAGTGTTATACCTCTCTTCTCATACAGCGTCGGGGAAACCCTTTTGGAGAAAAGGTACCAAAGGATATTCCGCAGCATATTGTCACCTATGGTGAAAAGGGAAATAGCCTCAGACAAAACCTGGAAAGATTTTTTCTGTGAATCTGCCCCATGATATGTGTATTCACCTCACATAGATGAAGCTTTCTTTACATTACGCAGCTTGGAAACTCCGTCATGGGTGGATCAATGAAGGGACATTCAGGAACACACTCAGGACTATGGGGAAAAGGAAATATCTTCAGCTGAAAACTAGAAAGAAGCTTTCTGTGAATCTGCTTTTGCTATGTTTATTCATCTCACATAGATAAAGCTTTCTTTACATTACGCAGCTTGGAAATTCCGTCATGGATGGATCTGTGAAGGGACGTTCGGGAGCACATTCATGACAATGTTGAAAATGTAAATATATTCAGATAAAACTGGAGAGAAGCTTTTGCGAAACTGCTTTGTGATGTCTAGATTCCACTCAGGGAGTCATACGATGTTTCTCATAAGGCAGTGTTTCAACTGTTCCTGTAAAATCGAAAAGTGTTATTTTGGAGTGCATTAAAGACCTTAGTGAAAAGTGAAATATCCTCAAATAAAACCCAGAAAGAAGCGTTCGAAGAAACTGCTGTCTGATATGTGCATTCATTTCACAGGGTTAAACATTACTCTACATTGCCCACTTTGGAAACTCTGTCTTTGAAGAATCTGCGAAGGGATATAAAGTAGCTCTCAGAGGCCTGTGGTGAGCAAGGAAATGTCTTCTGATGAAAACTGGAGAGAAGCATTCTGAGAAACTGCTTTATGATGTGTGCATTCATCTCATAGACTTAAACCATTCTTTGGATTGAACACTTTGAAATCACGGTTTCTGTGGAATCTGAGAAAGGACATTTCAGAATGCTCTTTAGATATGCTAAAAGAAATACACTCAGATAAAACCAGAAGGAAGCTTTCTGTGAAACTGCTCTGTGTCGTGTGAATTACACTCACACAGTTCAGCTTCTCTTTTCATTGAGCAGTATTTTAACACTGTGTTTATTCTGCGAAGGGATATTCAGGAGTGCTTTGAGGCTTATGGTGAAAAGGAAATATCTTCAGATAGAAACTAGAGAGAAGATTTCCAAAGAGCTGATTTTGGATGAGTGCATTCCACTCACAGAGTTATACCTTTCTCCTCATAGAGGATTAGAGAATCCCTTTTGGAGAAAAGCTACTAAGGTACACTCGGGAGTATATGGACGGCTATGGTGAAAAGCGAAATATCCACAGACAAAACTGGAAAGAAGCTTTCTCTGAAACTGCATTGTGATAGATATGTTTATTCATCTCAGATAAATAAAGCTTTTTTTATATTTTGCTGTTTGGTAACTTGGTCATGGACGATTCAGCGAAGGGACATTCGGGAGCACATTCAGGCCTATGGTGAAAAGAAAATATCTTCAGATAAAACTGGAAAGAAGCTTTCTGCGAAACTGCTCTGTTATATCTGTATTCATCTCACATAGATAAGCTTTCTTTACATTACACAGCTTGGAAACTCTGTCATGGACAGATCCACAAAAGGACAATTGGAAGCGCATTCAGGACTATGGTGAAAAGGAATACTCTTCAGATCAAAACTGGAAAGAAGCTTTCTGTGAAATACTCTTTGTTATACTTATTCATCTCAAATAGATAAAGTTTTCTTTACAATACACAGCTTGGAAACTGCGTCAAGGATGGATCCGTGAAGGGACATTCGAGAGCACATTCAGGACTAAGGTGAAAAGGAAATATCTTCAGATAAAACTGGAGAGAAGGTTTCTGAGAAACTGCTTTGTGATGTGTGCATTCCACTCAGGGAGTTATACCTCTTTTCTCATAAGGCAGTCTTTGAACACTGTTCCTGTAAAAGCGAAAATGTGATATTTTGGAGCACATTGAAGACTATACCGAAATGTAAACTATCCTCATATAAAATGCAGAAAGAGGCGTTCCAAGAAACTGCTCTCTGATATGTGCATTCATTTCACAGAGTTAAAGCATACTCTACATTGCCCATTTTGGAAACTCTGTCTTTGAGGAATCTGTGAAGCAATATTAAGTGGCACCCGGAGGCCTGTGGTGAGTAAGGGAATGTCTTCCGTTGAAAGCTGGAGAGAAGCTTTTGAGCAACTGCTTTATGATGTGTGTATTCATCTCATAGAGTTAAATCATTCTTTGAGTGAGGAATTTGAAATCAATGTTCCTCTGGAACCTGCGAAAGGNAACTAACAAGGGACATTCGGGAGTATATGGACGGCTATGGTGAAAACTAAATATCCTCAAACAAAACTGGAAAGAAGGTTTCTATGAAACTGCTTTGTGATAGATGTTTGTTGATCTCACATAGATAAAACTTTCTTTATAGTATGCATTTTGGACACTCCGTCAGGACGGATCTGCAAAGAGACGTTCTGGAGCACATTCAGGGGTATGGTGAAAACGAAATCTCTTCAGAAAATTTGGAGAGAAGCCTTCTTTGCTATGTATATTCATCTCACAAAGATAAAGCTTTCTTTTCATTACACAGCCTTGAAACTCCGTCATGGACGGATCTGCGAAGGGATATTAGGGGTCACTTTCAGGTCGATGGTGAAAAACTAAATATATTCAGATAAAAAATGAAGAGAAGCTTCTGAGAAACTTCTTTGTGATGTGTTCCTTCCACTCAGGGAGTTACGCCTCTTTTCTCATAAGAGAGGGTTTGAACACTGTTCCTGTAAAACCGAAAAAGTGATATTTCAGAGTGCATTGAAGACAATGGCGAAAAGTAAAATATCCACAAATAAAACCCGGAAAGAAGCATTCCTAGAAACAACTCTCTGATATGTGCATTCATTTCACAGAGTTAAACCTTACTCTACATTGGCCACATTGGAAACTCTGTCTTTGAGGAATCTGCGAAGGGATATTAAGTGGTGCCAGATGCCTGTGGTGAGCAAGGAAATGTCTTCCGGTGAAAACTGGAGAGAAGCTTTCTAAGCAACTGCTTTGTGATGTGTGTATTCACCACATAGAGTTAAACCATTCTTTGGATTGGGCAGTTTGAAATCAGTGCTTCTGTGGAATCTCAAGAAGGACATTTGGGAACGCTCTTTAGAATATGGAGAAAGAAACATCCTCAGATAAAAACCAGAAGGAAACCTTCTGTGAAACTGCTATGTGTCGTGTGAATTCCTCTCACTCAGTTAAGCTTCTCCTTTGATTGAGCAGTTTTCTAACACTGTTTATGTATAGCATGCGAAGGGGTATTCGTGAGAGTTTTGAGGCTTATGGTGAAAAAGGAAATAAGTTCACATGGAAACTGGAGAGAAGCTTTCCAAGGAACTGCTTTGTGACGTTTGCATTCCACTCACAGTGTTATACCTCTTTTCTCATACAGCATTGGGAAAACCCTTTTGGAGAAAAATGTACCAAGGGATATTCGGGACCATAATGACGCCTGTGGTGAAAAGGGTAATAGCCTCTGAGAAATACTGGAAAGAAGCTATTGGGGACCGTGCCGGGGGTGGTGGAGAATGAACAGACACAAGAGACAAAGACAAACAGAGAACATGGCGGCCAACCCTAGAGCCTCTGCCTTACTTTATTTATACTCCATAAATCCCACATCAGCAAAAATAACACAATGCAAAACAAACTTTCTGCACCCAGATGTAACCTTCTACTTAGTTCCTTGTCTCTAAGCTCTTTCTTATTTGTCTGCCTTCTTGGCGCCTACTAGAGTTCATTAAAAGTTCAACTAGAGATACTGTCCTTGACTACTGGAGTTCATTGAAAGTGCAACTAGCTAGAGATACTGTCCTTGAGCCTTATCTATTCTTAGCATATTATTTTCAGTGGCCCCTGCAGAAGCTTTCTGTGAATCTGCTCTGTTCTATGTGTATTCATCTCACATAGATAAAACTTCCTTTACATTATGCAGCTTGGAAACTCTGTCAGGGATGGATCCGTGAAGGGGCATTCGAGAGCCGATTCAGGACTATGGTGAAAAAGGAAATATCCTCAGATAAGCACTGGAAAGAAGCTTTCTGTGAATCTGTTTTGGCTACGTTTATCATCTCACATAGCTAAAACTTTCTTTACATTGCACAGCTTGGAAACTCTGTCGTGGATGGATCTGTGAAGGGATATTTGGGATCACGTTCAGGCCTATGGTGAAAAAGGAAATATCTACAGATAAAACTGGAGAGAAGCTTTCTGGGGAACTGCTCTGTGATGTGTGCATTCAACTGAGGGAGTTATGCCCCTTTTCTCATAAGGCAGTGTTTGAACACTGTTCCTGTAAACCCCAAAAGTGATATTTTGGAGCGCACTGAAGACTATGGTGTATAATGAAATATCGTCAAATAAAACCCAGAAAGAAGCATTCCAAGAAACTGCTCTCTGATATATGCATTCATGTGACAGACAAAATGCTTACTCTACGTTGCCCAGTTTGGAAAACCTGTCTTTGAGGAATCTGCAAAGGGATATAAGTGGCACCAGAGGCCTGTGTTGAGCAAGGAAATGTGTTCCGTTGAAAATTGGAGAGAAGCTTTCTGAGCAACTGCTTTGTGATGTGTGTATTCATCTCACAGAGTTTAATGATTCTTTGATTGAGCAGTTTGAAATCACTGTTTCTGTGGAATCTGAGAATGGACATTTGGGAACGCTCTTTAGAATATGCTGAAAAGAAANCTGCCCCATGATATGTGTATTCACCTCACATAGATGAAGCTTTCTTTACATTACGCAGCTTGGAAACTCCGTCATGGGTGGATCAATGAAGGGACATTCAGGAACACACTCAGGACTATGGGGAAAAGGAAATATCTTCAGCTGAAAACTAGAAAGAAGCTTTCTGTGAATCTGCTTTTTGCTATGTTTATTCATCTCACATAGATAAAGCTTTCTTTACATTACGCAGCTTGGAAATTCCGTCATGGATGGATCTGTGAAGGGACGTTCGGGAGCACATTCATGACAATGTTGAAAATGTAAATATATTCAGATAAAAACTGGAGAGAAGCTTTTTGCGAAACTGCTTTGTGATGTCTAGATTCCACTCAGGGAGTCATACGATGTTTCTCATAAGGCAGTGTTTCAACTGTTCCTGTAAAATCGAAAAAGTGTTATTTTGGAGTGCATTAAAGACCTTAGTGAAAAGTGAAATATCCTCAAATAAAACCCAGAAAGAAGCGTTCGAAGAAACTGCTGTCTGATATGTGCATTCATTTCACAGGGTTAAACATTACTCTACATTGCCCACTTTGGAAACTCTGTCTTTGAAGAATCTGCGAAGGGATATAAAGTAGCTCTCAGAGGCCTGTGGTGAGCAAGGAAATGTCTTCTGATGAAAACTGGAGAGAAGCATTCTGAGAAACTGCTTTATGATGTGTGCATTCATCTCATAGACTTAAACCATTCTTTGGATTGAACACTTTGAAATCACGGTTTCTGTGGAATCTGAGAAAGGACATTTCAGAATGCTCTTTAGATATGCTAAAAAGAAATACACTCAGATAAAAACCAGAAGGAAGCTTTCTGTGAAACTGCTCTGTGTCGTGTGAATTACACTCACACAGTTCAGCTTCTCTTTTCATTGAGCAGTATTTTAACACTGTGTTTATTCTGCGAAGGGATATTCAGGAGTGCTTTGAGGCTTATGGTGAAAAAGGAAATATCTTCAGATAGAAACTAGAGAGAAGATTTCCAAAGAGCTGATTTTGGATGAGTGCATTCCACTCACAGAGTTATACCTTTCTCCTCATAGAGGATTAGAGAATCCCTTTTGGAGAAAAAGCTACTAAGGTACACTCGGGAGTATATGGACGGCTATGGTGAAAAGCGAAATATCCACAGACAAAAACTGGAAAGAAGCTTTCTCTGAAACTGCATTGTGATAGATATGTTTATTCATCTCAGATAAATAAAGCTTTTTTTATATTTTGCTGTTTGGTAACTTGGTCATGGACGATTCAGCGAAGGGACATTCGGGAGCACATTCAGGCCTATGGTGAAAAAGAAAATATCTTCAGATAAAAACTGGAAAGAAGCTTTCTGCGAAACTGCTCTGTTATATCTGTATTCATCTCACATAGATAAGCTTTCTTTACATTACACAGCTTGGAAACTCTGTCATGGACAGATCCACAAAAGGACAATTGGAAGCGCATTCAGGACTATGGTGAAAAAGGAATACTCTTCAGATCAAAACTGGAAAGAAGCTTTCTGTGAAATACTCTTTGTTATACTTATTCATCTCAAATAGATAAAGTTTTCTTTACAATACACAGCTTGGAAACTGCGTCAAGGATGGATCCGTGAAGGGACATTCGAGAGCACATTCAGGACTAAGGTGAAAAAGGAAATATCTTCAGATAAAAACTGGAGAGAAGGTTTCTGAGAAACTGCTTTGTGATGTGTGCATTCCACTCAGGGAGTTATACCTCTTTTCTCATAAGGCAGTCTTTGAACACTGTTCCTGTAAAAGCGAAAATGTGATATTTTGGAGCACATTGAAGACTATACCGAAATGTAAACTATCCTCATATAAAATGCAGAAAGAGGCGTTCCAAGAAACTGCTCTCTGATATGTGCATTCATTTCACAGAGTTAAAGCATACTCTACATTGCCCATTTTGGAAACTCTGTCTTTGAGGAATCTGTGAAGCAATATTAAGTGGCACCCGGAGGCCTGTGGTGAGTAAGGGAATGTCTTCCGTTGAAAGCTGGAGAGAAGCTTTTGAGCAACTGCTTTATGATGTGTGTATTCATCTCATAGAGTTAAATCATTCTTTGAGTGAGGAATTTGAAATCAATGTTCCTCTGGAACCTGCGAAAGGACATTTGGGAATGCACTTTAGAATATGCTGAAAAGAAATACCCTCAGATAAAACCAGAAGGAAGCTTTCTGTGAAACTGCTCTGTGTCGTGTGAATTCCACTTGCACAGTTATGCCTCTCTTTTCATTGAGCAATATTCTAACACTGATTTTCTTTTTTCTGCAAAGGGATATTCTGGAGCGCTTTGTTTATGGTGAAAACGGAAACACCTTCAGATAGAAACTGAAGAGAAGCTTTCTGAGGAGCTGCTTTGTGACGTGTGCATTCCATTCACAGTGTTTTAGCTCTCTTCTCATACAGCATTTGGGAAACCCATTTGAAGAAAAACGTACCAAGGGATATTCAGGAGCATATTGACGACTATGGTGAAAAAGGAAGTAGCATCAGACAATAACAGGAAAGAAGATTTCTGTGAAACTGCTCTGTGATATCTGTATTCATCTCACAGAGATAAAGTTTTCTTTATGTTATGGAGCTTGGAAACTCTCTCATGGACGGATCCGCAGAGACATTTGGGAGCACATTCAGGAGTACGGTGAAAAAGGAAATATCCTTAGACAAAAACTGGAAAGAAACTTTCCACGAATCTGCTTTTAGCTATGTTTATTCATCTCACGTAGATAAAGGTTTCTTTACATTATGCAGCCTGGAAACTCCGTCATGGACGGATCTGCGAAGGGAGATTCGGCAGCACATTCGAGACTATGGTGAAAAAGGTAATATCTTCAGATAACAACCGCAGAGAAACTTTCTGAGAAAGTACCTTATGATGTGTGCATTCCACTGATGCAGTTATACCTCTTTTCTCATAAGGCAGTGTTTGAACACTGTTCCTGTAAATCTGAAAAAGTGATATTTCGGAGTACATTGAAGACTATGGCAAAAAGTGAAATATCCTCAAATAAAACGCAGAAAGAAGCATTCCAAGAAACTGCTCTCTGATATGTGCATTCATTTCACAGAGTTAAAGCTTACTCTACATTGCCCTGTTTGGAAACTCTGTCTTTGAGGAATCTGCGAAGGGGTATTAAGTGGTGCCTGGAGACCTGTCATGAGCAACAAAGTGCCTTCCAATGAAAACTGGAAAGAAGCTTTCTGAGCAAGTGCTTCGGAATGTGCATATTCATCTCATAGAGTTAAATCATTCTTTGGATTGAGCAGTTTGAAGTCACAGTTTCTATGGAATCTGAGGAATTATACTTTGGAAGGCTCTTTAGAATGTGGAGCAAGAAATATTCTCAGATTAAAAAAAGGAAGTGTTCTTTGAAACTACTATGTGTCGTGTGAATTCCTCTTGCTCACTTCAGCTTCTCTTTTCATTGAGCAGTTTTCTAACACTCATTTTGTTTAACATATGAAGGGATATTCGGGAGCGCTTGGAGGTTTACAGTGAAAAAGGAATTATGTTCAGATAGAAACTGGAAGAAGCTTTCCGAGGACCTGCTTTGTGATGTTTGCATTCCACTCAGAGTGTTATACCTCTCTTCTCATATAGCATCAGGAAAACCTTTTTGGAGAAAAAGTTATCAAGGGATATTCGGAGGCATATTGAGGCCTACAGTGAAAAGGGAAATTGCCTCAGACAAAAACTGGAAAGAAGTTCTCTGTGAAACTGCTCTGTGATATGTGTATTCATCTCACATAGATCAAGCTTTGTTTACATTACTCAGCTTGGAAACTCGGTCAGAGACGGATCCCTGAAGGGACATTCGGGAGCACATTCGGGACTATGGTAAAAAAGGAAATATCTTCAGTTGAAAACGGGAAGAAGCTTTCTGTGAATCTGCTTTGTGATTTGTGCATTCCACTCAGGGAGGTATACCTCTTTTTTCATAATGCAGGGTTTGAACTCTGTTCCTGTAAAACCAAATACGTTATATTTCAGAGCGCATTGAAGACTATGGCAAAAAGTGAACTATCCACAATAAAACCCAGAAAGATGCGTTCCAAGAAACTGATGTCTGATATGTGCATTCATTTCACAGAGATAAAGCTTACTCTACATTTCTCAGTTTGGAAACACTGTCTTTGAGGAATCTGCGAAAGGCTATTAAGTGGCTCCCGGAGGCCTGTGTTGAGCAACGAAACGTCTTCCATTGAAAACTGGAGAGAAGCTTTCTGAGTAAATGCTTTTTGAGGTGTGTATTCATCTCATAGAGTTAAATTATTCTCCGGATTGAGCAGTTTGAAATCACTGTTTCTGTGGAACCCGAGAAAGGACACTTGTGAATGCCCTTTAGAATATTCTGAGAAAGAAATACCGTCAGTTAAAAACCAGAAGTAAGCTTTCTGTGAAACTGCTCTGTGTGAATTCCACTTGCACAGTTAAGCTTCTCTTTTCATTGAGTAGTATTCTAACACTGTTTTCGTTTAGTCTTGGAAGGGATATCTGGAGCGCTTTGAGGCTTATGGTGAATGTCTTCACATAGAAACTGGATTGAAGCGTTCCCGAGAAGCTGCTTTGTGACGTGTGCATTCTATTCACAGAGCTATACTTTTCTTCTCATAGCAGTTTTGAGAATCCTTCCTGGAGAAAAGCTACCAAGGGACATTTGGAAGTATATGGACGACTATGGTGAAAAAGGAAATAGCCTCAGACAAAAACCGGAAGGAATCTTTCTGTCAAAATGCTTTGTGATAGATATCTTTATTGATCTCACATAGATAAAACATTCTTAATATTACAAAGTTTGGAAACTCCATCATGGACGGATCCGTGAAGAGACATCCGGGAGCTCATTCAGGCCTGTGGTGAAAAAGGAAATGTCTTCAGATAAAAAGTGGAAAGAAGCTTTCTGAGAAACTGCTTTGTGAAGTGTACATTCCACTAAGGGAATTTTAGCTCTTCTCTCATAAAGCACAGATTGAACACTGTTCCTGTAAAACTGAAAAATTGATATTTCCCAGCTCATGGAAGACTATGGTGAAAAGTGAAATATCCTCAAATAAAACCCAAGAAGAAGCATTACAAGAAACAATTTTCTGTCATGGGCATTCATTTCACAGAGTTAAAGCTTACACAACATTGCCCAGTTTGGAAACTCTGTCTCTGAGGAATCTGCGAAGGTATATTTAGTGCCGCCCAGAGGCCTGTGGTGAGCAAGGAAATGTCTTCCATTGAAAACTGGAGAGAAGCTTTCTGAGAAACTGCTGTGTGATGTGTGTATTCACCTCATAGAGTTAAACCATTCTTTGGATTGAGCAGTTTTCAATCACTGTTTCTGTGGAATCTGAGGAAGGACATTTGGGAATGTTCTTTAGAATATGGAGAAAGAAATATTCTGAGATAAAAACCAGAAGGAAGCTTTCTATGAAACTGTTACATGTCGTGTGAATTCCTCTCGCTCAGTTAATCTTCCATTTTCATTGAGAAGTTTTCTTAAACTGTTTATGTTCAGCATGCGAAAGGATTTTCGGGAGCGCTTTGAGTCTTATGGTGAAAAAGAAAATATATTCAGATAGAAACTGGAGAGAAGCTTTCCGAAGAACTGCTTTGTGAAGTGTGCATTCCACTCTCAGAGTTATACCTTTCCTTTCATAGAGGATTGTGGAAACCCTTTTGGAGAAAAAGCTACCAAGTTGCATTTGGGAGTACATGGACGGCTATGGTGAAGAAGGAAATGTCCTCACACTAAAACTGTAAAAAAGCTTTCTGTGAAACTGCTTTGTGATAGGTATGCTGATTCATCTTACATAGATAAAACTTTCTTTATATTACGCAGTTTGGAAACTACGTCATGGAAAAATCCATGAAGCGACATTCGGGAGCACATTGAGCCCTATGGTGAAAAAGGAATTATTTTCAGATGAAAATTGGAGGAAAACTTTCTTAGAAACTGTTTTGTGATGTGTGTATTCCACTCAGCGAGTTATACCTCTTTTCTCCTAAAGCAGTTTTTGAACACTGTTCCTGTAAAACCGATAAAGTGATATTCCAGAGTGCATTAAAGACTATGGTGAAAAGTGAAATATCCTCAAATAAAATCCAGAAAGAAGCGTTCCAAGAAACTGCTCTCCGATATGTGCATTCATTTCACAGAGTTAAAGCTTACTCTACATTGCCCAGTTTGGAAACTCTGTCTTGAAGAAACTTCGAAGGGATATTAATTGGTGCCTGAAGGCCTGTGATGAGCAAGGAAATGTCTTCCGTTGAAAACTGGAGAGAAGCTTTCTGAGCAACTGCTTTGTGATGTGCGTATTCATCTCATAGAGTTAAATCATTCTTTGGATTGAGCAGTTTGGAATCACTGTTTCTGTGAAATCTGAGGAACGACATTTGAGAACATTCTTTAGAATATGGAGAAAAAAATATTGTCAAATAAAAACCAGAAGGAAGCTTTCTGTGAAACTGCTATGTTTCGTGTGAATTCCTCTCGCTCATTTAAGCTTCTCTTTTCATTGAGCAGTTTTCTAACACTGTTTATGTTTAGCGTGCGAAGAGGTATTCAGGGACGCTTTGAGGCTTATGGTGAAAGAGGAAATACGTACAGATAGAAACTGGAGAGAAGCTTTCCCAGGAACTGCTTTGTGACGTGTGCATTCCACTCACAGTGTTACACCTCTCTTCTCATACAGCATCAGGGAAACACTTTTGAAGTAAAAGGTACCAAGGGATATTCGGGAGCATATTCACGCCTATAGTGAAAAGGAAAATAGCCCCAGACAAAAACTGGAAAGAAGCTTTCTGTGAAACTGCTCTGTGCTATGTGTATTCATTTTACATAGATAAAGCTTTCTTTGTGTTACACATCTTAGAAACTCTGTCATGGATGGATCCAAGAAAGACATTCGGGATCACATTCAGAACTATGGTGAAAAAGGAAACATCTTCAAATTAAAACTGGAAAGAAGCTTTCTGTGAATCTGCTTTTCACTATGTTTATTCATCTCAAATAGATAAAGCTTCCTTTAAATTATGCAGCTTGGAAACTCTGTCATGGATGGATCCGCAAAGGGACATTTGGGAGCACATTCAGGACTATGGTGAAAATGCAAATATCTTCAGATAAAAACTGGAGAGAAGCTTTCTGAGAAACTGCTTTGTGATGTATGCATTCCACTCAGAGAGTTACACCTCCTTTCTCATAAGACAGTGTTTGAACACGTTTCCTGTAAAACCAAAAAAGTGACATTTTGTAGCGCATTGAAGACTATGGCAAAATGTGAACTATCCTCAAATAAAACCCAGAAAGAAGTGTTCCAAGAAACTGCTCTCTGATATGTCCATTCATTTCACAGGGTTAAAGATTCCTCTACATTTCCCAGTTTGGAAACTGTCTTTGAGGAATCTGCGAAGGGATATTAAGTGACCCTCGGAGGCCTGTGGTGAGCAAGGAAAACTTTTCCATTGAAAACTGGAGAGAAGCTTTCTGAGCAACTGCTTTATGACGTGTGTGTTCATCTCACAGAGTTAAATCATTCTTTGGATTGAATAGATTGAAATCACGGTTTCTGGGGAATCTGAGGAAGGACATTTGGGAATGCTCTTTAGAATATGGAGGAAGAAATATCCACAGATAAAAACCAGAAGGAAGCTTTTTTTTTTTTTTTTTTTTGAGATGGAGTCTCACTCTGTTGCCCAGGCTGGAGGGCAATGGCCGGATCGCAGCTCACCTTAAGCTCCGCCTCCCGAGTTTATGCCATTCTCCTGCCTAAGCCTCCCAAGTAGCTGGGACTATAGGCGCCCGCCACCTCACCTGATAGTTTTTTGTATTTTTTAGTAGAGACGGGGATTCACTGGGTTAGCCAGGATGGTCTCGATCTCCTGACCTCGTGATCCACCAGTCTCGGCCTCCCAAAGTGCTGGGATTACAAGCTTGAGTCACCGCGCCCAGCTTCAGAAGGAAGCTTTCTGTAAAACTCCTACGAGTCTTGTAAATTCCTCTCGCTCAGTTAAGCTTCTCTTTTCATGGAACAGTTTTCTAAAACTGTTTATGTTTAGCATGCATCGGACACTCTGGAGCGCTTTGAGGCTTATGATGAAAAAGGAAATATGTTCAGATAGAAATTGGAGAGAAGATTTCTGTGGAAATGCTTTGTGCCATGTGCATTCCACTAACAGAGTTATACCTTTCTTCTCATAGAGGATTGGGGAATTCCTTTTGGAGAAAAGGCTACCAAGGGACTTTCGGGAGTATATGGACGGCTATGTTGAAAAAGGAAATATCCTCAGACAAAAACTGGAAAGAAGCTTTCTTTGAAATGGCTTTGTGATATATTCATTTATCTCACATAGGCAAATCTTTCTTTATATTACTCATTTTGGAAACTCTGTCATGGATCGATCTGGGAAGGGACGTTCGGGAGTACATTCAGTCCTGTGGTGAAAAAGGAAGTATCTTCAGAAAAAACTGGAGAGAAGCTTTCTGAGCAACTGCTTTGTGATGTGTGCATTCCACTCAGGGAGTTATACCTCTTTTCTCATAAGGCAGTGTTTGAACACCATTTTTGTAAAACCGAAAAAAATGATAATTCAGAGCGCATCGAAAACTATGATGAAAAGTGAAATATCATCAAATAAAACCCAGAAGGAAGCGTTCCAGGAAACTGCTCTCTGTTATATGCATTCATTTCACAGAGTTAAGGTTTACTCTATGTTGAGCAGTTAGGAAACTGTGTATTTTAGGAATCTGCGAAGGGATATTAAATGGTGCTCAGAGACCTCTGGTGAGCAACAAAATGTCTTCTGACGAAAATTGGAGAGAAGCTTTCTGAGCAACTGCTTTGTGATGTGTGTATTCATCTCATAGAATTTAATCATTCTTTGTATTGAGCAGTTTGAAATCTCTGCTTCTGTGGAATCTGAGGAGGGACATTTGGGAATTATCTTTAGATATGGAGAAAGAAATATTCTCTGATAAAAGCAGAAGGAAGTTTTCTGTGAAACTGCTATGTGTCATGTGAATTCCTCTCGCTCAGTTAAGTTTCTCTTTTCATGGAGCAGTTTTCTATCTCTGCCTGTTTAGTGTACGAAGGGACATTTGGGAGTGCTTTGAGGCCTACGGTGTAAAAGGAATTATGTTCAGATACAAACAGTAGAGAAGTTGTCGAGGAACTGCTTTGTGATGTGTGCATTACACTCACAGTGTTATACCTCTCTTCACATACAGCATCGGGAAAACCTTTCTGTGAAACTGTTCTGTGATATGTGTATTCATCTCACATAGATGAAGCTTTCTCTACATTACGCAGCTTGGAAACTCAGTCATGGATATATCCGTGAAGGGATATTCAGGAGCACATTCAGGACTATGGTGAAAAAGGAAATATCTTGAGATAAAAACTGGAAACATGCTTCCGGGAACCTGCTTTTTGCTGCGTTTATTCATCTCACGCAGATGAAGCTTTCTCTACATTACGCAGCTTGGAAACTCAGTCATGGATATATCCGTGAAGGGATATTCAGGAGCACATTCAGGCCTATGGTGAAAAAGGAAATATCATCAGATAAAAACTTGAGAGAAGCTTTCTGAGAAACTGTTTTGTGGTGTGTACATTTCACTCAGGGTGGTATACCTCTTTTCTCACAAGGTCGTGTTTGAACACTGTTCCTGTAAATCCGAAAAAGTGATATTTCGGAGTGCATTGAAGACTATGGCAAAAAGTGAAATATCCTCAAATAATTCCAGAAAGAAGCGTTCCAAAAAGCTACTCTCCAATATGGGCATTCATTTCACAGAGTTAAATCTTACTCTACATTGCACAATTTGGAAACTCTGTCTTTGAGGAATCTGTGAAGGGATATTAAGTGGCTCCCAGAGGCCTGTGGTGACAAAGGAAATGTCTTCCATTGAAAACTGGAGGGAAGCTTGCTGAGCAACTGCTTTGTGATGTGTGTATTCATCTCATAGAGTTAAATCATTCTTGGGATTGAGCAATTTGAAATCACTGTTCCTGTGGAACCTGAGAAAGGACAATTGGGATGGCTCTTTAGAATATGCTAAAAAAGAAATACCCTCTTATAAAAAGCAGAAGGAAGCTTGCTGTGACACTGCTCTGTGTCATGTGAATTCCACTCACACAGTTAAGCTTCTTTTTCATTGAGGAGTATTTTAACACTGCTTTTGTTTGTCTGTGAAGGGATATTCGCGAGCGCTTTGAGGCTTACGGAGAAAACGGAAATATCTTCAGATAGAAACTGTGGGGAATCTAACCAAGGAGCTGCTTTGTGACACGTGCATTCCCCTCACAGAGTTGTACCTTTAATCTCATAGAGGATTGTAGAATCCCTTTTGCAGAAGAAGCTACCAAAGGACATTCGGGAGTATAGGGATGGCTATTGTGTAAAAGGAAATATCTTCAGAGAAAAAATGGAAAGAAGCTTTCCGTGAAACTGCTTTGTTATAAATATGTTTATTCATCTCACATAGATAAAACTTTCTTTATATTGCACAGTTTTGAAACTCCATCATGGATGGATGCGTGAGGGATAATTCAGGTGCACTTTCTGGACTCGGGTAAAAAAGTATATAACTTCAGATAAAAACTGGAAAGAAGCTTTCTGTGAATATACATTTTACTATGTTTATTCATCTCACATAGATAATGCTTTCTTTACATTACACAGCTTGGAAACTCCATCACGGATTCATCTGTGAAGGGACATTTGGGAGCACATTCATGCAATATGGTGAAAAAGGAAATATCTTCAGATAAAAACTGGAGAGAAGCTTTCTGAGAAACTGCTTCGTGATGTGTGCATTCCACTCAGGGAGTTATACCTCTTTTCTCATCAGGCAGTGTTTGAACACTGTTCCTGTAAAACTGAAAAAGTGATATTTTGGAGCGCATTGAAAACTATGGCAAAAAGTGAAATATCCTCAAATAAAACCCAGAAAGAGGCATTTAAAGAAAATGTTCTCTGATATGTGCTTTCATATCAAAGAGTTAAAGCTTACTCTACATTGCCCAGTTTGGAAAGTCTGACTTTGTGGAATCTGCAAAGGGATATTTAGTGATGCCCGGAGACCTCTAGTGAGCAAGGAAATATCTTACATAGAAAACTGGAGAGAAGCTTCCTGAGCAACTGCTTTGTGACGTGTTTATTCATCTCATAGAGTTAAATCATTCTTTGGAATGAATAGTTTGAAATCACTGTTTCTGTGGAAATTGAGGAAGAACATTTGGGAACGCTCTTTAGAATATGGACAAAGAAATACTCTCAGACAAAAAACAGAAGGAAGCTTTCAGTGAAACTGCTCTGTGTCGTGTGAATTCCACTCGCAGAGTTAAGCTTCTCTTTTCATTGAGCAGTATTCTAACACTGTGTTTAGTCTTCAAAGGGATATTCGCGTGTGCTTTGAGGCTTAGAGTGAAAATGGAAATATCTTCCAACAGAAACTGGAGAGAAGCTTTCCAAGGAGCTGCTTTGTGACGTGTGCATTTCCCTCACAGAGTTATACCTTTCTTCTCCTAGAGTACTGGGTAATAGCTTTTGAAGAAAACGCTACCAAGGGATATTCACCACATGGGCGGCTATGTTGGAAAAGGAAATATCTTTGGAATGAACAGTTTGAAATCACTGTTTCTGTGGAATCTGAGGAAGGACATTTGGAAACACACTTTAGAATATAGAGAAAGAAATATCCTCAGAAAAAAACAGAAGGAAACTTTCTGTGAAACTGCTTACTGTCATGTGAATTCCTCTCACTCTGTTGAGCTTCTCTTTTCCTTGAGGAGTTTTCTAACACTGTCTATGTTAAGTGTACGAAGGCATATTCGGGAACGCTTTGAGGCTTATGATGAAAAAGGAAACATGTTCAGATAGAAACTGGATATAAGTTTTCCAAGAAACTGCTTTGTCATGTGTACATTTCACTCACAGTGTTATATCTCTCTTCTCATACAGCATGCAGGAAACCCTTTTGGAGAAAAAGGTACCAAGGAATACTGGGAAGCATACTGACGCCTATGGTGAAAATAGAAATAGCCTCAGACAAAAACTGGAAAGAGGATTTCTGTGAAACTGTTCTGTGATATATGTATTCATTTCAAATAGATAAAGCTTTCTTTACATTATGCAGGTTGGAAACTCTCATGGACTGATCCTTGAAGGGACATTCTGGAGCACATTCAAGCCTATGGTGAAAACGGAAATATCTTGAGATAAAAACTGGAAAGAAGCTTTCTGAGAAACTGCTTTGTGATGTGTGCATTCCACTCATGGTGTTATAACTCTTTTCTCATAAGGCAGTGTTTGAACACTGTTCCTGTAAATCTGAAAAAGTGATATTTCGGAGTGCATTGAAGACTATGGCGAAAAATGAAATACCCTCAAATAAAATCCAGAAAGAAGCATTCCAAGAAACTGCTCTCCGATATGGGCATTCACTTCACAGAGTTAAAGCTTACTCTACATTGCCCAGTTTGGAAACTCTATCTTTGAGGAATCTGCGAAGGGATATTAAGTGGCACCCGGAGGCCTGTGGTGAGCAAGGAAATGTCTTCCGGTGAAAACTGGAGAAAAGCTTTCTGAGCAACTGCTTTCTGATGTGTGTTTTCATCTCATAGAGTTAAATCATTCTTTGGATTGAACAGTTTGAAATGACTGTTTCTGTTGAACCTGAGAAAGGACAATTGGTAATGCTCTTTAGAATATGCTGAAAAAGAAATACCCTCAGATAAAAACCAGAAGGAATCTTTCTGTGAAACTGCTCTGTGTCATGTGAATTCCACTTGCACAGTTAAGCTTCTCTTTTCATTGAGCAGTATTCCAGCACTGTTTTTGGGTAGTGTGCGAAGGGGTATTTCGGAGCACTTTGAGGCTTATGTTGAAAACGGAAATAGCTTCAGATAGAAACTGGAGTGAAGCTTTTCGAGGAGCTGCCTTGTGACGTGTGCATTCCACTCAGAGTTTTACCTTCCTTCTCATAGAGGATTGGGCAATCCCATTTGGAGAAAAAGCTACCAAGGGAAATTTGTATATAGTATATACAAATATACATATATTGTATATGTATAGAGTATTTAGACGGCAATGGAGAAAAAGGGAATATCCTCAGACAAAAACTGGAGAGAAGCTTCCTGTGAAACTGCTTTGTGATAGATATGATTATTCATCTCACATAGATAAAACTTTCTTTGTAGTACGCAGCCTGGAAACTCCGTCATGGGCGGATCTGCGAAGAGTCATTTGGGATCACATTCAGGCCCATGGTGAAAAAGGAAATATCATCAGATAAAAACTGGAGAGAAGCTTTCTGAGAAATTGCTTTGTGATGTGTGCATTCCTCTCAGGGTGTTATATCTCTTTTCTCATAAGGCAGTGTTTGAACACTTCCTGTAAAACCGAAAAAGTGATATTTTGGAGCGCATTGAAGACTATGGTGAAAAGTGAAATATCCTCAAAACCCAGAAAGAGGCATTTAAAGAAACTGCTCTCTGATATGTGCATTCATTTCACAGAGTTAAAGCTTACTTGGGGGCCCAGTTTGGAATTCTGTCTTTTGAGCGAATCTACAAAGGCGATATTTAGTGATGTCTGGAGGCCTCTGGTGAGCAAGAAATGTCTTCCGTTGAAACTGGAGAGAAAGATTTCTGAGAAACTGACTTTGTGACGAGTGTATTCTTTTCATAGAGTTAAATCATTCTTTTGCGATTGCAACAGTTTGAATCACTCTTTCTGTGGAATCTGCAGGGAAGGGATATTTTGCGAATGCTCTTTAGAATTATGCGAGAAAGAGAATTCCTCAGACAAAAACCGAGATGAAAGCTTTCTGTGAAGCTGCTATGTGTTGTGTGAATTCCTTTTGCTAAGTTAAGCTTCCCTTTTCATTGAGCAGTTTTCTAACACTGTTTATGTTTAGCGTGGAAGGGATATTTCAGAGTGCTTTGAGGCTTACGGTGAAAAATGAAGTATGTTCACAAATAAACTGGAGAGAAGATTTCCGAGGTAGTGCTTTGTGACGTGTGCATTCCACTCATAGTGTTATACTTCTCTTACAGCATCCAGGGAAAATTTTGAAGAAAAATGTACCAAGGGATATTTGAGAGCATATTGACACCTACGGTGAAAAGAGAAAGACCCTCAGATAAAAATCAGAAAGACGATTTTGTGAAACTGCTCTGTGATATGTGTATTCTTCTCACATAGATAAAGCTTTCTTTACATTTCTCAGCTTGGAAATTCTCTCATGGATGGATTCCCGAAGTGACATTTGGGAGCACATTCAAGACTATGGTGAAAAGGAAATATCTTCAGATAAAACTGGAAGGAAGCTTTCCGTGTATCTGTTTCTGCTATGTTTATTCATCTCACATTGATAAAGCTTTCCAATCTTTAGGCAGCTTGGAATCTCCATCATGGCTGGACCCGAGAAGGGATATTCGAGAGCACTTTCAGGACTATGGTGAAAAGGAAATATCCTCAGATAAAACCGTAGAGAAGTTTGCTGAGAAATTGCTTTGTGATGTGTGCATTACAGTCAGGGAGTTATACATCTTTTCTCATAAGGCAGTGTTTGAACACTGTTCCTGTAAAACCCAAAAAGTGATATTTCGGAGCACTTTGAAGACTATGACGAAAAGTGAAATATCCTCAATTTAAACCCAGAAAGAGGCGTTCCAAGAAAGTGCTCTCTGATATGGGCATTCAATACACAGAGTTAAAATTTACCTTATGTTGCCCAGTTTGGAAAGTCTGTCTTTGAGGAATCTGCGAAGGAATAGTAAGTGGTGCATCGAGGCCTGTGGTGAGCATGGAAATGTCTTCCGTTGAAAATGTAGAGGAGCTTTCTGAGCAACTGCTCTGTGATGTGTGTTTTCATCTCATAGAGTTAAATCATTCTTTGTATTGAGCAGTTTGAAATCACTGTTTCGGTGGAGCCTGAGAAAGGACATTGGGGAAAGCTCTTCAGAATATGCTGAAAAAGAAATACCCTCAGATAAATACCAGAAGGAAGTTTTCTGTGAAACTACTCTGTGTTGTGTGAATTTCACTCGCACAGTTAAGCTTCTCTTTTCATTGAGCAGTATTCTAACACTGTGTTTCACCTGCGAAGGGATATTTGGGAGCACTTTGAGGTTTATGGTTAAAAAAGTAAATATGTTCAGATAGAAACTGGAGAGAAGCTTTCCTAGGAACTGCTTTGTGACGTGTGCATTCCACTCACAGTATTATACCTCTCTTCTCACACAGCATCGGGAAACCCTTTAGGAGGAAAAGGTACCAATGGATATCCAGGAGCATATTGACGCCTATGGTGAAAAGGGAAATCGCCTGAGATAAAATTGGAAAGAAGCTTTCTGTGAAACTGCTCTGTGATATGTGTATTAATCTTACATAGATGAAGCTTTCTTTACATTATTAGGCTCAGAAACTCTGTCATGGATGGGTAAAATAGATAAAGCTTTCTTTACATTATGCAGCTTGGAATCTCCGTCATGGCCGGATCCATGAAGGGACATTTGGGAGCACATTCAGGACTACGGTGAAAAGGAAACATCTTCAGATGAAAATGGAAAGAATCTTTCTGTGAATCTGCTTTTTGCCACGTTTATTAATCTCACATAGATAAAGCTTTCTTTACACTAGGCTGCTTGGAAACTCCATCATGGACGCATCCATGAAGGGACATTCGGGAGCCCATTCAGTACTGTGGTGAAAAAGGAAATACCTACAGATAAACAGAAATACCCTCAGATAAAAAGCAGAAGGAAACTTTCTGTTAAACTGCTCTGTGTCGTGTGAATTCCACTTGCACAGTTTAACTTCTCTTTTCATTAAGTAGTATTCTTACACTCTGTTTCGTCTGCAAAGGGATATTAGGGGACGCTTTGAGGCTTATGGTGAAAACGGAAATATCTTCAGATAGAAACTGGAGAGAAGCTTTCCGAGGAGCTGCTTTGTGATGTGTGCATTCCAGTCACAGAGTTATACCTTTCTTCTCATAGAGGATTGGGGAATCCCTTTTGGAGAAAAAGCTACCAAGGGACACTCAAGAGTATATGGACAGCTATGGTGAAAAGGGAATATCCTAAGACAAAACTGGAAAGAGGCTTCCTGTGAAACTGCTTTGTGATAGATGTTTTTATTCATCACACATAGATAAAACTTTATTTATATTACGCAATTTGGAAACTCCGTCATGGACGGATAATTGAAGGGACATTAGGAAGCACATTCAGGCTTGTTGTCAAAAAGGAAATATCTTCAGATAAAAATTGGAGAGAAGCTTTCTCAGAAACTGCTTTGTGACGTGTGCATTCCACTCACAGTGTTATACCTCTCTTCTCATACAGCATAAGTGAAACCCTTTTGGAGAAAAAGGTACCAAGGGATATTCGAGGACTTATTGATGCCTATGTTGAAAAGAGAAATAACCTCAGAAAAAAACTGGAAAGAAGGCTTCTGTGAAACTACTCTGTGCTATGTGTATTCATCTCACAAAGATCAAGCTTTCTTTACATAACGCAGCTTGGAAACTCCATCGTGGACGGATCTGTGAAGGGACATTTGGGAGCGCATTCAGGACTATGGTGAAAAAGGAAATATCGTCGGAAAAGACTGGAAAGAAGCTTTCTGTGAATCTGCTTTTCGCTATGTTTATTCATCTCACATAGATAAAGCTTTCTTCCATTGCCCAGCTGGAAACTCTTTCATGGACGAATCCACGAAGGAAAATTTGGGAGCACATTGAGGCCTATGGTGAAAATGGAAATATCTTCAGATAAAACTGGAAACAAGCTTTCTTTGAACCTGCTTTTTTCTATGTTTATTTTTCTCAGATAGATGAAACTTTCTTTATATTACACAGCTTGGATACTCCCTCGTGGATGGATCCACGAAGGGATATTTGGGATCTCATTCGGGCCTATGGTCAAATAGGAAATATAGTCAGATAAAAACTGGACATAAGCTTTCTGAGAAACAGTTTGGTGATGTGTGCATTCCACTCAGGGAGTTTTAATGTTCTCTCATAAGGCGCAGTGTGAACACTGTTCCTGTAAGACTTAAAGAGTGATATTCGGAGCACATTGAGTACTATGGCAAAAAGTGAAATTTCATCCAATGAAAAACAGAAAGAAGCACACGAAGAAACTGCTCTCTGACATGCCCATTCTTTTCACAGGGTTAAAGCTTACTCTAAATTTCTCTGTTTGAAAGTCGGCCCCTGAGGTTCTGCGAAGGGACAGTAAGGGGTACCCAGAGGCCTGTGTCGAGCAAGGAAATGTCTTCCATTGAAAATTGGAGAGAAGCTTCCTGTGAAACTCTTTTGTGATGTTTGTGTTCGTCTCAAAGAGTTAAATCATTCTTTGGATTGATCAGTTTGAAATCACCGTTTCTGTGGAATCTGAGAAAGAACATTTGGAGACGATCTTTAGAATACCCTGAAATGAAATAACCTCATAGAGAAACCAGAAGGGAGCTTTATGTGAAACTGCTCTGTGTCACGTGAATTCCACTCACACAGTTAAGCTTCTCTTTTCATTGAGCAGTATCATAAAACTGTTTTGTTTAGACTGTGAAGGGATATTCTGGAGCGATTTGAGGGTTACGGTGAGAAAGGAAATGTCTTCAGATAGAAACTGGAGAGAAGCTTTCTGAGGAGCTGCTTTGTTACGTGTGCATTCCACTCACAAAAATATACCTTTCTTCTCCTAGAGGATTCTGGAATTCCTTTTGGTGAAAAAGCTACCAAGAGACATTCGGGACTATAGGGACGGCTATGGTGAAAAAGGAAATATCCTCAGACAAAAACTGGAAAGAAGATTTCTGTGAAACTGCTTAGTGTTAGATGTATCTGTTCATCTCGCATAGTTCAAACCTTTCTTATATTACGCAGTTTGGAAACTCTGTCATGCACAAATACGTGAAGGGACATTTTGGAGCACATTCAGGCATGCAGTGAAAGAGGAGATATCTTCAGATAAAAACTGGATAGAAGCTTTCTGAGAAACTACTTGTGATGTATGCATTCCGCTCAGGGAGTTATACCTGTTTTCTCAAAAGGTAGTGTTTAAAAACTGTTCCTGTGTAACCGAAAATGTGATATTTCTGAGCACATTGAGGACTATGACAAATAGTGAAATATACTGAAATAAAATCGAGAAAGAAGCGTTCCAGGAATCTGCTCTCTGATATGTGCATTCACTTCATTGAATTTATGCTTACTCTATGTTGCCCAGTTTCGAAATTCTGTGTCTGAAGAATCCGTGAAGGGATATTTAGTGGAGCCAGAGGGCCGGTTGTGAGCAGGGAAACATCTTCCAATGACACCTGCAGAGTAACATTATGAGCAACTGCTTTGCAATGGGCGTATTCGTCTCCAGGATTTAAACCGTTCTTTGGATTGAGCAGATTGAAATCACTGTTTTTGTGGAATCTGAGGAAGGACATTTGGGAACGATCCTTAGAACATGGAGAAAGAAATATCCTCAGGTAAAATCCAGAAGGAAGCTTTCTGTGAAACTACTCTGTGTCATCTTAATTCCTCTTGCTTAGTTAAGCCTCTCCATACATTGAGTAGTTTTATACCCCTGTGTATGTTCAGCGTGTGATGGAACATTCAGGAGCACTTTGAGGCTTATGGAGAAAACGGAAATATGTTCAGACCAAAACTGGAGAGAAGCTTTCCGAGGAACTACTTTGTGACGTGTGCATTCCACTCACAGAAATATACCTTTCTTCTCCTAGAATATTCCGGAATCCCTTTTGGAGAAAAAGCTACCAAGAGACATTTGGGAGTATAGGGACAGCTATGGTGAAAAGGGAAATATCCTCAGACAAAACTGGAAAGAACTTTTCTGTGAAACTGCTTCATGTTAGATATATCTATTCATCTCGCATAGTTCAAATCTTCCTTATATTACGCAGTTTGGAAACTCTGTCATTCATGAATCTGTGAAGGGACATTCGAGAGCACTTTCAGGCCTATGGTGAAAGAAGAGATACCTTCAGAGAAAAACTGGATAGAAGCTTTCTGAGAAAATACTTGTGATGTATGCATTTCGCTCAGGGAGTTATAACTCTTTTCTCACAAGGCAGTGTTTACACACTGTTCCTGTGTAACTGAAAAAGTGATATTTTGGAGTGCACTGAGGACTATGGCAAATCGTGAAATATACTGAAATAAAATCGAGAAAGAAGAGTTCCAAGAATCTGGTCTCTGATATGTGCATTCACTTCACAGAATTTATGCTTACTCTATGTTGCCCAGTTTCGAAGTTCTGTCTTTGAAGAATCTCTGAAGGGATATTTAGTGACGCCCGGAAGCTTGTGTGAGCAAGGAAACATCTTCCGATGAAACCTGCAGAGTAACTTTCTGAGCAACTGCTTTGCGATGTGTGTATTCGTCTCCTAGATTTAAACCGTTCTTTGGATTCACCAGATTGAAATCACTATTTTTGTGGAATCTGAGGAAGGACTTTTGGGAACAATCCTTAGAACATGGAGAAAGAAATATCCTCAGGTAAAATCCAGAAGGAAACTTTCTGTGAAACTACACTGTGTCGCCGGGCGCGGTGGCTCAAGCCTATAATCCCAGCACTTTGGGAGGCCGAGACGGGCGGATCACGAGGTCGAGATTGAGACCATCCTGGCTAACATGGTGAAACCCCGTCTCTACTAAAAACATACAAAAAAATCTAGCCGGGCGAGGTGGTGGGCGCCTGTAGTCCCAGCTACTCGGGAGGCTGAGGCAGGAGAATGGCGTAAACCTGGGAGGCGGAGCTTGCAGTGAGCTGAGATCCGGCCACTGCACTCCAGCCCGGGTGACAGAGCGAGACTCCGTCTCCAAAAAAAAAAGAAACTACACTGTGTCATCTTAATTCCTCTCGCTTAGTTAAGCCTCTCCTTACGTTGAGCAGTTTTAAAACCCTGTGTATGTTTAGTGTGTGATGGGACATTCAGGAGCACTTTGAGGCTTGCAGTGAAAAAGGAAATATGTTCAGACTGAAACTGGAGAGATGCTTTCCGAGGAACTGCTTTGTGACGTGTGCATTCCACTCATAGTTCTATACCTCTCTTCTCAGACTGCGTCGGGGAAACCCCTTTGGAGAAACAGGTAGCAAGTGATATTCGGGAGCATGTTGATGCCAAAGATGTAAAGGGAAATAGCCTCAGACAAAACCTGGAAAGAAGCTTTCTAGGAAACTACTCTGTGAGATTTGTAATCATCTCACAGAGATAAAGGTTTCCTTACATTACACAGCTTGAAAACTGTCATGGAGGGATCCAGCAAGGGACTTTTGGGAGCGTACTCAGGACTATGGTGAAAAAGGAAATCTCTTCAGATAAAAACTGGAAAGAAGCTTTCTGTGAATCCGCTTTTTTCTATGTTTATTCATGTCACATAGATGAAGGTTTCTTTACATTATGCAGCTTGGAAACACCCTCGTGGATGGATCCATGAAGGGATATTTGGGATCACATTCGGGCCTATGGTCAAATAGGAAATATAGTCAGATAAAAACTGGAGAGAAGCTTTCTGAGAAATTGCTTGGTGATGTGTGTGTTGCAATCAGGGAGTTTTAATGTTCTTCTCATAAGGCAGAGTTTGAACACTGTTCCTGTAAAACCAAAAGAGTGTTATTCGGAGCACATTGAAGATTATGGCAAAAATTGAAATGTCGTCCAATAAAAAACAGATAGAAGCACTCAAAGAAACTGCTCTCTGATATGCCCATTCTTTTCACAGGGTTAAAGCTTACTCTACATTTCCCAGTTTGAAAGTCGGCCTCTGAGGGTTCTGCGAAGGGATAGTAAGTGGCAACCACAGGCCTGTTTTGAGCAAAGAAATGTCTCCCATCGAAAATTGGAGAGAAGCTTTCTGTGCAACGCTCTTCTGATGTTTGTGTTCGTGTCAAAGTGTTAAATGATTCTTTGGATTGAGCACTTTGAAATCACTGTTTCTGTGGAGTCTGAGAAAGGACATTTAGAGACGCTGTTTAGAATACTCTGAAAAAGAAATAACCTCAGAGAGAAACCAGAAGGAAGCTTTCTGTGACGCTACCCTGTGTCACGGGAATTCCACTCACACAGTTAAGCTTCTCTTTTCACTGAGCAGTGTCATGACACTGTTTTTGTTTAAACTGCGAAGGGATATTCAGGAGTGATTGGAGGGTTACGGTGAGAAAGGAAACGTCTTCAGATAGACACTGGAGAAAAGCTTTCTGAGGAGCTGCTTTGTGACGTGTGCATTCCACTCACAGAAATGTACCTTTCTTCTCCTAGAGGATTCCGGAATCCCTTTTGGAGAAAAACCTACCAAGAGACATTCGGGAGTATAGGGACGGCTATGGTGAAACAGGTAATATCCTCAGACAATACTGGAAAGAAGACTTCTGTGAAACTGCTTCATGTTAGATATATCTATTCATCTCGCATAGTTCAAACCTTTCTTATATTATGCAGTTTGGTAACTCCGTCATGCACGAATCTGTGAAGGGACATTTAGAGCACATTCAGGCCTACAGTGAAAGAGGAGATATCTTCAGATAAAAACTGGATAGAAGCTTTCTGAGAAACTACTTGTGATGTATGCATTCCCCTCAGGGCGTTATGCGTCTTTTCTCACAAGGCAGTGTTTAAACACTGTTCCTGTGTAACCGAAAAAGTGATATTTCAGAGCGCACTGAGGACTGTGGTAAATAGAGAAATATACTGAAATAAAATCGAGAAGGAAGCGTTCCAAGAATCTGCTCTCTGATATGTGCACTCACTTCACAGAATTTATGCTAACCCTATGTTGCTCAGTTTCGAAATTCTGTCTTTGAAGGATCAGTGAGGGGATATTCAGCGACGCCCAGAGGCTTGTGGTGAGCAAGGAAACATCTTCCGATGAAACCTGCAGAGTAACTTTCTAAGCAACTGCTTTGCTATGTGTGTATTTGTCTCTAAGATTTAAACCGTTCTTTGGATTAAGCAGATTGAAATCACTGTTTTTGTGGAATGTGAGGAAGGACATTGGGGAACAATCCTTAGAACATAGGGAAAGAATATCCTCAGGTAAAATCCAGAAGGAAGCTTTCTGTGAAACTACTCTGTGTCGTCTTAATTCCTCTCGCTTAGTTAAACCTTTCCTTATGTGGAGCAGTTCTATAACCCTGTGTATGTTTAACATGTGATGGGGCATTCTTGAGCACTTTGCAGCTTATGGTTGAAAAGGAAATATGTTCAGACCGAAACTGGAGAGAAGCTTTCCGAGGAGCTGCTTTGTGATGTGTGCATTCCACTCACAGTGTTATACCGCTCTTCTCATACAGCGTTGGAGAAACGGTTTTGGAGAAACAGATACCAAGTGATATTCGGGAGCATGTTGATGCCGATGATGAAAAGGGAAATAGCCTCAGACAAAACCTGTAAAGAAGCTTTCTAGTAAACTACTCTGTGATATGTGTAATTACCTCAGAGATATAAAGGTTTCTTTACATTGCACAGCTTGAAAACTGTCATGGACGTATCCAAGAAGGGACTTTCGAGAGCACACTGAGGACTATGGTGAAAAAGGAAATATCTTCAGAGAAAACCTGGAAAGAAGCTTTCCGTAAATCTGCTTTTTCTATGTTTATTCTTCTCACATAGATGAAGCTTTCGTAACGTTTTGCAGCTTGGAAACTCCCTCGTTGATGGATGCATGAAGGGATATTTGGGTTTACATTCAGGCCTATGGTCAAATAGGAAATAGAGTCAGATAATACTGGAGAGAAGCTTTCTTAGAATCTGCTTGGTGATGTGTGCATTCCACTCAGGTAGTTTTAATGTTCTTCTTATAAGGCACAGTTTGAACACTGTTCCTGTAAAACCAAAAGAGTGATATTCAGAGCACATTGAAGACTATAGCAAAAAGTGAAATGTTGTCCAATAAAAAACAGAAAGCAGCACTCAAAGAAACTGCTCTCTGACATGCCCATTCTTCTCACAGGGTTAAAGCTTACTCTACATTTCCGAGTTTGAAAGTCGGCCTCTGAGGGTTCTGCGAAGGGATCGTAACTGGCAACCAGAGGCCTGTGTCGAGCAAGGAAATGTATGCCATCGAAAATTGGAGAGAAGCTTTCAGCGCAACTATTTGGTGATGATTGTGTTCATCAAAGAGTTGAATCACTCTTTGGATTGAGGAGTTTGAATTCACTGTTTCTGTGTAATCTGAGAAAGGACATTTGGATATGCTCTATAAAATACCCTGAAAAAGAAATGACCTCAGAGAGAAAGCAGAAGGAAGCTTTCTGTGAAACTGCTCTGTGTCACGTGAATTCTGCTCACACAATTAAGCTTCTCTTTACATTGAACAGTATCATAACACTGTTTTTGTATAGAATGCGAAGGGTTTTTCAGGAGCGATTTGAGGGTTACAGTCAGAAAGGAAACGTCTTCAGATAGAAATTGGAGAGAGGCTTTCTGAGGAGCTGCTTTGTGACGTGTGCATTCCACTCACAGAAATATACCTTTATTCTCCTAGAATATTCCGGAATCCCTTTTGGAGATAGCTACCAAGAGACCTTCGGGAGTATAGGGACGGCTATGGTGAAAAAGGAAATATCCTCAGTCAAAACTGGAAAGAAGATTTCTGTGAAACTGCTTCATGTAAGATATATCTATTCATCTCGCATAGTTCAAACCTTTCTTATATTACACAGTTTGGAAACTCCGTCATGCACGAATCCACGAAGGGACATTCGGGAGCACTTTCAGGCCTACGGTGAAAGAGGGGATATCTTCAGATAAAAACTGGATGGAAGCTTTCTGAGAAACTACTTGTGATGTATGGTTTCCGCTCAGGGAGTTATACATCTTTTCTCACAAAGCAGTGTTTAAACACTCTTCCTGTGTAACCGAAAAAGTGATAATTCACAGCGCACCAAGGACTGTGGCAAATAGTGAAATATACTGCAATAAAATCGAGAAGGAAGTGTTCCAAGAATATGCTATCTGATATGTGCATTCACTTCACAGAATTTATTCTTACTCTATGTTGCCCAGTTTCGAAATTCTGTCTTTGAAGAATCTGTGAAGGGATATTTAGTGACGCCCGGAGGCTTGTGGTGAACAAGTGAACATCTTCCGATGAAACCTGCAGAGTAACTTTCTCAGCAACTGTTCTGCGATGTGTGTATTTGCCTCATAGATTTAAAACAGTCTTTGGATTGAGCAGATTGTAATCACTGTTTTATTGGAATCTGAGAAAGGACATTTTGGAACGACCCTAGAACATGGAGAAAGAAATATCCTCAGGTAAAATCCAGCTTGAAAACTCTCATGGATGGATCCACGAAGCGACTTTTGGGAGCACACTCAGGACTATGGTGAAAAAGGAAATATCTTCAGATAAAAACAGCATAGAAGATTTCTGTGAATCTGCATTTTTCTATGTTTATTCTTCTCACATAGATGAAGCTTCCTTTACATTATGCAGCTTGCAAACTCTCCCGTGGATGGATCCACAAAGGGATATTTGGGATCACATTATGGACTATGGCCAAATAGGAAATATAGTCAGATAAAAACGGGAGAGAAGCTTTCTGAGAAACTGCTTGGTGAATGTGTGCATTCCACTCAGGGAGTTTTAATGTTCTTCTCATATGGCACAGTTTGAACACTATTCCTGAAAAACCAAAACAGTGATATTCGGAGCACATTGAAGACGATGGCAAAAAGTGAAATGTCGTCCAATAAAAACCGGAAAGAAGCACTCGAAGAAACTGCTCTCTGACATGCCCATTCTTTTCACAGGGTTAAAGCTTACTCTACATTTCCCAGTATGAAAGTCGGACTCTGAGAGTTCTGTGAAGGGATAGTAACTGGTAACCGGAGGCCTGTGTTGAGCAAGGAAATGTCTCCCTTTGAAAATTGCAGAGAAGCATTCTGCACAACTCTTTTGTAATGTTTCTATTCATCTCAAAGAGTTAAATCATTCCTTGGATTGAGCAGTTTGAAATCACTGTTTCTGTGGAATCTGAGAAAGGACATTTGAAGACGCTTTTTAGAATATCCTGGAAAAGACATAACCTCAGAGAGAAATCAGAAGTAAGCTTTCTGTGAACCTGCTCTGTGTCACGTGAATACCGCTCACACAGTTAAGCTTCTCTTTTCATTGAGCAGTATCATAAAACTGTTTTTGTTTAGACTGCGAAGGGATATTCAGGAGTGATTTCAGAGTTACAGTGAGAAAGGAAACGTCTTCAGATAGAAACTGGAGAGAAGCTTTCTGAAGAGCTGCTTTGTGGCGTGTGCATTCCACTAACAGAAATGTACTTTTCTTCACCTAGAGGATTCCGGAAAACCTTTTGGTGAAAAAGCTACCAAGAGACATTTGGGAGTATAGGGACGGCTATAGTGAAAAAGGAAATATCCTCAGACAAAAACTGAAAAGAAGATTTCTGTGAAACTGCTTCGTGTTAGATATATCTATTCATCTTGCATAGATAAACTTTTCTTACATATTTCGCAGTTTGGAAAATCCGTCATGCACAAATCCGTGAAGGGACATTCGGGAGCACATTCAGACCTTCGGTGAAAGAGGAGATATCATCAGATAAAAACTTGAAGGAAGATTGAGAAACTATTTTGTGATATGCATTTTGCTCAGGGAGTTATACCTCTTTTCTCACAAGGCAGTGTTTAAACACTTTTCCTGTGAAACCGAAAAAGTGATATTTCGGAGCGCACTGAGGTGAATAGTGAAATATACTGAAATAAAATCGAGGAATAAGCATTCCAAGAATCTGCTTTCTGATATGTGCGTTCACTTCACAGAATTTATGCTTAATCTATGTTGTCCAGTTTCAAAATTCTGTCTTTGAAATATCTGTGAAGGGATATTTAGTGATGCCAGGAGGCTTGTGGTAAGCAAGGAAACATCACCCGATGAAAGCTGCAGAGTAACATTCTGAGCAACTGCTTTGCGATATGTGTATTCGTCTCCTAGATTTAAACCGTTCTTTGTATTGAGCAGATTGAAATCACTGTTTTTTTGCAATATGAGGAAGGACATTTGGGAACGATCCATAGAACTTGGAGAAAGAATATCCTCAGGTAAAATCCAGAAGGAAGCTTTCTGTGATACTACTCTGTGTCATCTTAATTCCTCTCACTCAGTTAAGCCTCTCCTTATGTTGAGTAGTTTTATAACCCTGCGTATGTTTAGCATGTGATGGGACATTCGGGAGCACTTTGAGGCTTGCAGTGAAAAAGGAAATACGTTCAGACCGGAACTGGGGAGAAACTTTCCGAGGAACTGCTTTTGATGTGTACATTCCACTCACAGTGTTATACCTCTCTTCTCATACAGCGTCGGGGAAACCCTTTTGGAGAAACAGGTACAAGTAATATTCGGGAGCAGGTTGATGCCGATGATGAAAAGGGAAATAGCCTCAGACAAAACCTGGAAAGAAGCTTTCTAGGAAACTACTCTGTGATATGTGTAATCATCTCACATATATAAAAGCTTCCTTATATTACACAGCTTGACAACTGTCATGGACAGATCCACGAAGTGACTTTCGCAAGCCCACTCAGGACTATGATGAAGAAGGAAATATCTTCAGATAAAAACTGGAAAGAAGCTTTCTGTGAATCTGCTTTTTTCTATGTTTATTCTTTTCTCGTAGATGAAGATTTCTTTACATTATGCAGCTTGGAAACTCCCTCGTGGATGGATCCACGAAAGGATATTTGGGATCACTTTCAGGCCTACAGTCAAATAAGAACTATAGTCAGATAAATGCTGGAGAAAAGCTTTCTGAGAAACTGCTTGGTGATGTGTGCATTCCACTCAGGGATTTTTAATGTTCTTCTCATTATGCACAGTTTGAACACTGTTCCTGTAAAACCAAAAGAGTGATATTTGTAGCACATTGAAGACTATGGCAAAAAGTGAAATGTCGTCCAATAAAAAACAGAAAGAAGCACTCAAGGAAACTGCTCTCTGACATGTCGATTCTTTTCACAGGGTTAAAGCTTACTCTACATTTCCCAGTTTGAAAGTCTGCCCCTGAGGGTTCTGTGAAGGGATAGTAAGTGGCACCCGGAGGCCTGTGTCGAGCAAGGAAATGTCTCCCATTGAAAATTGGAGAGAATCTTTCTGCAACTCTTTTGTGATGTTTGTGTTCATCTCAAAGAGTTAAATCATTCTTTGGATTGAGCAGTTTGAAATCACTCTTTCTGTGGAATCTAAGAAAGGACATTTGGAGACGCTCTTTAGAATATCCTGAAGAAGACATAACCTCAGAGAGAAAGCAGAAGGAACCTTTCTCTGAACCTGCTCTGTGTCACGTGAATTCCGCTTACACAGTTAAGCTTCTCTTTTCATTGAGCAGTATCATCACACTGCTTTTGTTCAGTCTCCGAAGGGATATTCAGGAGTGCTTTGAGGCTTACGGTGAGAAAGGAAACGTCTTCAGATGGAAACTGAAGAGAAGCTTTCTGAGGAGCTGCTTTGTGACGTGTGCATTCCACTCAAAGATATATACCTTTTTTCTCCTATAGGATTCTGGAATCCCTTTTGGAGAAAAGGCTACCAAGAGACATTCGTGAGTATAGGGATGGCTATGGTGAAAATGAAATGTCCTCAGACAAAAACTGGAAAGAAGACTTCTGTGAAACTGCTTTGTGTTAGATATATTTATTTATCTCGCATAGTTAAAACGTTTCTTATACTACGCAGTTTGGAAACTCCGTCATGAGCAGATCTGCCAAGGGACTTTCTAGATCACATACAGACCTACGTTGAAAGATTAGATATCTTCAGATAAAAACTGGATGGAAGCTTCCTGAGAAACTACTTTGTGATGTATGCATTCAACTCAGGGAGTTATACCTTTTTTCTCACAAGGCAGCGTTTGAACACTGTTCCTGTGAAACCAAAAACCTGATACTTCGGAGCGCATTGAGGACTATGGCGAATAGTGAAATATACTGAAATAAAATCGAGGAAGATGGGTTCCAAGAATATGCTCTGTGATATGTGCATTCACTTCACAGAGTTATGCTTACTCTATGTTAATGAGTATGCTTACTTAACGCTTACTCTAAGATGCCCAGTTTTGAAACTCTGTCTTTGAAGAATCTGTGAAGGAATATTTAGTGACGGCTGGAGGCTTGTGATGAGCAAGGAAACGTCTTCCGATGAAAGGTGCAGAGTAACTTTCTGAGCAACTGCTTTGCGATGTGGTATTCGTCTCATAGAGTTAAACCATTCCTTGCATTGAGCGGTTTGAAATCACTGTTTCTGTGGAATCTGAGGAAGGACATTTGGGAACAATCCTTTGAATATGGAGAAAGAAGTATCCTCAGGTATAATCCAGAGGAAGCTTTTTGTGAAACTGCTCTATGTCGTCTGAATTCCTCTTGCTCACTTAAGCCTCACTTTTCATTGAGCAGTTTTCTAAACCTGAGTATGTTTAGCTTGTGTTGGGATATTCGGAAGCACTTTGAGGCTTACGGTGAAAAAGGAAATATGTTCAGACCTTAACTGGAGAGAAGCTTTCCAAGGAACTGCTTTGTGATGTGTACATTCCACTCACAGTGTTGGACCTCTCTTCTCATACGGCGTTGGGGATACCCTTTTGGAGAAACAGGTAGCAAGCGATATTCAGGAGCATGTTGATGCCGATGGTGAAAAGACAAATAGCCTCAGACAAAAACTGGAAAGAAGCTTTCTAAGAAACTACACTGTGATATGTGTAATCATCCCAAATCAATAAAGCTTTCTTTACACTATGCAGCTTGGAAACTGTCATGGACGGATCCACAAAAGGACCTTCGGGAGCACATTGAGGACTCTGGTGAAAAAGGAAATAACTTTTGATTAAAACGGGAAAGAAGCTTTCTGTGATTCTCCCTTTTGCTGTGATTATTCATCTCATAGATGAAGCTTTCTTTACATTATGCAGCTCGGAAACTCCCTCGTGGATGGATCTGCGAAGGGATATTTGGGATCACCTTCGGGCCTATGGTGAAATAGAAAATATAGTCAGATAAAAACTGCAGAGAAGCTTTCTGAGAAACTGCTTGGTGATGGGTGCATTCCACTCGGGGAGTTATAACTTTCTTTTCATAAGGCACAGTTTGAACACTGTTCCTATAAAACCAAAAGAGTGATATTCAAAGCACTTTGAAGACTATGGCAAAAAGTGAAACGTCGTCCAATAAAAAGCAGAAAGAAGCACCCGATGAAACTGCTCTCTGACCTGTCCATTCTTTTCAGAGGGTTAAAGCTTACTCTATATTTCCCAGTTTGAATGTTGCTCTTTGAGGATTCTGCGAAGGGATAGTAAGTGGCAACAGGAGGCCTGTGTCAAGCAAGGAAATGTCTTCCATCGAAAATTGGAGAGAAGCTTTCTGCGCAACTCTTTTGTGAAATTTGTATTCATCTCATAGAGTTAAATCATTCTTTGGATTCAGTAGTTTGAAATCACTGTCTGTGGAATCTGAGAAAGGACATTTGGAAACACTCTTTAGAGTATCCTGATAGAGAAGTCATCTCAGAGAGACCAGAAGGAAGCTTTCGGTGAAACTGCTCTGTGTCACGTGAATTCCGCTCACATAGTTAAGCTTCTCTGTTCATTGCGCAGTATCAAAACTTCTTTTTGTTTAGTCTGCGAAGGGATATTCTGGAGCACTTTGAAGCTCATGGTGAGAAGGGAAATGTCTTCAGTTAGAAACTTCAGAGAACTTTTCTGAGGAGCTGCTTTGTGACGTGTGCATTCCAGTCATAGAAATATACCTTTCTTCTCAGAGAGGATCCCGTAATCCCTTTTGCAGAAAAAGCTATCAGGAGACATTCAAGAGTACAGGGACAGCTCTGGAGAAAAAAGAAATATCCCCGAAGAAAAACTGGAAAGAAGATTTCTGTGAAACTGCTTTGTGTTAGATACATTTATTCATCTCGCATAGTTAACACTTTTCTTATATTACGCAGTTTGCAAACTCGGCCGTGTACGCATATGCGAAGGGACTTTCGGGAGCACATTAAGGCCTATGGTGAAAGAGGAGATATCTTCAGATAAAAGCTGGATAAAAGCTTTCTGAGAAACTACTTTTAGATGGATGCATTCCACTCAGGGGGTTATACCTCCATTCCCCAAGGCAGTGTTTGAACACTGTTCCTGTGAAACCGAAAAAGTGATATTCGGACCACATTGAGGACTCTGGTGAATAGTGAAATGTACTGAAATGAAATCGAGGAAGAAGTGTTCCACGAATCTGCTCTGTGATATGTGCATTCACTTCACAGAGTTAATGCTTACTCTATGTTGCCCAGTTTCGAAACTCTGTCTTTGATAAATCTGTGAAGGGATATTTAGTGACTCCCGGAGGGTTGTGGTGAGCCCGGAAAAGTGTTTCAGTGAAACCTGCAGAGAAACATTCTGAGCAACTGCTTTGTTATGTGTGTATTCGTCTCATGGAGTTAAACGATTCTTTGAATTGAGCAGCTTGAAATCACTGTTTTTGTGGAATCAGAGGAAGGATATTTGGCAATGATCTTTACAATATGGAGAAAGAAATATCCTCAGGTAAAAGCCTGAAGGAAGCTTTCTGTGAAACTACTCCGTGTCTTCTTAATTCCTTTCACTCAATTAAGACTCTCCTTTCATTGAGCAGTTTTCTAACCCTGTGTATGTTTACCATGTGATGGGATATTCGGGAGCACTTTGATTTTTACGTGAAAAAGGAAATATGTTCAGATTGCAACTGAAGTGAATCTTTCCGAGGAACGGCTTTGTGACGTGTGCATTCCACTCACAGTGTTATATCTGCCTTCTCATACAGCGTCATGGCAACCCTTTTGGAGAAACAGGTACCACGTGATATTCGGGAGCATGTTGATGCCGATGGTGAAAAGGGAAGTAGCCTCAGACAAAAACTGGAAAGAAGCTTTCTAGGAAACTATTCTGTGATATGTGTAATCATCTGACATAGATAAAGCTTTCTTTACATTACGTAGCTGGGAAACTGTCATGGACGGATCCACGAAGGAACCTTCAGAAGCTCATTGAGGACTATGGTGAAAAATGATAAATCTTCAGATAAAAAATGGAAAGAAGCTTTCTGTGAATCTGCTTTTTGCTATGTTTATTCATGTCACATAGATGAAGCTTTCTTTATATTATGCAGCTTGCAAACTCCCTTGTGGATGGATCCATGAAGGGATATTTGNAGGAAATATAGTCAGATAAAAACTGGAGAGAAGCTTTGTGAGAAACTGCTTGGTGATGTGTATATTCCACTCAGGGAGTTTTAATGTTCTTCTCTCAAGGCACAGTTTGAATACTGTTCCTGTAAAACCAAAAGAGTGATATTCGGAGCACATTGAAGAATATGGCAAAAAGTGAAATGTCGTCCAATAAAAAACAGAAAGCAGCACTCAAAGAAACTGCTCTCTGACATGCCCATTCTTTTCACAGGGTTACAGCTTACTCTACATTTCCCATTTTGAAAGTCGGCCTCTGAGCATTCTGCGAAGTGATTGTAAGTGGCAACCGGAGGCCTGTGTCAAGCAAGGAAATGTCTCCCATGGAAAATTGGAGAGAAGCTTTCTGCGCAACACTTTTGGGATGTTAGTGTTCATCTCAAATAGTTAAATCACTGATTGGATTGAGCAGTTTGAAATCACTGTTTCCATGGAATCTCAGAAAGGATATTTGGAGATGCTCTTTCGAATATCCTGAAAAAGAAATATTCTCAGAGAGAAACCAGAAGGAAGCTTTCTGTGAACCTGCTCTGTGTCACGTGAATTCTGCTCACACAGTTATGCTTCTCTTTTCACTGAGCAGTATCATAACACTGTTTTTGTTTAAACAGTGAAGGGATATTCTGGAGCAATTTGAGGGTTACAGTGAGAAAGGAAACGTCTTCAGACAGAAACTGGAGAGCTTTCTGGGCAGCTGCTTTGTGACGTGTGCATTCCACTCACAGAAATATACCTTTCTTCTCCTAGAGGATTCCGGAATCCCTTTTGGAGAAAAAGTTACCAAGGGTCATTCGGGAGCATAGGGACTGCTATGGTGAAAAAGGAAATATCCTCAGATGAAACTGGAAAGAAGATTTCTGTGAACCTGCTACATGTTAGATATATCTATTCATCTCGCATAGTTCAAACCTTTCTTATATTACGCAATTTGGAAACTCCATCATGCACGAATCTGCCAAGGGACATTCGGGAGCATATTCAGGCCTACGGTGAAAGAGGAGATATCTTCAGATAAAAACTGGATAGAAGCTTTCTGAGAAACTACTTGTAATGTATGCATTTCCCTCAGGGGGTTATACATCTTTTCTCACAAGGCAGTGTTTAAACACTGTTCCTGTGTAACCAAAAAATGATATTTCAGAGCACAGTGAGGACTATCATAAATAGTGAAATATACTGCAATAAAATGGAGAAAGAAGCGTTCCAAGAATCTGCTCCCTGACATGTGCATTCACTTCACAGAATTAATGCTGACTCTATTTGTCCAGTTTTGAAGTTCTGTCTTTGAAGAATCTGTGAAGTGATATATAGTGATGCCTGGAGGCTTGTGGTGAGCAAGGAATCATCTTCCGATGAAACCTGCAGAGTAACTTTCTGAGCAACTGCTTTGCGATGTGTGTATTCGTCACATAGATTTAAACCGTTCTTTGGATTGAGCAGAATGAAATCACTGTTTTGGTGGAATCTGAGTGAGGACATTTGGGAATGATCCTTTATCCTCAGGTAAAATCCGGAAGGAATCTTTCTGTGAAACTACTCTGTGTCCTCTTTATTCCTCTCGCTTAGTTAAGCCTCTCCTGCTGTTGAGAAGTTTTATAACCCTGTGTATATTTAGCATGGGATGGGACATTTGGGAGCACTTTAAGGCTTACGGTGAAAAAGGAAATATGTTCAGACCGAAACTGGAGAGAAGCTTTCCGTGGAACTGCTTTGTGATGTGTGCATTCCACTCACAGTGTTATACCTCTCCTCTCATACAGCATCAGGGAAACCCTTTTGGAGAAACAGGTACCAAGTGATATTCGGGAGCATGTTGATGCCAAAGATGTAAAGGGAAATAGCCTCAGACAAAACCTGGAAAGAAGCTTTCTATGAAACTACTCTGTAATATGTGTAATCATCTCACAGAGATAAAGGTTTCCTTACATTACACAGCTTGAAAATTGTCATTGATGGATCCATGAAGGGACTTTCATGAGCACACTCAGGACTATGGTGAAAAAGGAAATATCTTCAGAAAAAAACTGGAAAGAAGGTTTCTGTGAATCTGCTTTTTTTCTATGTTTATTCTTCTCACATAGATGAAGCTTTCTTTACATTATGCAGCTTGGAAACTCCCTCGTGGATGGATGCACAAAGGGATATTTGGGATCACATTCGGACCTATGGTCAAATAGGAAACATGGTCAGATAAAAACTGGAGAGAAGGATTCTGAGAAACTGCTTGGTGATGTGTGCATTCCACTCAGGGAGATTTAATGTTCTTCTCATAAGGCAGAGTTTGAACACTGTTCCTGTAAAACCAAAAGAGTAATATTCGGAGCACATTGATGACTATGGCAAAAAGTGAAATGTCGTAAAATAAAAAACAGAAAGAAGCACTCGAAGAAACTGCTCTCTGACATGCCCATTCTTTTCACAGGGTTAAAGCTTACTGTACCTCTCCCAGTTTGAAAGTTGGCCTCTGAGGGTTCTGCGAAGGGATAGTAAGTGGCAACCGGAGGCCTGTGTCGAGCAAGGAAATGTATCCCATCGAAAATTGGAGAGAAGCGTTCTGCGCAACTCTTTGGTGATATTTGTGTTCATCTCAAAGAGTTAAATCATTCCTTGTTTGAGCAGTTTGAAGTCACTGTTTCTGTGGAATCTGAGAAAGGGCATATGGAGACGCTCTTTAAAATACCGTGAAAAAGAAATAACCTCAGAGAGAAACCAGAAGGAAGCTTTCTGGGAAACTGCTCTGTGTCAGGTGAATTCCGCTCACACAGTTAAGCTT
>NW_016806923.1:0-7892 GCF_001698545.2 Rhinopithecus bieti | reverse complement strand
TATGGCAAATAGTGAAATATACTGAAATAAAATCGAGAAAGAAGCGTCCCAAGAATCTGCTCTCTGATATGTGCATTCACTTCACAGAATTTATGCTTACTCTATGTTGCCCAGTTTCGAAATTCTGTCTTTGAAGAATCTGTGAAGGGATATTTAGTGACACCTGGAGGCTTGTGGTGAGCAAAGAAACATCTTCCGATGAAATCTGCAGAGTAACTTCCGGAGCAACTGCTTTGCGATGTGTGCATTCGTTTCATAGATTTAAACCATTCTTTGGATTGAGCAGATTGAAATCACTGTTTTTGTGGAATCTGAGGAAGTACATTGGGGAAGGATCCTAAGAACATGGAGAAAGAAATACCCTCAGGTAAAATCAAGAAGGAAGCTTTTTGTGAAACTACACTGTGTCATCTTTATTCCTCTTGCTTAGTTAAGCCTCTCCTTACATTGAGTAGTTTTATAACCCTGTGTATGTTTAGCATGTGATGGGACATTCGGGAGCACTTTGAGGCTTACGGTGAAAAAGGAAATATGATCAGACAGAAACTGGAGAGAAGGTTTCCGAGGAACTGCTTTGTGACGTGTGTTTTCCACTCACAGTGTCATACCTCTCTTCTCATACAGAGTCGGGGAAACCCTTTTGGAGAAACAGGTACTAAGTGATATTTGGGAGCATGTTGATGCCGATGATGAAAAGGGAAATAGCCTCAGAGAAAACCTGGAAAGAAGCCTTCTAGGAACCTACTCTGTGACAAGTGTACTCATCTCACATACATAAAGGTTTCCTTACATTACACAGCTTGAAAACTGTCATGGACTAATTTACGAAGGGACTTTCAGGAGCACACTCAGGACTATGGTGAAAAAGGAAATATCTTCAGATAAAAACTGGAAAGAAGCTTTCTGTGAATCTGTTTTTTCTATGTTTATTCTTCTCACATAGATGAAGCTTTCTTTACATTGTGCAGCTTGGAAACTCCCTCGTGGATGGATCCACCAAGGGATATTTGGGATCACATTCGGGCCTATGGTCAAATAGGAAATAGAGTCAGATAAAAACTGGAGAGAAGCTTTCTGAGAAACTGCTTGGTGATGTGGGCATTCCACTCAGGTCGTTTTAATGTTCTTCTCATAAGACACAGTTTGAACACTGTTCCGGTAAAGCCAAAGGAGTGATACTCGGAGCATATTGAAGACAATGGCAAAAAGTGAATTGTCGTCCAATAAAAAACAGAAAGAAGCACTCGAAGAAACTGCTCTCTGACATGCCCATTCTTTTCACAGGGTTATGGCTTACTCTACATTTCCCAGTTTGAAAGTCGGCCTCTGAGGGTTCTGCAAAGGGATAGTAAGTGGCAACCGGAGGCCTCTGTCGAGCAAGGAAATGTCTTACATCGAAAATTGGAGAAAAGCTTTCTGTGCAACGCTTTTCTGATGTTTGGGTTTGTCTCAAAGTGTTAAATCATTCTTTGGATTGAGCAGTTTGAAATCACTGTTTCTGTGCAATCTGAGAAAGGACATTTGGAGACGATCTTTAGAATTCTCTGAAAAAGAAATCACCTCAGACAGAAACCAGAAGGAAGCTTTCTGTGAACCAGCTCTGTATCACGTGAATACCACTCACACAGTTAAGCTTCTCTTTTCATTGAGCAGTATCATAACACTGTTTTTATTTACTTTGAGAAGGGATATTCTGCAGCGCTTTGAGAATCATTGTGAGAAAGGAAAAGTCTTCAGATACAAGCTGGAGAGAAGCTATCAGAGGCCTGCTTTGTGACGTGTGCATTCCACTCACAGAAATTTACCTTTCTTCTCCTAGAGGATTCCGGAATCCCTTTTGCTGAAAAGGCTACCAAGAGACATTTGGAGTATAGGGACGGCTATGGTGAAAAAGGAAATATCCTCAGTCAAAACTGGAAAGAAGATTTCTGTGAAACTGCTTCGTGTTAGATATATCTATTCATCTCACATAGTTCAAACCTTTCTTATATTATGCAGTTTGCAAACTTCATCATGCACAAATACGGGAAGGGACATTTGGGAGCACATTCAGGCCTATCGTGAAAGAAGAGATATCTTCAGAGAAAAACTGGACAGAAGCTTTCTGAGAAACTATTTGTGATGTATGCATTTAACTCAGGGAGTTATACCTTTCTCACAAGGCAGTGTTTAAACACTGTTTCTGTGTAACCGAAAAAGTGATATTTCGGAGGGCATTGAGGACTATGGCAAATAGTGAAATATGCTAAAATAAAATTGAGAAAGAAGCTTTGCAAGGATATGCTCTCTGATATGTGGATTCACTTCATGAATTTATGCTTACTCTATATTGCCCAGTTTCAAAATTTTGTCTTTGAAGAATCTGTGAAGGGATATTTAGTGATGCCCGGAGGCTTGTGGTGAGTAAGGAAACATCTTCCAATGAAACCTGCAGAGTAACTTTCTGAGCAACTGTTTTGCGATGTGTATTCGTCTCATAGATTTAAACCATTCTTTGGATTGAGCAGATTGAAATCACTGTTTTTGTGGAATCTGAGGACGGCCATTTAGGAACGATCCTTAGAACATGGAGAAAGAAATATCCTCAGGTAAAATCCGGAAGAAAGCTTGCTGTGAAACGATTCTGTGTCTTCTTAATTCATCTCAGTTAGTTAAGCCTGTCCTTACGTTGAGTAGTTTTATAACCCTGTGTATGTTTAGAGTGTGATGGGACGTTCGGGAGCACTTTGAGGCTTATGTTGAAAAAGGAAATATGTTCAGACTGCAACTGGAGAGAAGCATTCCTCGGAACTGCTTTGTGACGTGTGCATTCCACTCACAATGTTATACCTCTCTTCCCTACAGCGTCGAGGAAATCCTTTTGGAGAAACAGGTACCAAGTGATATTTGGGAGCATGTTGATGCCGATGATGAAAAGGGAAATAGCCTCAGACGAAACCTGGAAAGAATCTTTCTAGGAAACTACTCTGTGATATGTGTAATCATCTCACAGAGATGAAGGTTTCCTTACATTACACAGCTTGAAAACTGTCATGGACGGATCCATGAAGGGACTTTTGGGAGCACAGTCAGGAGTATGGTGAAAAAGGAAATGTCTTCAGATAAAAACTGGAAAGAAGCATTCTGTGAATCTGTTTTTGTCTATGTTTATTCTTCTCACATAGATGAAGCTTTCTTTACATTACGCAGCTTAGAAACTCCCTCGTGGATGGATCCACGAAGGGATATTTGGGATCACATTCAGGCCTAGGGTCAAATAGGAAATAGACAGATAAAAACTGGAGAGAAGGTTTCTGAGAAACTGCTTGGTGACGTGTGCATTTCATTCAGGTAGTTTTAATGTTCTTCTTATAAGGCACAGTTTGAACACTGTTCCTGTAAAACCAAAAGAGTGATATTCAGAGCACATTGAAGACTATGGCAAAAAGTGAAACAAAGTCCAATAAAACACAGAAAGAAGCACTCGAAGAAACTGCTGTCTGCCATGCCCATTCTTTTCACAGGGTTCAAGCTTACTCTACATTTCCCAGTTTGAAAGTCGGCCTCTGAGGGTTCTGTGAAGGGATCGTAAGTGCCAACCAAATGCCTGTGTCGAGCACGGAAATGTCTCCCATCGAAAACTGGAGAGAAGCTTTCTGCATATCTCTTTTGTGACATTTGTATTCATCTCGAAGAGTTAAATCATTCTTTGGATTGAGCAGTTTGAAATCACTGTTTCTGTGAAATGTGAGAAAGGACATTTGGAGACGCTCTTTATAATATCCTGAAAAAGACATATCCTCAGAGAGAAATCAGAAGGAAACTTTCTGTGAAACTGCTCTGTGTCACGTGAATTTCGCTCACATAGTTAAGCTTCTCTTTTCACTGAGCAGTATCATTACACTGTTTTTGTTTAGACTGTGAAGGGATATTCAGGAGCGAATTGAGGGTTATGGTGAGAAAGGAAACTTCTTCAGATAGAAACTGCAGAGAAGCTTTCTGAGGAGCTGCTTTGTTATGTGTGCATTCCTCTCACAGAAATATACCATTCTTCTTCTAGAGGATTCTGTAATCGCTTTTGGGGAAAAATCTACCAAGAGACATTCAGGAGTATAGTGACCGCTATGGTGGAAAATGAAATATCCTCAGACAAAAACTTGAAAGAAGATTTCTGTGGAACTGCTTCGTGTTAGATATATCTATTCATCTCGCATAGTTCAAACCTCTCTTATATTACACAGTTTGGAAACTCCGTCATGCTCGGATCCAGAAAGGGACATTCGGGAGAACATTCTGGCCTTTGGTAAAAGAGGAGATATATCAGATAAAAACTCGAAAGAAGCTTTCTGAGAAACTGCTTTGTGATGTATGCATTCCACTCAGGGAGTTATACCTCTTTTCTCACAAGGCAGGGTTTGAACAGTATACCTGTGAAACCGAAAAAGTGATATTTCGCAGCGCATTGAGGACTATGGCAAATAGTGAAATATACTGAAATAAAATCGAGAAAGAAGCGTTTCCAGAATCTGCTCTCTGAAATGTGTGTTCACTTCACAGAATTTATGCTTACTCTATGTTGTCCAATTTCGAAATTCTGTCTTTGAAGAATCCGTGAAGGGATTATTTAGTGACGCCCAGAGGCTTGTGGTGAGCAAGGAAACATCTTCTGATGAAACCTGTAGAGTAGCTTTCTGAGCAACTGCTTTGGGATGTGTGTATTCGTCTCCTAGATTTAAACCGTTCTTTGGATGGAGCAGATTGTAATCACTGTTTTTGTGGAATCTCAGGAAGGACATTTAGGAACGATCCTTAGAACATGGAGGAAGAAATATCCTCAGGTAAAATCCAGAAGGAAGTTTTCTGTGAAACTATTTTTGTCGTCTTAATTTCTCTCGTTATTTAAGCCTCTCCTTACGTTGAGTAGTTTTATAACCCTGTGTATGTTTAGCGTGTGATGGGACATTCAGGAGCACTTTGAGTCTTACGGGGAAAAAGGAAATATGTTCAGACCGAAACTGGAGAGAAGCTTTCCGAGGAACTGCTTTGTGATGTGTGCATTCCACTCACAGTGTTATGCCTCTCTTCTCATACAGCGTCAGGCAAACCCTTTTGGAGAAACAGGTATCAAGTGATATTCGGGAGCATGTTGATGCCATTGATGAAAAGAGAAATAGCCTCAGATGAAACCTGGAAAGAAGTTTTCTATGAAACTACTCTGTGATATGTTTAATCATCTCACAGAGATAAAAGTTTCCTTACATTACACAGCTTGAAATCTATCATGGACGGATCCACGAAGGGACTTTTGGTAGCACACTCAGGACTATGGTGAAAAAGGAAATATCTTCAGATAAATACTGGAAAGAAGCTTTCTGTGAATCTGCTTTTTTCTATGTTTACTCTTCTCACATAGATAAAGCTTTCTTTACATTATGCAGCTTGGACACTCCCTTGTGGTTGGATCCACGAAGGGATATTTGGAATCCCATTCGGGCCTATGGTCAAATAGGAAATATACTCAGATAAAAAGTGGAGAGAAGCTTTTTGAGAAACTGCTCGGTGACATGTGCATTCCACTCAGGGGGTTTTAATGTTCTTCTCATAAGGCACAGTTTGAACACTGTTCCTGTAAAACCAAAAGAGTGATATTCAGAGCACATTGAAGACAATCGCAAAAAGTGAAATGTCGTCCCATAAAAAACAGAAAGAAGCACTCGACGAAACTGCTCTCTGACATGCCCATTCTTTTCACAGGGTTAAAGCTTACTCTCCATTTCCAAGTTTGAAAGTCATCCTCTGAGGGTTCCGCGAAGGGATAGTAAGTGTCATCTGGAGGTCTGTGTCGAGCAAGGAAATATCTCCCATTGAAAATTGGAGAAAAGCTTTCTGCGCAACTCTTTAGTGATATTTGTGTTCATCTCAAAGTGTTAAATCATTCTTTGGATTGAGCAGTTTGAAATCACTGTTTCTGTGGAATCTGAGAAAGGACATTTGGAGACGCTCTTTAGAATATCCTGGAAAAGACATAACCTCAGAGAGAAAGCAGAAGGAAGCTTTATTTGAAACGGCCCTGTGTCATGTGAATTCCACTCACACAGTTAAGCTTCTCTTTTCATTGAGCACTATCATAACACTGTTTTTGTTAAGACTGTGAAGGGATATTCAGGAGTGATTTGAGGGTTACCGTGAGAAAAGAAACGACTTCAGATAGAAACTGGAGAGAAGCTTTCTGAGGAGCTGCTTTGTGTCGTGTGCATTGCACTCACAGAAATATACCTTTCTTCTCCTAGAGGATTCCAAAATCCCTTTCGGAGGAAAAGCTACCAAGAGACATTCAGGATTATAGCGACGGCTATGGTGAAAAATGAAATATCCTCAGACAAAAACTGGAAACAAGATTTCTGTGGAACTGCTTCATGTTAGATATATCTATTCATCTCGCATAGTTAAAACCTTTCTTATATTTCGCACTTTGTAAACTCCATCATGCACGGATCCAGAAAGGGACATTCGGGAGCACATTCTGGGCTTCGGTGAAAGAGGAGATATCTTCAGATAAAAACTGGAAAGAAGCTTTCTGAGAAATACTTGTGATGTATGCATTCCACTCAGGGAGTTATGCCTCTTTTCTCACAAGTCATGGTTTGAACACTGTTCCTGTGAAACCGAAAAAGTGATACTTCGGAGCACACTGAAGAGTATGGCAAATAGTGAAATATACTGAAATAAAATCGAGAAAGAAGCGTTTCAGGAATCTGCTCTCTGATATGTGCATTCACTTCACAGAATTTATGAATACTCTATGTTGCCCAGTTTCAAAATTCTGTCTTTGAAAAATCTGTGAAAGGATATTTAGTGATGCCCGGAGGCTTGTGGTGAGCAAGGAAACTTCTTCCGATGAAACCTGCAGAGTAACATTCTGAGCAACTGCTTCGCAATGTGTGTATTCTTCTCTTAGATTTAAACCGTTCTTTGGATTGAGCAGATTGTAATCTCTGTTTTTGTGGAATCTGAGGAAGGACATTTGGGAATGATCCTTAGAACATGGAGAAAGAAATATCCTCAGGTAAAATCCAGAAGGAAGCTTTCTGTGAAACTACTCTGTGTCATCTTAATTCCTCTCTTAGTTCAGCCTCTCCTTATGTAGAGTAGTTTTATAACTCTGTGTATGTTCAGCGTGTGATGGACATTCGGGAGCACTTTGAGGCTTACGGCGAAAAAGGAAATATGTTCAGACTGAAACTGGAGAGAAGCTTTGAGAGGAACTGCTTTGTGACGTGTGCATTTCACTCACAGTGTTATATCTCTCTTCTCATACCACGTTGGGGTAACCCTTTTGGAGAAACAGGTATCAAGTGATATTCGGGAGCATGTTGATGCCGTTGATGAAAAGAGAAACAGCCTCAGACAAAACCTGGAAAGAAACTTTTTTGAAACTACTCTGTGATATGTGGAATCATTTCACAGAGATAAAAGATTCCTTACCTTACACAGCTTGAAAACTGTCATGGACGGATCCACGAAGGGACTTTTGGGAGCACACTCAGGACTATGGTGAAAAAGAAAATATCTTCAAATAAAAACTGGAAAGAAGCTATCTGTGAATCTGCTTTTTTCTATGTTTATTCTTCTCACATAGATGAAGCTTTCAATACATTACGCAGCTTGGAAACTCCCTCATGGATGGATCCACGAAGGGATATTTGGGATCACATTCGGGACTATGGTCAAATAGGAAATATAGTCTGATAAAAACTGGAGAGAAGCTTTCTGAGAAACTGCTTGGTGATGTGTTCATTCCACTCAGGGGGTTTTAATGTTCTTCTCATAAGGCACAGTTTGAACACTGTTCCTGCAAAACCGAAAGAGTGATATTCGGAGCACATTGAAGACTATGGCAAAAGTGAAATGTC
>NW_016806922.1:0-553 GCF_001698545.2 Rhinopithecus bieti | reverse complement strand
AATCTGAGGATATTTCCTTTTTCATCATACGCATCAATGTGCTCCCGAATAACACTTCTCAGATACCACAAAAACACGTTGATGAACTACTCAATCAACAAAAATTTTAAACACTGTGAGAAGAATCCACACATCACAAAACCATTTCTCAAAGTGCTTCTCTCCAGTTTTCATCTGCAATTATTTCCTTTTTCACTATAGGCCTCTGGGAGGTCCCAAATATCCCTTTGCAGATTCCATGAAAACAGTGCTAACAAACTGCTCAAAGAAAACAATCGTGTATATATTGTGATGAATTCACCCATTCCAAAGAAATTTCTCAGAAAGCTTCTCTCTAGTTTTTATCTCAGGATATATCCTTTTCCACCATCAGCTTCCATGGACTCCCAAATATCCCTTCTCAGACACCACAAAAACAGTGATGCCAAACTGCTGTCTCAACAGAAAGCTTTAACTCTATGAGATGAATGCACACATCACAACGGAGTTATCAGAAACTTTCTCTCCTGTTTTTACCTGTAGATATTTCCTTTTCAACGTTGGCCTCTATCTG
>NW_016806921.1:6174-7595 GCF_001698545.2 Rhinopithecus bieti | reverse complement strand
ATTTCTCCGAAAACTTCTTTCTACATATTATCTGAGGATATTTCCTTTTTCACTGTATGAATCAATGTGCTCCCAAATATCCCTTGCAGAGTCCATGGAAACAGTGTTAGCAAACTGCTCCGTGAAAAAAATGGTATAAATCTGTGAGATGAAATCACACATCACAAAGAACTTTCTCAGAAAGCTTCTTTCTAGCTTTCAACTGAGAATATTTCCTATGTCACCATAGGTTTCAAAATATCCTATTGCAGATTCCACAAAAAGAGTGTTATCAAATTGCTCAATGAAAAGAATGGTATATCTTTGTGAGATGAATTCACATATCACAAAGCAGTTTCACAGAAAGCTTCTTTCTAGTTTTTTCTGAGGATATTTCCATTTTCACTATAGACCTCAATGCAGTTCAAAGTATTACTTCTCAGAATCCCCAGAAACAGTGCTACAAAACTGCTCCATGAAAAGAAAGGTTTAACACGGTGAGATGACTTCACACATCACAAAGAAGTTTCTCAGAAATGTGAGTTTTATCTGAGGATATTTCCTTAGTTACCATAGACTTCAATGTGATCCAAAATATCCCTTCACGATTTCGCATAAACAGTGTTACCAAACAGCTCGATGAAAAGTATCATGAACTCTGTGAGATGAATTAACACATCACAAAGGGGTTTCTCAGAATGCGTCTTTCTAGTTTTTATATGAGCATATTTCCTTTCCTACCATAAGCTTCAATGTGCTCCAAAATATCGCATTGCAGATTCCAAGAACACAGAGTTAGCAAACTGCTCATTGAAAAGAACAGTGTAACTCGGTGAGATGAATTCTAACATCACAAAACATACTCAGAAAGCTTCTTTCTAGTTTTCATCTGATAATATTTCCCTTTTCACTATATACCTCGATGTGCTCCCAAATATCCCTTTGTAGATTCCATGAAAACAGTGTCAGCAAACTGTTCCATGAAAAGTAAGGTGTAAATCTGTGAGATGAATTCACACATCACAAAGCAGTTTCACAGAAAACTTCTCTTTTGTTTTTGTACAAGGATATTTCCATTTTCACCATATTCCTCATTGCACTCATGAATATACCTTCACAGATTCCCCCAAAACAGTTCTACAAAACTGATTTTGATAAGAATCATGTAACTCTGTGAGATGAAGTAACTCATCAAAAAGACTTTCTCAGAAACCTTCTTTCTAGTTTTATATGAGGATATTTCCTTTGTAAAAATAACTTCAATGCACTCCAAAATATCCCCTTGCAGATTCCAAGAAAATAGTGTTACAAACTGCTCAATGAAAAGAACAGTGTAACTCTGTGAGATGAATTTACACATCATAAAGCAGTTTTTCAGAAAGCTTATATCAACCATTTATATGAGGATATTTCCTTTTCCACGATAGGCTTCAATTCACTCC
>NW_016806921.1:0-3424 GCF_001698545.2 Rhinopithecus bieti | reverse complement strand
TGTGTAACTCCATGAGATGAATTCACACATCACAAAGAAGTTTCTCAGAAAGCTTCTTTCTATTTTTTATCTGAGGATAGTTCCTTTGTCACCATAGGCTTCATTGCGATCAAAGGTATCCCTTATCAGATTCCCCAAAAAGAGTGTTACCCAACTGCTCCATGAAAAAAGGTGTAACTCTGTGAGATGAATTCAAAAATCACAACGTAGTTTCTCGGAAAGCTTCTTTCTAGTTTTTATCTGAGGATATTTCCTTTGACAACATAGGCTCCAATGAGATCTGCAATATCCCATGTCAGATTCCCCAAAAAGAGTGCTACCAAACTGCTGAATGAAAAGGATCATTGTACTCTGTGAGATGAATTCAAAAATCACACAGTAGTTTCTCAGAAAGCTTCTTTCGAGTTTTTGTCTGAGGATATTTCATTTGTCACCATAATATTCAATGTGCTCCAAAAAATTCCATTGCAGATACCAAGAAAACACGGGTAACAAACTGCGAAATGAAAAGAACAATGTAACTCTGTGAGATGAATTCACACATCAAAAAGCAGTTTTTCAGAAACCTTCTTTCTCTTTTTTATCTGAGGATATTTCCTTCTTCATTATAGGCCTCAATGCGCTCCAAAATATCCCTCTGTAGATTCCACGAAAACAGTGTTTTACAACAACTCCATGAAAAGAAAGGTGTAACTCTGTGTGATGAATTCACACATTACAAAGAACTTTCTATGAATGTTTCTTTCTAATTTTTAACTGAGAATATTTCCTTTGTCACAACAGGTTCAATGTGCTCCAAATTATCTCTTCTCAGATACTCCAAAAACAATGCTACCAATCTGATCCATGAAAAGAATCATGTATCTCTGTGAGATGAATTAACACATCCAAATCTGTTTCCCAGAAAGCTTCTTTCTAGTTTTTATATGAGGATATTTCCTTGTCACCATTGGCTTCAATGCGATCCAAAATATCCCTTCTCAGATTCCCCAAAAACAGCACTACCAAATTGCTACAAGTAAAGAATCGCATAACTCTGTGAGAGGAATTCACACATCACAAAGCAGATTCCCATAAAGCTTCTTTCTAGTTTTTGTCTGAGGTTATTTCTTTGTCACCATAAGCCTCAATGCACTCCGAAATTTCCCATTGCAGACTCCAAGAAAACAGTGTTAGCAAACTGCTCAATGAAAAGCACAGTGTCACCCTGTGAAATGAATTCACACATCATAAAGCAGTTTCTCAGAAAGCTTCTTTTTGCTTTTTATCTGAAGATATTTCCTTTGTAACCATAGGCTTCAATGCGTTCCTAAATATGCTATTGCAGATTCCACGAAAACAGTGTTATCAACAGATCAATGAAAAGAATGGTGTAACTCTGTGAGATGAATTCACACATCACAGAGGACTTTCTCAGACAACTTCTTTATAGTTTTTTTCTGAGGACATTTTCTTTGTCAACACAGGTTTCAATGTGATCTCAAATATGCCTTCTCAGATTTCCCAAAAGCAGTACTAAAAAATGATCCATGAAAAGAATCGTGCAACAGTCTTAGATGAATTAACACATCACAAAGCGTATTCTCAGAATGCTTCTATCTCTTTTTTGTCTGAAGATATTTCCTTTTTCACTATAGGCCTGAATGCGCTCCCAAATTTCCCTTTGTAGATTCCATGACAACAGTGTTAGAAAACTACTCCATAAAAGAAAGGTGTAAATCTATGAGATTAATTCACACATCATAAAGAGCTTTCTCAGAAAGCTTCTTTCTAGTTTTTGTCTGAGGATATTTCCTTTGTCACTGTAGGCTTCAATGCAATTCAAAATATCCCTTCTCAGATTCCCCAAAAACAGTGCTACCAAACTGCTCCATGAAAAGTATTCTCCAACTCTGTGAGATGAATTCACATATCACAAAGCAGTTTCTCAGAAAGGTTGTTTCTAGTTTTTGTCTGAGGACACTTCCTTTGTCTCCATAAGGTTCAATGCATTCCGAAATACCCATTGCAGATTCCAAGAAAACAATATTAGCACAATGTTCAATGAAAAAACAGTGTAATTCTCTGAGATGAAATCACGCAGCCCATAGTAGCTTCAGAAAGATTCTTTTGGGATTTTACCTGAGGATATTCCCTTGATCACAATAGCTTTCAACACTCTATCATATATCCTATTGCAGATTCCACAAAAACAGTGTTAACAAAGTGCTAATTGAAAAGAATGGTGAAAATCTGTGAGGTGAATTCACATATCACAAGGCAGTTTCTTAGAAAGCTTATTTCTAATATTTATCTGAGGATATTCCCATTTTCACAATAGGCCTCATTGTGCTCACAAATATTCCTTTCCAGATTCCATGAAAACAGTGTCAGCAAAATGCTCCAACAAAATAAAGGTGTAACTCTGTGAGATGAATTCACATATCACAAAAAATTTCTCAGAAAGCTTCTGTCTAGTATTTATATGAGGGTATTTCACTTGTCACCTGAAGCTTCAATGCATTCAGAAATATCACTTCTCAGATTCCATGAATACAGTGTTAGCAAACTGCTCAAAGAAAGGATCAGTGTAACTCTGTGAGATGAATTCACACATAACAAAGCAGTTTCTCAGAAAGCTTCTTTCTAGTTATTATTTCAGGATATTTCCTTTTCACCATAGGCTTCAAATCACTCCCAAATATCCTATTGCAGATTCCATGAAAGCAGTGTTATCAAACTGCTCAATGAAAAGAACCGTGTAATTCTCTGAGGTGAATTCACACATCACAAAGCAGTTTCTCAGAAAGCTTCTTTCTAGTTTTCATCTGAGGACATTTCCTTATTCATTCTAAGCCTCAATGCACTCCCAAATATCCCATTGCAGATTCCAATAAAACAGTGTTAGCAAACTGCTCAATGAAAAGAAAACTGTAACACCATGAGATGATTTCTCACACCACAAAGAAGTTTCTCAGAAACTTTCTTTGTAGTTTTATCTGAGGATAATTCCTTTTCACTATAGGCCCCAAAACATTCCCAAATATCCGTTTGCAGATTCCATGAAAATAGTGTTTGCAAAATGCTCCATGAACAGAAAGGTGTAACACTGTGATATGAATTCACCCACCACAAAGAACTTTCTCAGAAAGCTTTTTTTCTAGTTTTAATCTGAGGATATTTCCTTTGTCACCATAGACTTCAAAGTGATCCAAAACATCCCTTCTCAGATTCCCCAAAACACTGCTAACAAACTGATTCCTGAAAAGAATCGTCTAACTCTTTGAGATGAATTAACACATCACAAAGCGGGTTTTCAGAAAACTTCTTTCTAGTTTTTCTATGAGGACATGTCCTATGTCACCATAAGCTTCAGTGCACTCCCAAATATCCCTTTGCAGATTCCAAGAAAACAGTGTTAGCAAACTGCTCAATGAAAAGAACA
>NW_016806920.1:3067151-3069970 GCF_001698545.2 Rhinopithecus bieti | reverse complement strand
GATTGCATTGGGGAGTTATACATGATATAAATGATGAATTGATGGGTTGCTGACGAGTTGATGTGTGCAGCACACCAACATGGCACAAGTATACATATGTAACAAACCTGCACGTTATGCACATGTACCCTAGAACTTAAAGTATAATAAAAAAATGAAAAAAAAGTAACAATATTTAAAATAAAGTCTTAGATAATTAAAAAAAAAAAGAAGATTAAATCAAGATTCCCACTCTCTCCAAATACTATAAAGATATCATAAACCTTACATTACAAGCAAAGTTGAGTTTAATATTTACCTTAAATAATTTAATACCTAACTTCAATAAAATGTCCCCAAATTAAGCACTCAAACCTGATGGTATGAACATACTGAATCAGAGTGAGTGTTCTAATATGAATATATTTGGTATCTAATGAACACATGGCAATGTGAAACAAAAAGGTAAAAAAATTAATGTTTAATAGAAATAGTGATAGTTGGCGCCATTTTTTATTGTCTTTAAAATGAGTGTGTTCAATGTTTTGAAATAAGTGTAATTATTGCTATTGTTATTTCCCCTATGCCATTTATTGTTTTAGCTTAAGGAAGCTTCTTGCTCATTCTAGTTTAAGAATTAGTGAATTAAAGTGATTAAATTAGTGAATATGTTTTAAAATTATCTACATTAAAGTTACATCTATATAGATGGTCATATTATCACATTTTATTGCAAATTTTAACGGGGAAAATAAATAACTGATTTTCCAATGTTAAATAAATCTTGCAGAACTGCTAGGCTAACTGTTATGACTGCCTGAAGAAATTAGCAAATACTCTTCCTCCCAAAAAGTAGAAATCTTGGCAAAATTGTTCGAAATAACCATGTCAGTGCATGAAAATTACCCAAAAACAAACATCAAATTTAAAACCATTTATCATGAAAAGCTGCTATGACTAGCAGGACATCGTAGTCTTTTTTTATTAGAATTTCTCCCATTGCCTCTAGGTCTGCACTGTTCCCAGGGCAATGTTGACTATTAGAAATGATAGTCATGCTGCCAGGATAAATTGATTTGATTCGAGGCAGATTGTGGAAATACATGAAAGTGGTTTGTTGGTGAAAATAGAAACCTCAGTAGAAAACAAATGGGAAAAATTCAGAGCTTTGCTAGCCTGAGTTTACAGAACTGGTTATGGGAGTGGAAGACCAGTCAGATTTTATGGGGTAGTTATATGTGAGAGAGCCATACAAGAGATAAATAAGTTCTTCCTACATCCATAACTGACTAAGAAATTAGTCAAAACAGAGATCCATAACAGGCCCACAGAAAGTGAAAATGAAAGGTGGTATATAAAACGGTCATACTTGGAAAGTGCTCACAAACCCCCAAACAAATCCAATGACAGAGGATGAAAAGTCATATAGACTTGAGATGTTTAACGATATTTGTTCAAATAATTAGCTGATCGCTTATTTATGCAGTCATAAGAGCAACCAGTAAGCAGTCAAGCAAAGTAAAATAAAAAGTAATGAAACATAATTAAATACATAAGTGGCTACACACCATGAGGAAAATAGATAAAATGCATTATATAAATTTTTATTTTTCAACAAAACATGATGAAACTTGGAAAGAAACAGTAAACTGAGACCTATACTTAGAAGAAATGAAAACCAGGCAATAGAAACTGATTCCAAGTGGGCCCAGATGTTAGTTTAGCAGAAATATTTCAAAGTAGCTATTCTGAATGTATTTAAAGATTATACGACAGTATGAAGACAGTGGCTCAAAAATGAGAATCTCAGTAAATGCATAAAACTAAAAAATAAAATGAGAAATTCAGAGTTGAAAAATATAATAACCAAAATAGAAAATTCACTAAAGAAATTTAAAAGCATATTTAAGATGGTAGAAAAACGACAATCGGTAAATTCGAAGATTAATCAGTGAGAATTATCTGGTTGAATAACAGAGAAAGAAACAAACAAGTATCAATTAACAGAGCCTTATCAACATACATACACACACACATATATGTGTGTTTAAGAGTAATAGTACTATGCCTGTAATCCCAGCACTTTGGGAGGCCGAGGTGGGCAGATCACGAGGTCACGAGATCAAGACCACCCTGGCTAACACAGTAAAACCCCCATCTCTACTAAAAATGCAAAAAAAAGAAAAAATTAGCCAGGCGTGGTTACAGGCGCCTGTAGTCCCAGCTACTCGGGAGGCTGAGGCAGGAGATTGGCGTGAACCCCCGAGAGGCGGAACTTGCAGTGAGCGGAGATGGCGCCAGTGCACTCCAGACTGGGCGACAGAGTGAGACTCCGTCTCAAAAAAAAAAAAAGAGAGAGAGAGTAATAGTACTAAAAACAGAGAGAAAGGGAATTATATTGGAGCAAAGTTTCTATTTTCAATAGAATTAACCTGAAGTACATTGTAATTACTTAAAATATGTAACGTCATACCTACAGCTATCACCACCAAAATTCATCTTTATTCAGATGAATGGGAAAGGAATGCATGATGCCAGTTTCTCCCTGTTTCTGCCTATAGTTTCTACTCCTTCTCACCTATTTATATTCTCTTGGGCTTCTTCAGAACAGAAGTTGACTGCTACTCTAAAGGTGATCTGGCAAATTGTACTCACCTGGTTTGGCAGATGTTTAAACTTACATTTTCTCAAATGGATCCTTTTTCTTGGGTGTGCTTGAAACGTAGCTCTCCACCCAATCATTGGTGATCTCTCACTTGAACTTTCTTTAGTGTGTGCAAATCATCTCTTTCTGATCCTTCTGCATCCTAAGATATATTTTATATTATTTTATTATATAT
>NW_016806920.1:3044955-3067008 GCF_001698545.2 Rhinopithecus bieti | reverse complement strand
TATACATTATTTTATATTTTATATTATTTCTTTTCTAGTCTTTCCTCTCCAGGCAGTACTCTTGGGCAGGATCTATAACAAGACCTCATCTTCAGGAGTCAAGAAGTCACAGTCACACATACTTAAGATTTTTCAGGCATGATTCAGAACAAGTTCATCCCATACACCATGCTCCAAGAAACCCAAATACATTATCCCAGTGGCATTCCTGAGGCTTCTTTTTCTAGACTTGAGTATAGAATAAGGTATTTAATTTTTCCCATTGAGACATAGGACACAATAACAGTACCAGCAACCCAACAGCTCTCCAGAATTATCTTCAAATAATTATCTTCTGTCTCTCACTCTGTACCCTCTTTGGGGTTGACAGCTAAGCATTACAAAATTGGGTTTTGACCATGTTCTGTTTTGATGATTCTGCCTTATATATATGATTAGCATATATAATTGGAGCATATAGCATATATATGCTATATATGCATATATATTTAGCATATATAATTCCAACTAGCATATATAATTGGAGCTATGCTCTTGAGAACTGGACCAAAACTGAGGGAGCCATACTCCCATTTTTAGCACTTTCTTATATTAGTGTTGGAACCCAACTTGGTGTTAAGCTTTCTTACAATATATATTGATATATTTATGCATAATGTTTAAATAGCCTTAACAATAATTCTCTTGATCTGTATAGATCTCTGATCTACACAAACACTCTAATACCAGCGTCCATTAATAGGAAGTTTGGGATGACTCAGCCTTTATAAGAAAAAAATCCTTGAATATTATTCCATCATTCATGCTTTGTTCTATTTCCATGTGTTCTTGATTTGTAATCTCTAATTTTCACTTCTATTTTGGACCCCACTCTCACCCTTTGGGCTAATGAGAGATATAGCTTCTTTTTTGTTTTTTTTTTACCATTTTATAATATCTTTTGTAAGACATTATTTTCCACCACTTTCCTACCTCTACTGGCTTCAGATAAATTTGGGTAATTGTCCTATCCATTTGGGCACAGTTGTTCTCCTCCATTGAAACTGACTCGTTGGTTTCCTAAGGAAGGATTACAATTTATCCACTTGCATGCTAGAACTCTAATACCAATTTTGGCTTTGTTTGGCATTCCCAGATGGGCCCTAGGCTCATGGGAGGAATCGATGAAATTGAATTAGTAATCCAAAACTTGGCACAACCAAAAGAAAATGCACTTACTGACCTAAAGACACAGTGATCATTTTTACAGTTAATAAAGATAAACTCAGAGGAAAAGGTTCTCTTCAGGTTATAAATTTTAGTAGTATAAGCATGAGAGGATATAGTCTGCTTTTGTCGAAGTAAATATTATAGAGAGAATTGTGGAGATTATTTATCAGGAATAAAAGATTAAGAAAAATGACATGTCTATGCATCTATATACCTGAACATACAATTATATTTGATCTGATTGAAAAGAGAGGCAACTTTTTAATGTAAGAACTTCAAGTCCCTAATGAAGCTGTATCACTGGAGCTATGAACAAGTATATTGGCAAATTATGCAAATTGTCCATACAATGTAAATCAAAACTATGCATGTGTGTCTATACGATTGATTTCCAATATCTGTTAGCTAATTTTGTTTCCCTTTTATCACTGAATAACATGATGGATCATCTATAGAAGTAAAATACAATTACTGGGAAAATATTCATAATGCTGCCTACATCCTATGAGGTCATACTCAATAAGTTTAAATTCTATAGGTAATATTCAAATAACACTCCCCCAAAATAGATTCTATAACATGTATGACTTATTTAGACGCATTATTTTAACTTTAAATAGTTTTTCATGTATTGCAGTTAGACTCAGAGTGTAATAAATAAATTATTGATCAAAAAGCATAGAAAATTTCATAAGTCATTTGGGCACTTACCAGTTTACAGTATCAAAAGTGTATAAACAACTCACTTTCTAAAATACTTAGTAGACAGAGAAGTTACTATATATTTTCTTCACAGATTAACATGGGAATGTGCTGCAATAGGCCTCTCTATTGTCATTTAGTCTCATCATTACCTAGCCAAATCGCAGACCACATTCCCCAACCACAAATCTGATAGTACTTAAGACCCCCCACTGTAAACAAATAAACTAATAACCATGTTTATCTTCACTTTTCGGCGCAATTGCAGAAATCATTTATCTTTTACTAGTTCATTTATTTTCTAGAAACAAACCACATAATGAAATTTTAGAGAATTTTAAATTGTCATCTGTTCAGAATTCATCATATTAACAACTAGACCATTTGAGGTAGGAACCACAACCATGTTACTGCATGGACCTTCCTCAAATGCCAAATCAATGAAGACTGTCATTGATGATTGGTAAATATATATTTGTTTAATTGATATTACACTGTACAATGTAGGTTTGGCCAAAGGGAACAATGAAGTCAATGTCATCTCTCAAAATAAAACTATTGTCCTGTTTTTTCAGACATCTCACTTTCTCATTTAATAGAAATTATCTTAATATTTATATAATACACACCTAATTGAAGAAAAACCTAGAAGCAAATAGTCATAATTTTACTTGATATGTAAGTTAATCAATAGGACCTTAGAAATAAGTTATGAATCATTTTGATTTGACAGGGTGATATAATTAGATTTTGGCTAAAATGTTGATTAATGCAGATCGTTTCTGGTAAAACTTTTATTAATTAAAAACAAACAAAATAAACTTTTAATTAAATGAAATATTTTAGGTCATTATTTAATCATGTTAGGAGAAAGAAAGACACAAAAGATAAACATTTCTAAACAAACCAGAAGTGGACATTTTGATTAAAATATTTTCAAGAAACTTATATCAAATGTTCTCATTCTCTGCTTTTACTGTTGTCGTTTTAAAATGAAGAGCCTTAGGGAAAGAATGATGATATTTAAATAATGAAACTAATGTTTATTAAATATTTACTATGTTCAGGGCACTGTGTTAAACATTTTCTATGCATTATCTACTAGAATACAGAAACAAGGCTATGAAATACATTGTTGGGTATTTCAAATTGAAAATTAATCAAATTGTCTAAGGTTGACAGTAAATTTTGGAACAAACCAGTGCTGCCTGACATTGAACCTGAGTTTTAACCACTGTTACAATTGTGTAAGATAATATTATATTACAAAAACATGATAATGTAGAATTAGATAATAAAAACCAGTATAATATAGTTATATTATTAAAACTTTATGATATAGTATTGTTAGCAAAATAGTATAATATAGTATTATATTAAAATACTATTATAACATTATAATGTACTATTATAATAATGTTAGAATTTAGTATTATAATATGATTTAGTATTCTCTTAACACTAAATCTTATACGAAAACAACATTATAATATGGTATTATAATAACATTATAACGTGGTATTATATTATAATAACATTATAATATGGTATTGCAGGTAGGTTCTACTTTGGTTCCTTATATTATTTGTTTTTCCTTCCTTCTTCTTCACTTTTGGATGATCACTTACTATAATACTATTGTAACATGGTGTTATAATAACATTATAATATAGTATCATGTAATACTATATCCTAAAGAAATATATTTATATAATAATATATACATATGTAGAAATATATTTCTACATGAAATATATAATCTTGATAGTCTCCATAAAAAGGCAAAAATACAATAGGCTTCTTTAGATATATTTTCAACCAGGGATAAGTTTCATGCCAATTAAGTAAACAGATTAAATTTTGCCATAATGAGTTTTCTTATATACCATTGTTCTTCATGTTCTGAAGCAAGCCTTAGCAACTTCATGTGAACATGACTAAGATATCCAGTTAACAGCAGTATCCTCCTAGAGTTCTCTCTTGACAGTTGATATTCACAGCTACTATTTGCTAAACCTTAAAAATAATCATCCAACAGAGAAGAGAAGGAAGCAAAAACAAATGATAGAAGGAATCAAAGTAAAGCCTACCTATCTTTGCTGGGTAAATGGCATTTAGCACTGTGTCTAAAACCTATAGTGTAGGGAAAGTGATCAGACTGAAAATAAAGAATTATGATTAGACCCTAACATATTGCTAGCCATTTAAAGAAATGTTACAATGTTAGCCATTTAAAGGAATATAATTAAATCAGGCCAGCACATTCTAGAAACAAAAGAATAGTTTGTATTTTCTCTACAAAATTACCTTTTAAAAATATATTTGAGACTTCTAGTGTAGAAAAGATGACATAGACCCATGTTGCTCTTTTTCTCTCTGCTAAGCACAACTGTAAATCTTAGAAATGATGAAGAGATAACCAAAGGAGAACTCTGAAATGTGGTAAGAAGAAGAGAATCTGGTTTGGGATCCCAGGACTGGAGGAACAACAGTAGGATATCTTGCATACCACCACCCAACAGAGGAAGATCACCCAGACCTGACTGTTCTTGATCTCTACTTGATCAACAAGAGGCAAGTCAAATAGTCTCGTTCCTCCCATGGACCAAATGGGAGTCTCTCTGATGACATCAGGAGAACCTATCAACACTATCAAGAGAAATTAATTAAATGTACCACCAGAAATAAGCAGTCAAGAGAAATATTTCCTGTCCTCACTAGGCCTAAGAAAGTTCTTTTCTACTTAGGGACAATCAGGCAGGAAAGTAGCACTAGCAAGGGGGACTCAGTCATAACAAGTGTTCCATCCCAGATGCCTCTTTGTCCCTGAGACCCTCATACCCTCATACCTGAGACCCTCATACCACAGACAGCGGCGTGGAGGCAAGAAAACAGAATTGCCAAAAATGAAACAGTCATAACAAGCATCCTGGTCCAGGGAAGCCTCTTTTTCCCCGTGGGCCCAAGATCCTTGACATGGTTTGGTTGTGTCCCCTCCCAGATCTCATCTTGAACTGTACTCCCATAATTCCCATGTATTGTGGGAGGGACCAGGTGGGTGATAATTGAATCACGGAGGCAGTTTCTCCCATACTGTTCTCATGACAGTGAATAAGTCTCATAAGATCTGATGGTTTTATAAAAACAGGATTTTTCCTGCACAAGCTCTCTCTCTGTCTGCCACCATGTAAGTAAGACGTGACTTGCTCCTCCTTGCCTTTCACCTTCCACCATGATTGTGAGGCCTGCCCAGCCATGTAGAACTGTATGTAAGTCTAATAAACCTTTCTTTTGTAAATTGATCGGTCTTGGGTATGTCTTTATCAGCAGCATGAAAACAGACTAATACAACCCTCCTCTCCCATCCAAAGATGTACAGCTGGGGTGGTAGAAACAGTAAAGGAGAATCAGTCATATCTAGTGACTTGGCCTGGGAAGCCCCCTTGTTCTTTATGGCTTGCGACTCTCCTGTTCTCCCCAGAGATGCTTGGGCAATCAGGGTACACTGGTGAGAGGGATCCCACCATACCACTTCCTCTCAGAGAGACAATTGGAAACCAGGGCTGGGGAAATTCATCCTCCCTTCCCACACATACACTTTAGTCAACATTAGCAGGGACCAGTGAGAACTGCAGTAGCACAAGAGAAATAAAACACATCTAAATAATACCATAAAGGCTCTGTAAATTAAATTGCTGCTGGAACTATAGCCTATAAGAGAAGGCTCATTCACATGATAAACCAAAACAAGGTGACTGTCTACTCAAATAAAAGATATAAACAGAAACCAGAGTCTCCTAACACAATAGACAAAATGTCCAGCATATATTCAAGAATTACCCTTCATAACAAGAATTAAGAAAATTCAAAACTTGAATGAGAAAAGATAGTCAACTTATAAAAACACTGACAGAAATCACATGTTAGAATTACCTGACAAAGATTTTACAGAAGCCATCATAAAACTGCTTTAAGAATCAATTTCAAATTCTCTTGAAGCATATAAAACAAAATAGAAAATCTCAACTAAAGAATAGAGGTTATAAGAAAAAGTCGAGTTGAATTTTTTAAGCTGAAATATACAATAACAAATTTTTAAAAAGTTGTTGGGTGGACTTAATAGTAGAGTGTAGATGACAAAGGCTACAAGCAGCAAATTTGACAGAAAAACAAAATTCATCCATCTGAATAACAGGGACAAATGGAATAAAAATAAAATGAATAAACAGAGCCCCTGGAATTTGTGGAACAATATCAAAAGATCCAACATTACCATCATTGGAATCCTCAAAAAGAAAAGAAAGCAAGCATGAACTTGGAGAATTTGGAAAAATAATGCCAGAAAACTTCCCAAATTTCACACAAGACACAAGCCTATAGGTTCAAGAAGCTGATTAAACTGAAACAGGGTAATCGCAAATGACAATACACATATTAATTGCACTTTTGCTAAGTAAAGGCACACTGACTTCCAGCAAGGATGCAGAGCGAAAGCAACTCTCAAACATTGCTGATGGGAATGAGAAACAGCACAGTCATTTTGGAAGACAGTTGGTAGTTTCTTACAAAGCCAAACATATTCTTACTGTACTAATCAGGGTTCTTTAGAGGATAGAACTAATAGGAGATATATATGGGAGTTTATTAAGGAGTATTAACTTCCACAATCACAAGGTCCCACAGTAGGCCGTCTGCAAGCTGAGGAGCAAGGAAGCCAGTTCGAATTCCAAAGCTGAAGAACTTGGAGTCGTATGTTCAAGGGCAGAAGGCATCCAGCAGGAGAAAGATGTGGGCTGGGAGGCTAGGCCAGTCTAACCTTTTCACGTTTTTCTGCCTGCTTTATATTCCCTGGCAGCTGATTGGATTGTGCCCACCCAGATTAAGGGTGGGTCTGCCTTTCCCAGTCCACTGACTCAAATGTTAATCTCTTTTGGCAGCACCCTCACAGGCACACCCAGCATCAATACTTTGCATCCTTCAATCCAATCAAGTTGACATTCAGTATTAACTACCACCCTGACCATGTAACCCAGTAACCATACTGGTAGGTATTTACCCAATTCGTCACAAATCTTACGTCCACACAAAAATCTGTACATTGATGTTTACAGAAGTTTAATTTATAATCTCCAAAATAACAGAAGCAACCAAGATATTCTTCAATAGTTGAATGGATAAATTGTGCTATTTTTTATACAATGGAATATTATCGAACAACAAAAAGAAATGAGCTATCAAAGCCATTGAAACACATGGGTGGATCTTAGGTGAATATTTCCAAGTAAAAGAAACCAGCCTGTAAAGACTATATAATGTGTGATCCCAATTATATGACATTCTGGGAAAAGTAAAAACATGGAGTTTTACTCTATAGAGTTTAGTTTAGAAAAGTAAAAGTATAGTGTTTTACTTAAAATGACTATTAGTGACAAGGAGCTCAAGGGAAGGAGAGAAGGTTAAATAGATGAAACAGGCCAGGCGCGGTGGCTCAGGCCTGTAATCTCAGCACTTTGGGAGGCCAAGGTGGGCGGATCATGAGGTTAGGAGATCGAGACCATTCTGGCAAACTCGGTGAAAGCCCTTCTCTACTAAAAATACAAAACAATTTAGCTGGGCATGGTGGCGGGTGCCTGTAGTCCCAGCTACTTGGGAGGCTGTGGCAAGAGAATGGTGTGAACCCAGGAGGCGGAGCTTGCAGTGAGCCGAGATCGTGCCACTATACTCCAACCTGGGTGACAGAGCAAGACTCTGTCTCAAAAATAAATAAATAAATAAATGAAACAGAATTTTTAGGAAGGTGAAACTATTCTGTATATCATAATAGTACTTATATGATCCTATGCATTTTTTCAAAACCCATAGAACTTTATAGCACAAAGAGTGAACCTCAAAGCATGCAATGTGTTTTAAGGCATTTAGGAGGTCAAGAGGAATCCTAACATGGAATGGAGAATGTGACAAAGAAATTTACCTGCATTCAATGAAACAATCTCACTGAAGAGGGAGGGGTAAAAGTTGATGACCTGAGTAAATTTGAAATTAGCGGAGTCTGTAAGACTAAAGGCAAAAGGAATTACACATAAACACCATTGCACTGGTGTTGATAAAGTTGTTTCCCACAAGGGTACACAAGAAAAATTTTGTATCTCACCCACAACTGTATATATTGAAGGCCTACCCCACAGTATTTCAGAATGTGAATAAATTTGAAGATAGGGCTTTTAAAGAGATGAGTAAGTTTAAATGAAGCTGCTAGGATGGGCCCTAATTCAGTCTGACTGGCGTGATTATAAGAACAAGAAACATGGATATATTTAGAGATAGCAGGGCACCCATGCACAGAAGAAAAAACACCCAAGGAACACAGCAAGAAAAGCCACCAGCTGCAAGCCAAGGACAGAGGACTCAGGAGAAACCAAACTTCCTGACCTCTTGATCGTGAACATCCAGGCTCCAGAACTGTCAGAAAATACATTTCTGTTGTTTAAGTCATCCTGTCTGTAGTATTTTATTATGGCAGCCCTAGCAACCGAATACAACCACTAATACCTGTATACTTGAAATGAATAATTAAGTAAATGACGGTGGGAGACAGGTTTCTCATCACTGAAAAAGGAGGTTACAGATAGGCAAAGGGAAGAGGCTAGAATGATCCATGTGATACAGAATTGGAAACAACAGTAGGAATGCATGTTTGCTGAATACAGATACAGATATTATATATAGAAATACTTATAAACTTGTATATATGAATGGATTAGTATGTACACACTATTTCTTTGCTCTGACAGAAGCCAGAAACATCAATACTCCAGAAAACTCAGAAAAGTTAGAATCAAAGTCTTGGCTGCTAAAGCCATTTTCCAACAACAACAAAAAATAATTCTTGGGGGAAATGACAGAATGACTCATTTCAAATTCAACAATATAACAAAGTTGAAAATAAAATATGAAAAAAGAGTCATACTGTGCAAATATAAATACAAATGATTTTAAAGAGGTAACTACATTAATATCTGAAAAACTCAACTTCAGAGCAAAGAAAATTACCAAGGAAGGTCATTGCATAATGAAAACAAAAAAATCAGCCCACAAAGAAGATCTAATGATTCTAGGTGTGTACATACCAAACAACAGAGTCTCAGAATACATGCATTAAAAACTGTAGGACATAAAGGAAGCAATTGATAAATCTATGCTTATAGTTTAAGATTTCAATGATCTCCTCTTGGCAATGCTGTAAATACTTATTTGGAGATATTATTAAATAGGAGTATACAAAAATATAAAATATATAAGTTTTAAACTTGCTTATGTGTGCTTAAAAAAGCTATAGCATGTTTTCACCATCCTGAGATAAAATTGGATCAAGATCCAGGCATAAGGACCTAAGTACATGAGTGCCTGTTTAGATGTTTTTGTGAAATTGGAACGAAGGACTGCCCCTCAATGATCAGGTCTTTTACTCTGTTAGGCATGCATGTAGTAATGCATGTTCTAGATATTTGCAAATTATGAAATAGGCCACTACTATCAAACAACTTCATTAAATCAAGAAATTATTTTCAGTAAGACACTATTGGAGATTAAGAATCTCCAATTATTAACACTGAATATCATATAATTTAGATAAAACGTTTTAAAATGCAATTCAGTCTTTTAATAGAAGTGAAGAGTGGCTTCATCTAATGTGGCAAAAATAAAATAAAATAAAATCACCTAATCATCTGACAAAATATTTCTATTTCTTTACGTAGTAGGAAAGAGTCAGGGAATAGCCTGTCAATAAACATATTGATATTGTCATCTGTGTCCAAATGTATGGATTTGTTACTCCCTTACCTGTTTTTATAAAAGTAATGCAGTGGCTCTTTTATTTATTATTATTTTATAGTTATTAGTATTATCGATTAAAGATAATATATTGACCTAAGCAGATCAAAGAGGACAAAAAGCACCTTGAAATAAACAATACTTTCTTCGGACTTATGTGACTTGTGTAGACACTAACTTTGCAAATTATTGATATTGGGTGTATGGATTGGTGTCATTATGTGTGCTTATTGGATTTTCTTAATGACACTACTGTGTTTTAAGGACACCTCCGGGCACTCAATAAATACTATTGACTGGCCAAGTAAGTGTTCTTCATTTATTCTCCTCTTAGGATATATTTAGATCTCATTACTGGGATCTTTTAATACAGTCATCTTCAATTATCCATTGTTTCTTCCTGAAAACAAAAATCCAAATGTAGGCTTACCATATGTAAATGTAGATACTAAAAGACTTATAGAAGAAAAAAAAGATTGAACATTCATAGCAAAAATGTCAAAATAGTTTGATCACCAAGGTTCTGTAACTAATAAATCAACAGAAAGAAAAGAAATATTTTATTTAGTTCTTCATCCCTCTGACAATTTTTATTTTTTAAATACCCTTTTTATGTGGTTTATTTTTTTTTTTTTTTTTTTTTTTCCAAAAATTTAACATCATTTTTTTACTTTTTTTTGGAACCCCCTTGTTTTGGAAAATTATTTTTTGCTTTAAATTTAAACAAACACACACACATTCACAACACACACACACACACACACACACACACAAAACCAGATTTCCATCCTGACCTATCTCTTTTGTAGATATGTTAAAATGGATTCATTAATATCCTATATTTTAAAAGAACAAATGCCTTACTGCAAAACTCACTGCATCATGATATCAATTTTATCGGATTGGGGTGTGATCTCTATATTACAATACCTCATGCTCTGATAATATTCTCTAAACAAACTTAAAAATATATTCCCCTTATCTTTTCCTCAAAGTAGACATTGAATAAATATTTGTTGACCTAATTTTCTTTCTTTCTTCTTAAACATTCACAAGAATCACTAGAATTTGGAAAAAGTTTAATAAGAGAAGTTTACAACTTAAGTTTGTATGTACAATTAATTAAAGTTATTTAGAGGCAGATTACAAGTATTAGCTGTGTTTCTTGGTGGAATTAAAAATGTTCAATACTATAATTTGACGGTTTGTAAATACAAATAGCTTTATTCAAAAACGTTAATCAGTAAATAATTAGAACGTAGAAAAAGTTAATATGTTATATCATCATACATTTTAAACAAGCGTAGGTCTTATGGTAAGGCAGAAATTGAAGAAATCTACCTAAAATCTAAAATTGCAATCTTACAAGAGTACTAAAGGTCCGTCAGTGGAATCATAGTTTCCCTCTAGGAAGATTTGTGGAGTGATCTCAGAAGTACCCAACATATTTAAGACAGAAATGGTCGTAACTCAGAATAGATTGCATATTTATGGATTCATTTTCAATTATACATACAGAAACAATTATTGACTTTGTGTATTTTAAATAATTGTTATTGCATCACACTAGAAACAATTTGACCCTCATGTTTATTATCAATTATGGTCCATGTTTTTATACTTTAACTTAGAAAGTATTAGAGGACTATACTGTGTACTACTTCATAAACCAGATTTAAGAGCTTTGAGGTCTGATAGGGATATAGCATGTGGGTGTGGGTACATTTAATCTTACATCCACATGTTTCTAACTGCATGCCTTGGACAGTGTTACTGAAACTCTCTGGGCTTTCAATTTTCGTTAAGTAAAAATAGCATATGCTAATATTTACCTTAATAGATTGGTTGAAAAGATTAAATTATGTGTAGGCTGCAAAATAGTTCTTTGAACTAGTAACAAATATTAGCTGAATAAATTAATATATATAATAAACTATATATATTAATAAAACTATTAAATATATACACTTTATTTATTGATTGAGAATCTCCTATTATGACTTACCATGGTCCAGGCACTGTGACAACAACTATTTTACATACATTATCTCTTTTTTAAGAAAAATTTTTGACAAATAAAAATTTATATAAATGTATAACAAGGGTTCACATATGTAATCCCAGCACTTTGGGAGGCCAAGGTGTGCGGATCAGTTGAGACTAGGAGTTCAAGACCACATTGGCCAACCTGGTGAAACCTGTCTCTGCTAAAAACACAAAAAATTAACCGAGGGTGATGGCACGCAGCCATAGTCCCAGCTGCTTAGGAGGTGAGGCACGAGAATCACTTGAACCCGGGAGACAGAGGTTGCAGTGAGTAAAAATAGCATTACTGCACTACAGCCTGGATGACAATGAGACTCTGTCTCAGCAAAAAATTTATATAAATTTATAGCATACAACATAAATATATAATTCTTATGCTGTCATATATATGCGTATATACATATACATGTGTGTATATATGTAATATTTTAGTGACTAAATTAGAAGTTAGCAAGTGAGTTTATATTTACCTTCTCTATTTTTGGAATATGTATGTTTTCTTTTAAATTTAGCATTGTGTAGGAAAGATAACAAAAATTACTCTCACTACTACCATTCAGATCGTTTTCTATATTTATTTAAAATAGTAAATTACACATGTTTTAAACATAAATGACAAAATCAAAATTAAAACAAAACCTCATCCTCTTTTCCTAAAGCTATTAACCCAAAAACTATTGTTTGTGCATTCTCCTAGAAACACCTTACCTATATAAAATATTATGTGAAGACAATATATTATATTTTATTATATTATATTTTGTATGTACCGATTTACATCTTGCTTTTCACTTAATTGTATGTATTAATATATGTCCACATACATGGATCTTTCTTTGTTTTGTGGCTGTATATTCCACATGTACACGGTATAGTTTTAAAACATTACAATAGGTCAGGCGCGGTGGCTCAACGCCTGTAATCTCATGAGGTCAGGAGTTCAAGACCAGTCTGCCCAAGATGGTGAAACCCCATCTCTACTAAAAACACAAAAATTAGCTGGGCATGGTGGCAGGAGCCTATAATCCCAGTTATTCGTGAGGCTGAGGCAGAGAATTGATTGAACCCGGGAGGTGAAGGTTGCAGTGAGCCGAAGTCACGCCACTGCACTCCAGCCTGGGTGACAGAGTGAGACTCTGTCTAAAAAAAAAATGCAATAATATTGCATACCTGCATACCTGGGTACAATTTCAGAATATATTTATTAAACATCTAGCAGAATAGTTGTAGGGTTAAAATTTGTGTTCATGTTCCTTTGCATGTTTGGCAATTTTTGTCTGTTAATTGAAAATTATGTTTACAAGGTTGTGCAGAAAATGAATTCTGCTGTGTAATGCTTTCCTCTGAAGAGCATTGATTTTTGTTTTACCAGGCAATTACCTTGACTTGACTCCAAACTCCGCTGTGGTTGTCAACAGTTGAAACTTTCCTCTTCTTTCAACCATTTCAAGTACCTGTTATTTTCATGGGATACCCTGAATTCTTTGGCAGTTAAGTGATCAACCAAAGATTTAGAAGGAATTTACACGTAGATTTTGGGGTTTCCAGTTCTTTAGGTCTCATCTGCCTACTATTTATCACATCACTTTCTAAACACTCTAGAAGTCTTTATTTCAGCTCTTCAACCTCTCAACCTAGTAAAACGATGAATTTCAGTTTAAGTTCCAGCTTCCTTTAAGTAAAAACTTCATAATCTTATTTTCTATCCAAGATATTCTTCTTTCAAGTGTTGAATCTCCTCCATTTTATTAATGGTTTGTCTAGGAGTATAATTTACATATTTGGAAAGGGCTAGTCTTGTTGACATTTCTTCACCACTATTACCTATTATGGTCCTCTTAGCACGCTAAAAGCTACCAAAACCTCTATTATTAGATTTTGGTTATGACAAAGACAAAATTTTCAATGTATAATAACTATTCCTTAAATGATATATTTTATTTATTTATTTTCTTTTACTTTTATTCTTTTGCTTTGCAAATTCCTGAAAACTGATTCCCTTGAAAATATTTGTATGGTAATGGCACTTAGAATTCAAAAATATTCCTAAATTTACTCAGCATTTCCCACCCCTGGTCACATCATTTATTCACTGACTCTGACCCAAGTGGCATTACAAAACAAGAGACGATTTAAAGCCTTGTTAACGAAACTATGGAAAAAATGGATCGTTTTTTTCTAATTGTAAAAGTCACATAAAACTCTTTGAGAGAATGGTTTAGAGTTTTCATTTATATGCAATCTTCAAAACTTCAAATAGACAATATACATACAAATGTCTATTTTACATTTTGAAGCATATAATTATATATAAAACTATGAAGCAAAAGGATACATTGTAGAAAATACAACATTTGGCTGAAATTTTGACATTTTTAGTTAGCTTATAAGCAATGTAGGCTAAGTTAGGAAATAACATGTTTTGCTAGGAAGCAGTGCTAAGGTAGGAAGCATGCCTTTTGCTCCCTACACATACATCACCCTATTATTAAGTCATCTTCTGGTTGAATGTAATTTTTTAAATTTTCTTGGTTAATTTATGAACGTAAGTACACTCAGTAGTGAGTGAGATGTCAAATTCTGTCATAAAAGTACTCATTTTGGATACTTCTTACAGTACAGGTGTAGCTTTTACTTATTAATATGACTCTGCAGGAATCATCATTATTTTAATGATCTTTAGAATGTGACAATTTACTCTATAATATATGTGTTATTATGGTTCCCACTAAGCTATCTGCCACATGATTGTCACTTAATAGAATGAAGGCAGAGGACACCTGGGGTTTCACACAATAAAATGAGCCTCTTAAATGGTAGATACTGCCTACTGAGGTAAAACCTTAAATACCATGCTTTTAAAGATACAGAATGAGAAAACCAAAGTGAGGAGTGATTGAAATGAATGTATCTATATTATATTCTCTTCAATTTCTATCTGGACTTATTCAAGAATCTTTGTAAATTCTTATTTTATTTTATTTTTCATCTTTACTGGGATCTCTCAATTTGTAAAAGCTTAGGTTTTAAGTACCTATGCAAAATTTAGACTTAATCTGTATGATCCTAACAAAGAATTTAAAATGTGCATTGTGATAAAATTCAGTCTGCCCATTACAAAGTGGGAAAATGACTGGAAAGTGGAGAATTAGTATACAGATGTCAAGCTTTATTGTTCTACAGAAAAGACTAATGGCTCAAAACACCCAATCACATGGCATAATTCTTAACCAGTTTGTTCTTTCTCTTCTGATAGTGGCAAATTCCAGATGTCGACCAAAACCTCAGGAATTCATTAGGTTTGAAATAAGAAGGGAGTTGTGGCCTAACTTTTACACTTGTTTAAGTCATCCTTTCTCTGCGTAGATTCAGAAAATAATTTTTCCTTTTTAGAAAATTAAATATTTCCATTATTACAAAGTAAAACCTGTTATTCATACACTGTTTCTTCCCAGTTCTCTCTCTCCCACCTCCATTTCCTGACAACTGCCAATCTGTATGCTGTCCCTATGTATTTATCTATTCTGGATATTCTTTTAAAAAGAATGTTGCAATATATGAGCTTTTGGGTCTGGCTTCTTTCACTTAGTATAATGTTTTAGAGGTTTAGTCACTTTGTTACATGTATCACTACTTCTTTTTTTTTTTTTGTGGCTAATACACACACGCACACACACACACACACACACACACACGTTCTATTATCCGTTGGTATCTCTTGGTATTTGTAGGAGATTCATTTCCTGAGAATACCAAAACCTACATATGAACTAGTCCTTTATGTAAAATGACATAGTATTTGCATATGACCTATGTATATCCTCCCTTATACTTTAAATCATCTCTAGATTACTTATAATACCTAATGTAATGCCTACACAGAATTTCACTTGCATAGATTCAGTATGTTACTTGCTGCACAGCAAATTCAAGATCTGCTTTTTGGAAACTTTGTAGAACTTTTTCCCCAAATATTTATAATTTGCTGTTGGTTAAATCCATGCATGTGGGACCCATGGATATGGAAGGCTGACTGTATATTTGTATTCACAATTTGTTAATTCATTCATCTACCGCTGGACATTCGGGCCTTTTGTACTTTATAGTTATTATGAATAGTACTGACTGAAACTTTGGGTATTTCCATCAGCAGTGTACAAGGGTTCCAGTATTCCACATTCTTGCTAACACATTTCATTTTTTGTGTTATAATAATTCTAGTGGATTTAAAGTAACTCCTTGTTGTGATTTTGATATGCATTTCTCTAGTGACTAATGTTGAGCATATTTTATGTGCTTGCTTCTATCTTTTTTGAAGGAATGTCTATTTAAGAAGTTTGTCCATTTTTTAATTGTTTTTTTTTTTTTTTTGGTTTGTTGTTATTGACTAGTAACAGTTCTTTAATACATTCTGAATAGTAGGCCTTTATCAGTTGTATGATTTCCAAATATGTTTTCTCATTCTGTAGTTATCTTTTAGCTTCTTGAAAATGTCCTTTAGGCACAAATTTTTTTCTTTTAATGAAGCTAAATTTAGCTGTTTTTGTTCTTTAATATTCATGCTTTGGGTGTCATATCTTGGAATGCATTACTAAATCCAAGCTCATGAAGATTTACCCCTATGTCTTCTTCTAAGAGTTTTATGATTTTAGCTTTTATATTCAAGTTACTGATACATCATGAGTTAATTTTTAAATATGGAGAGAGATGGGTATCCAACTACATTCTTTTGCATGCAGATATTTGGTCCCAGCATGATTTGTTCAAGAAACTACTTTTTTTCCCTATTGAATGGTCTTACAGTATCGAGGTAATGTCAGCCTGAAGGAAATAGTTAGGCAGTGTTCCCTCATGTTTGATTTTTAAAAAGAGTTTGAAAAAACTGGTATTAATTTTAAAAATATTTGGTATAATTCATCAGTAAGGCCATCTAGTCCTGGATGTTTCTTCATTGGGAGCTACTGATTGCTGATTTAATCTCTTTACATGTTATAGGACTGTTGAGATTTTATATTTTTCTTGAGTCAGTTTAGATAATTTTGTTTTCCTAGAAATTTGTGCATTTATATATGTTATCTGATTTATGAGCTAATATTTGATCACATAATTATTTTATAATCTGTTTTTGTTTCTGTAAGTTGGTAGCAATCTTGCCACTTTATTTGTATTGCTAGTAGAACTACCCTAGGTGAAATGCTACATAGAGCCTTTCAAGTTAAAATGAAGTGCCACTGATGGTAACTTGAAGACTTGTAAAGTGTAAAGGAATAATGGTCATTGGTAAAGATAATTACAGAGGTAAATATAAAAATTAGTATGTGTTTTAAAACTGTAACTCTACTTTTTATTTCCTATGTGATTTAAAAGACAAATGCATGACAAGTTATAAATATAGCTTATTGGTCATACAATGTATAAAGATGTAGTTTACAACAACAACAACATAAAGATAGAAGGGACAGAACTGAACAGGAGGAGAGATTTTTATGTTATTGAAGTTAAGTTGGTATCAATTCAAACTAGATTGCTATAAATTTAGGATGTTAGTTGTAATCTCTATGGTAACCAAGAAAATATCTTTTAAAAAGTCAAAAAAAGAAATGAAAGGAGACTCAAAACAGTACACTACCAAAACAACAACAACTAAACACAAGAGATAATAGTAATGGAGGAAATGGAAGACCAAAAAATGGTGTGGGACATAAAGAAAAATGATAAAATGGCATAAGTAAGATATTTCTTAGCAGTAAGTACTGTTATAAGTATAAAGGAATTGAACACTCTAAGCAAAGAGGAAAGATAGGCAGAATGGATAAAAACACATGACATAACTATATCCTACTCATCTTAGATACAAACACACAAGTAAGTTAAAAATGAAAGAAGGGAAAAAGATAATCATGTAGATAGTAACCAAAAGAGATATTGATGGCTATAATAATACAGACAAAATATACCTTAAGCCAAAAAAAAATTATTAGAAGCAAAGAAGGACATACAATGTGATAAAAGTGTTAACAACCATCAAGAAGATATAATAATTATAAACATATACACACCAAACAACAGAGTCCCCAATGTAGCAGACATTAACAAAATTCAATAGAGTACTAGTTCTATAGTAATGGATGAAGACTTCAATAACCCACTTTCAATAATGGATTAAATATGTAGATAAAAGATTAATAAGAAAATATAGGACTTGATGAATACTATGAACCAACTATATCTAATAGAAATAAATAGAATAATTTACTAAATAAAAGTAAAATGTGCCACCTTTATGTATGCATAATCTGCACAGAGAATCTTCTCCATAGTAGATCCCATGTTAGACCATAAAGCCAGTCTCAATAAAATTGAAAAGACTTAAAATTATACCAAGTATCTTTTGTGATCATGAAACTAAAACAAATGAACTTAGAAATTTTTAAAAAGAGAAGGAAAACTGTAAAATTCACCTATATGTGAAAATTAAGAACCACACTTGTAAAAAACTAAAGGGTCAAAAAGGAAGTCACAAAGGAAATTTGAAAATATTTAGAGAATAAAAATAATAACATACCAAAACTTAGAGGATCCAGTGGACACAGTGCTCAGAAGGAAATGTATAGCAGTAAATGCACACATTAAAAAAGACAAAATATCTCTACCAAATAACCTAGCTTTACATCTTAGGGAATTAGTAAAAGATAAGCAATTTAAACTAAAACTTCCAGAAGGAAGGAAATAGTAAAGAATAGAGAGAAGATAAATTAAAAGAATAGAAAACAATAGAATTAATGAAACCAAAATCTGTTTCTTTAAAAAGATCAATAATACTGACAAAACTTTACTTAGTTTAACAAAGAGAGAGAGACAGACAGAAATAAGACACACAAAACCATTAATATTGTAGTTTACATTTTTGTAGGTGACAGACATATGAAAACAAATATAGGGAAGAACTCATTCTAGTTTATTTTTTGTTCTATCATTCTACTTTATTATCTCAAGCTCTGATATTTATCAATCATATTTTAAAGACTTTAAAGTGTTTCTGAAATGTTAATGAAAATGTGCCCATTTAAAAAAGAAATTAATATTCCTTTTTTACTTTATGCATTTAAAAGGAAAAGCACATATAATACAAACGCTTACACAACTTACCACAATGTTGTTTCAAGCATGTGAAATCTTCTGGTTTCTACTGTAAGATTTAAAGAATGAATGTCTATAAGAGGAGTTTACAAAGCACCCCAATTTTATTCTGATTGAGTTTCTTTCCTCCTTTTATTATATATGCTACAAGAGTGCAAAACTTAAGGCAAGAAAATGGTTTACCTGTTGACAAGGAATCAGCAGGCTTGGATCTATTAATTCTTTAAGAGTCATTCGTACATGTTTCCATTTGTTTTGTGCAGTTGATGGTGACACACTCAACAAAGTCCACCAATTAAAAGCAGCTGAAAAAGAAATGGAAGAACAATGTGGGCTCTTCCCTGTAATAATTTACCTTTATTTATTCTCTATTCAAAATCTTGTTTACGTAGTCTTGTTTAAATAATTTAAAGTACATATATTCTGAGCAAAATTAAAAATTAAATTAAATTAAATTACTATTCTTAGAGTCCAGGACATGTTTGACAAATATGATGACAACGTGTTTAGAAAGAAATAATCCCCAGAACTCAATATCCAAAAGATTAATTATAAAACTTATCAAATGTTTATTTGATATTCTTTATTCAACTATCTACAGCACAGAAGAATCAATATTATGATTTAACATTTTCAAAATATTGTAAATGTTTATTGAATAATTATGTTCTAAAGTGTTTTTGTATTATAGTTATGGTTTCTACTACTTAAAATCAGATTCGTTTTCAAAATGCAGATAACATAAATTTTCATGACTTAGAAATAGTAGTTACCATGTATTTATGGGACATACAATATAGAGAGTAGACATACAACATTGTGCACTGTCATTGCTATCAAAAGGTATGATTTAATGTGGAAATTGCTCCCCACGTTTTAAATCTCAAAGTAGGAATTTTTAACTGAACAACCCTAATAATCCTAACTATTCTAGAGCTCTATAATCAATAAAGCCCTCTTGAATTAATTCTTTCTTGTACCTGAATGATTTCTCAGAGTAATAAGTTCAAATTTTGGTGTGTAAAGTAGGGCTTCTATTATTTGGCTTAAAAAATCTCTACTCAGGAAGTTACAAAGAGTTTGAAAAATGGCTGATTTTAATTTGAGTCATGAGATCTCTCAAGATCCTGTTTCACCCAATGTACAGTGAGAATATTATCTGTCTTCCAGAATTGGTCAGAAAGGAAAGTAAGATAAAGAATATTAAAGTGCTTTGTATGCTCTAATGCACTCTGCCCATGGACATCATGCTTAAGGGAGATTCTGAAACTTGGTTCACAAGTTGCTCTTTGTGATTCGATAGAAAAGAATTACATGCTTTCACCCTTAATATTTCCTAACTGAGAAGCTCTGCTTTTTTAGATTGCCCAGAAATTTCAGTCAAACCAAGATTTATTAGTGCTCACTATCTGCTGTGCACTTCACTGGCGGTTTATAATGCAGAGAGGAAGAGAGAAGGATTTCTTCTTTACTTCCTTTCCAACTTTCTTGTCACTTATTCAGTGCTTCTAAAATTGGTCAACCAAAATTCCACTCTTGGGTGAAGATTGTGAATGCGAGCCTGAGGGAGAAACACTGGGAGCAGGCATGGCCCAGTTTGAGGAGAACATAAATAGTCCATCTCTCATCGTCCTTCAAAAGAGCAATGAATAGAACTGCCCACATTATTTTAAATGTGATTGTCCATTTTAAGAAAAGGGTTTTTTTTTTCTAAATATTTTGTCCAATAGTCTTCCTTCAGGCTTTTCCATATTGTTGTATCTTTCTTTTTTTGCTTCCTGAAACACAATGAACAAAATTCAGCTCAAATAAATTAGCTTTCCACTTTTACCTGCTAGCCTAGACAAGTTAATAAACTAACATACTAATAGGAAAGCATGGGAAATAAAAATGTCAGTGGATAAAAATTGAGTGGATAGAATTTTTTTTTCCAGGATATGAGTACAGCACTATAACACCCCACACCTCACATCCATTCCAAGAGAAACTGTTTTCACCATTTACCTCCTAGCGTTTTATTGCCTTTTTGTCTACATAGACATGCTGGCAAGATCTCATCCTCTGTAGTAACCAAAAGGATCTGTCTATCCTCTTATGAATATAGTGAAACTAAAAATGGTGTATGGATCAGACATCTATTTGACATGCCTGCATTTACAACTGTATAGAGCTTCACCAGCAATGCAGACTTTTTGATCACGCATACTTGAAGATTGTTATAAGTAAATGATTATTTTATCTTCTAGTGAAAAGCTTAGATGATCTCACATTTTGAATAGTGGTTTGAAAAGAAGATGATCTAACTCAACTGGAAATCCATATTAGTGGTGAACTACTGTCTCACAATTTACCACAAGCACTAAGAATATGTTATGTATATGAAAGCACTGGCAAGAACACTTCCCATTTTGCAGTTCCTGAAGTTATTTCAGCTCAGTTGAGGAAGAGCCGAATCTCTGTAGCATGGCTCTGCCACATAGATTCTCCCGAGGGTTTGTTCCATCCCTTTACATTCTCTTACACTTTAGAGGTATGAACATAGAAACAGACTGGGAAATAAAAGTAAATATTAAATTTAACCTCCTATCTGTGACTAGATAAATAAATCTACCTAAACAATGAGTTAGTTAGAACTTTGTTGTCTCAACACCTATATTTGCTCATTAAAACTGTTAACAAACCTCACCAGCGTGAAAATATAACAGAAAGAAAACGTGCAACTTCATGGAATGCTCACATTTTTTGTTTCCTTTTATTCTTTGTATTTGTTGCATTGACATCCAACTTTAAGTTGCTGAAGCCATTCTTTCCTAGGCAAAATCAGTTTTAAAGGCAAAAGATAAGACTATAAAATCAGTGAGTAACTCCGAATTGAAGGAGTAGTTTGATAGTACAAGTCAAGATTGCAAACATCAAATGCACCATTTGAAATAGAATAAATTTAGGTCATGTCATTCTTTTCCTCTCCCATTTCCAAGGATAGGTCACTGGCTCCTGAAGCTCTGCAAAGAGTTTGCTCATTTACTTTACCCAAACTAAAATAAATCAAGGAAGGATACAGCTGCAAACAGATATGAAATGGAGATCACACACTTTTTTTTTTTTTTTTTTTTTTTTTTTTTT
>NW_016806920.1:3038216-3042428 GCF_001698545.2 Rhinopithecus bieti | reverse complement strand
CCCCTTTTTTTTTTGGTTGTTTTTTTTAGATGGAGTCTCGCTCTGTCGCCCAGGCTGGAGTGCAGTGGCGCAATTTCAGCTCACTGCAAGCTGCACCTCCCGGGTTCACGCCATTCTCCTGTCTCAGCCTCCCAAGTAGCTGGGACTACAGGCACCCGCCACCATGCCCAGTTAATTTTTTGTATTTTTAGTAGAGACGGGGTTTCACGGTGTTAGTCAGGATGGTCTAGATCAACTGACCTCATGATCCGCCCGCCTTAGCCTCCAAAGTGCTGGGATGAGCCACCGCGCCCGGCCTCTGTGTGTGTGTGTGTGTTTTTTTCTTTTTTGGTAACACCTTGTGTTTAATTCCATTCATATTTTATATTTCATATGTACAATTTCTAGTGAACTCACTGCATTATCACTGTGTAAAATTTAAGGCACACATTTTCCTTAATATTTTCTTAAGAAAATTTATCGTTCTTGACCATTCCTGAGATCAAAATAATTGGCTAAGAATAAGAAATGTTGACACAAGCAAGCCTAGGTTCAAATCCTAACCATGACTATAACTAACTATGTATGAATTATTTAACCTCTCTGAGCTTTAATTACCTCATTTATATAATGGAAATATGACTTCATCCAGACCTGTGGTAAAAATTAAATGAAATAACACATCTAAATGTCTGTAGTTAGTTATAATAATAGGAATAATAACAACAATTATTATTATTGTGAATATGTAATAAAGTTTCAGTTGACCTGTACTGGGTTAAAATGACACTATAATCTTTTAACTTTTCAAAACAAAATTCTAATTGTAATACAGTAGTTAGGTAGCTCTAACTTTCAGTTGACTTACATACAATGTATAGGCACACATATCTTTAAGTGAAGAATTATAAATCATTATTTGGCCCATGAATTAAGAGATAATGCTGCATGCAGTTCAATACCTGAGACCAGCAGAAGTTGAAAGAAGCTAAGAGTCATGTAGCAAATCAGTGGTCCAGTTTGGTCAAGAACTTCAATCATTTTACCTCTGATATAAATGGTTTTGATACTTCTCTATATTAACAATGGTTTTCAGCCTGTTCTTTGAGAAATCCTAGCAACTTCTGAGGTATCCCAGGGCCACAGAATGGAGACCTAAAAGCTGCCAGATGATGGCTGAAATGACAAGATTCTGAGTATCTTCCCTGCTTGTCAGCTAGACCAGCTCTTTTTTTTATTGATCGTTTCTATTAAGATCTTGCATAATATATATGGATTCTTCTATTTTACAAAAGCTTACCATACTTATTTTCTTGTGGTATTAACATTTGAAACATAAGCACAGAAAAGTTTGATCCTGAAACAGGCACTGGAAAGAAAGAGCAAAAGAACAAACCTATTTATATGTTTATTGTTTAATTTATGATTAAAATAAATTTATTTTAAGAACTGTCTTTCAATAACCTAATGATCTTATCATAAATGTAAATAAAATATTTATATATGAAAATATGACTTTCATAAAGTTAATGTGCTAGATATTTCTAACAGAAAAGAGAAGGCAATTTCTTACTAACTTGTAATGCTTGAGCTGACATTAGAAAGTCCTTTGAAAAGAATACAAGAGTTTAGGTACCAATAAAAAATCCACAATTGATTATGTCTTTGTAAATCACTGAGAAAACATTCTATATATCACAGATTTATTTTTCCAACAGAAAAAAGAGCAAAATTCTATGTTCCATCAAGGGCATAAGCATACTAACTTTGAATAGATAATGTACATGGATAAATGGATGGATTGATAGGTTAATATATTCAAATTGATCAAATAAATTGTATAAACTTCTTAATATGAGAGTTTTCATTATTTCATAAAAATGTTCTTGGTGATATTGTAGTCTTATTCAAAAGATGACTTTGATTACTAAAATTATAAAATCCTATTACATCATATTTTTCTTTAGAAATATGTGAAGGACCTGAAGAGAAAAACCTCAGTCTATCAGTTTATTATCAGTTTGGGTCTCAGTTTATTTTCATTTATATTAAACAATTCTGGAAAAAATAAATTGTAAATTTATGTGTTCAATTATAAGTGGGTAGTGTTATTGAGAAACAGTTTATCAAGGATACCCAAATATTCCAATATAATTTCAATTACTTCTGTATAAATTTGTTGTCATCCAAAGGATGTCAGAAAGTGACACAGAGCATGCTGGGAATGTAATCATTATCTCTTTATCACTCTGTACTTCTGCTTTTTTCATTTTGCATGTTTTAATTTAGAGAGAAAGTTGTAGCTCTTTCCCTGAAATTAAAAATGTGTTTGGGCGAGAAATGCATTTAGAAAAATACATTTAGAGATCTTAATTTCTCTCTCTCTCTCTTTCTCTCTCTGTGTGTGTATGTGTGTGTTATACACATTAAAAGTTACCACAGGAATGAAATATCATAAAGTATAAGATTTAGCCAATTTTTGTCCTTCAGAAAGACAGAATCCAAGAAAGATAATTTTCAAATATTTTAATGAGTCTGTTAGCATTACTTTGAGAAGCATTTATCTTCTGGGTGATATAATGTAAACATGTTTAATTCTAGCTCGTTATCCTAATACTGCTTGGTAACTAGCAGTTAGGTGGCATTACTAACAGCAGGTGCCTAGAAGTTTCAGAAGAGATAATACTATGGTTACTTGTGGGACTGTGTAAGAGGAGAGAAAAAGAGTCAACAATTGCACTGAATCAAATAGGTAGCTTAATAGCAGGTATTCTCAACATAGCATGAAAATGTGAAAGGACACTGATGGAAGTGCAAAGGATTCTTAGACTGAGTGAAATTTAGAACTGTTCTTTTAACCTGCAAAATCAAATGGATCTTCTACTACACAGTGAGACACTATCACTATTGGTGTTAGTTATTGTCATTACCCTGCCCAAAGCAATGATGGCAACACAATAGAACTAATGTTGCCAAGGTATGGCTTAGAACTTCACACAAACACCTGAAACCATTGATTCCCCATTACTGAGAGAAACACCATTATTGTGGTACCATAACCTTACCTAGAAGTATTTTTTAACATCCCCCAATCTCTACTTCTCCCTTCATTTTCCATCAATTACGAATTCAATTAATTTTACTTTTATATATCTATCAAGCCTATTCACCTACATGCATCTGTAGTGGTATCATCTTAGTTCAAGTTATCGTATGTCTTCAAAATCATAGAGGCCTTGGAGGATCTGAACTCAGTCTACTTGACCATGCACAAATATTCTCACCTTCATCCTCAGCCTTCTTTGTGTATCTCAATTAGTTCAGATCCCACAGGTATATGTTGTAATAGCACTCTACATTACTTCATATCTAAGGACGAATTACTTGTGTGTTATTTAACATACCGTCCCCAATAGAACGCAGCTCACTGTGTGCAGGGACAATGTCTGCCTTGTTCACTTCATTATCTTGAGTACATAGTACATAGATTCACATAGTACATGCTCCAGAAATAATTGTTGATTCAATGAATGGATGATGTCTTTATAAAGAGGATAGTTCTATGGAAGTATATTATAGATATGAACTTACAATGTAAATGCTAGAAATTAATTTCTCATTTACTGAACACTTCCTAGAAACAGAATTTATTTTTAAACAACATGAAAAGTTAAAGTTAAAAAAATACATAATCTTTCTTCACATTAATGGTTAGTATACAAAATTACAGTGTTCCAATAGCTTAGAGAAAGTTAATGTTATTTCCAAGGTTCATATTTTGGTTTTTTAATTTCTTATCAGTTTCTTCATTAACAAAAGACAGATAATAACTGCTTAGTAAAAATGTTTAAATGATTAAATGAAGTTGCATATGCAAAGAACCAGACTGATAATAGATATTCAGTAACTGTTCATTCCCTACTGTATCAGAATTACTTAACCAGGCCAGGTGCAGTGGCTCATGCCTGTAATCCCAGCACTTTGGGAGGCCGAGGCAGGTGAATTACTTGAGGTCAGGAATTAAAAAACACCCTGGTCAACATGGTGAAATCCCATCCCTACTAAAAATACAGAAAATTAGCCAGGCATGGTGATGTGTGCCTATAATCCCAGCTACTTGGGAGGCTGAGGCAGGAGAATTGCTTGAACCTGGGAAGCGGAGGTTGTAGTAAGCCAAGATCATGCCACTGCACTCCAGCCTGGGTGATAGAGTGAGACTCCAACTCAAAAAAA
>NW_016806920.1:3033012-3037265 GCF_001698545.2 Rhinopithecus bieti | reverse complement strand
AAAAAAAAAAAAAAAAAAAAGTAAATGAGATAAAAAAGGTGCTATAAGTGTGTGTTGATAGAAAGGTTGAGAAAGAGGCAAGAAACAAATGGAGAGATAAACATTTTTAGATGTTACTCATCTGAATTTCATATCTACTGACTGTTTGCATGCCAATTCAAGAAATGGCCTGAAGTTTCCATTTTTATTCTGCTCAATCTCATTTACACCAGTTCAAATTTCAACCTCCTCAATATTCTCTATTTGACTCTTTTTACCTATAATAGGAAAAAATTCTCATCTCTGAAAGGCTTTCTATTAACCACTATACATTTAGTCCTGAAAGTCAACTTTCATATGGTTCTCTTTTATTTTTTATCACTATCATATGGTAGCTGTAATGAAAATAATTTGAGTATCTGTTTTGTTGTCACACTTTGTTCAGTAATTGTGACAACAAATTACTTTGGAGAGAAATTATTAAACTGATAAAGTGGTCATTTCAATGGAAAAATTGTTCCATTACCTATTCTCCACACAAAAATGTTATTAAAATGGAAAAACAAATTCACTAACCATGACAATATAATGAATTGACTTAAACATATATACTTTGTATGCTGTGAACCCTTCTGGTCTTGAATCATGAGGTTTTTTAATGAATATAGTCTTGTCAGCCAGGACCAAAGATTTTTCTCAATTTGAGGAAATGTGATCATGTTGAAATGTTTTACTGATTTTACCCTTAGTATTTTTACCAGAATCTTACACAGTATATAAAGAATGAAATAAAAAGTAAATGCATTTAGAAAATCTGTAATGAATTTGAAAGAGGAGGTAGATATGAAAGAATAAAATAAAAAATATTTACTCAGTAAATATCAATCACAATTTATACATATTGCTTTACTCATTTACTTAAACATTATCTAATTCTCCCAATATAAAGTTCATATATGGGCTTTGATTTTGTTTTGTCCATGTATTCTAAGCATATCCAATGTATTCAATAAAAAATCTGTTTAATATATATATACATGCCTACTTTTAGAAAAAAATTAAAAGACTAACTTTTTGAATTTTGGGTTACATCTGCATATGTATTGATGGGTATGTATGTTTAAAAAAATTGTCTTATTTGTCTTGGGAACCTATTTGATTCTGAAATCAGAAAGCTAAACTTGCTAACTAGAAAAGCCTCACTCAGCTAAAACTGATCCAATTGCCAGGTCTCTTAATTGAGTGCATTTTACCATTGGCTGGATAAATTTAATCTGTAATTTGAAAATGTAAAACGCAAATGGAGTAATGAAGCAATTATAGGATATGTTATAATTATGTTTTGCATAAAAGTGCTCTTTTTGCTTAAATTCTTCAGATAATTGGCTCAACTTTCAAACTGATTTTGTATATGTAGGTAAAGCTGAAAGAATCCATCCCCAACTCATGTGCTTAAACTCCCAGATGTGAAGTTCTACATGTCTGCTTTCCTTCCGATGCCCTCAATTAGTTCAACCAATTTCACCTTGAAAATACGTTGCTCACACTCAATTCTTTTCATCTCCACTGCTAGTCCAAACCACCAATATTTTTCCGGGATAACTGCAATAGCTACCCTGCTTCTGCTCTTGCCCACCCCACCTTTTCTCCAAACAGCAGCTTAGGGATCATGTTTTTCAGAGTCAATACAATTATTCCATCCCTCTACTTCAAAGAGTTCACTGACTTTCAATCTCACCTAGAATAAAATCCAACTCTTTACATGGTCAATAAAACTATATAATCTATACCTCTCTTCGCTCATAACTGCAAACTCTAGCATACTGTGCTCTAGCAACAGTGGTCTTTTCTCTATTCTTCAACAACACCAAGTTCTTTCCCACTGGAGGGCTCTTACACAGGTTTAACCCTTGGCTCACCAACTCTGCTCCCATATATTCACATGCCTGGTCACTTAGCATTCAGAGCTCAGCACACTCACAACCTGTGAGAGGTCTCTCCTGACAATTCTATCTCAAGAAGCCCACATCCTCATTTATTTTCTAGTTCAGGGACTGGCAAACCATGACCCCCAGGTCAGCTGCTGGTTTTAGTAAATATAGTTTCATTAGAATGTAACTTTGCAATTTGTGTGTGGTTGCTTTAGTTCTACATCAGAGTGAAATAATTTTGACAGAGATCATAGGGACCACAAAGCCTAAAATACTTGCTACTGGGCACTTTAAGAAAACATTTGCCAACCAGTCCTTTATGCCACAACTCTGAACACAATCTGACAGTATGTTATATTCATATGTGTTTGTTCACTGTGAGTTTTATCAGGAGCAGAGAATGTTCTGTCTTAATCCCCAGTGTTGGGCACATTTCCAGAAACATAGCAGATTTTAAATCAGTATCTTTTGAATCTTGAATGAACAATATTAGACAAGATTTAGATTTTCAGACGACTGGTAGGTTGCAATATTATTCAAAATACTGGCTTCTTCTTTCTAGGTGAAGGCAGTTTTGTACTTCAGCAAAACCATGCCTGGCCATATGAGTTGTGTTGTGCGCTCTGGGGAAGGATTAGATCTGATATGGTTTGGCTGTGTCCTCATGAAAATCTCATCTTGAATTGTAGTTCCCATAATTCCCACATGTTGTGGGAGGGACCACGTGGAGATAACTGAATCACGGGGGCAATTTTCCCCATCCTGGTCTCTTGAGAGTGAGTTAGTTCTAGCGAGATCTGATGGTTTTATAAGGGGCTTCCTCTTCGCTGGGCATTCTTCTCTCTCCTGTCACCTTGTGAAGAAGGACATGTTTGCTTCCCCTTCTGTCATAATTATAAGGTTCCTGAGGCCTCCCCAGCCCTGTGGAGCTGAGTCAATTAAACCTCTTTCCTTTATGGATTACCTAGTCTCAAGCATGTCCTTATAGCAGTGTGATAATGGGCCACTACAGTAAATATCTTTTTACCCAATGCTACTACCGCTGTTGAACTCAGAAAGGTCATTTGTCTTGAGGTGGCAAATGAAAAGTGGGTAAAACTACTAAATGCAGATTTTTTAAGCAGAAACTGTGGGAGTCACTTCTGGTTCACTGATAACGTTCTTTTCCCTTTACCATTATACCTGCAGTGTCCAGAACAGGAACTGTTTCACCATCTTGGGTCCTGGAGGAAAAGCCTGGCTGAAGGGACTCATTTTAGAGATATTACAAGAAGGAGAAATAACCTTTGTTACTGTAAAGTGCTGATATTTGGGGGTTGTATGTTAACACAGCCCAACCTAGCCAAAATTTATGGATATATGGAGTATGTGGGATACGGCAATGATAAAAATAGAATGGTTTTCAGGTCAAGGGAGTGTCTTCTAATGATGTAGATGTGTTTTCTTGTTACAGCCTGGGGTGTTCAATGTGTCTTTACTAACTGTTCTCTCATAACTCTTGTGACTGAGAACAGATGGCTGTGATGATTTTCAGATGATGTTCTGATGATCTGGGAAACATTGAGCAATCTTCAATCATCTTGAAATTTTTAAGAAATAATTTCTATTTATCAAAAAAAAGAGCTCCAAGATGTTTTTCCTTCAAGAATGACTTAGCATAGAAAGTATCCATGATTAAGGCTAACAAGTAAGAACAGTGCAATTTAAGTATTCTGATTTCAAGTTCATTTTCCTTCCTATCAATGTATAAAAATCTATGTTTTGCAAAAGTGTAAATTTTGAATATCAAGCAGTTACTGAATAAAAGATCAGAGACAGGCAGAGTTCAATGTTATAACATTCAAATGGATATATGTAAAATTAAAATTGTAATTTGAGGGAAAGTATTTAGTAAAAGTAATTAAAGCTTTACTCAGTAACATCTTCAAGGTCACTCTTTTGTCGGAAATATATATATATAATACTATGAAAGACAAATTATGCTTTTGAATTTAAAGCTTTTTCTTATATAAATAAGTGTAGATAATTTGAAATGTAAAGTAAAAAAGAAGACTGGGTGTGGTGACTCACGCCTGTAATCCCAGCACTTTAGGAGGCCAAGGCGGGGGAACACTTGAGGTCAGGAGTTCAAAACCAGCCTGACCAAAATGGTAAAACCCTATCTCTACTAAAAAATATAAAAATTAGCCAGACAGGTGGCAGACACCTGTAATCCCAGTTACTTGGGAGGCTGAGGTAGGAGAATCACTTGAATTTGAGATTTGAGAGGCAGGGGTTGTAGTGAGCCAATATGACACCACTGCACTCTAGCCTGTGTGACAGAGTAAGACTCCATCTCAAAAA
>NW_016806920.1:3003172-3032759 GCF_001698545.2 Rhinopithecus bieti | reverse complement strand
AAAATCCAAGAAGAGGAAGAAGAAGAAAAGAAAGCAATATATGAATTTATTCACTCAGAAGTTTTTGATCACACTCAATATTTGGAGCCAGTTGTTTGGTCTCTCTGTATTATATCCATGGCTATTTCTGTCTAGGGTTTTATAAAACTCAGATCACACATTATAGACAACTTTATATTCTGGATTTTTTTGTTATTAGGAGTGATTTCTTTTTCTCATACATTCTTAGAAAATAAATTTTACTAGTTTTATAGTAATTGCTGTTAAAGAGAAATTTACTGAATCACTGCCCTATTTTAGACACTTTTTTGGCTAAGATGCTATTAAAAGCAATTTTTCCCCTTTTTAGTCACATGAATGCTATTCCCACTGTGTGTGTTATTGAATGACTAGACTACTGATTCATATTGATAAATTGATGTCTAGAAATTTATACCAATTTTCTACCCATCTTGTATATGCATAAAAGTATTATTTTAGTATATATTCATGAGAGACATATATTTTGCTTTCATTTCTACATTTTGCTGGCTTTTTAGTAAAAAAAAAAAAATACTGTTTCTTTTATTATATTTATGTATATTCCTCCTATGTTTTCCACTAATCTGTCATATTGCATTCATCAGATACTAAAGTCTTTGTAATAAGGTCTAATTGTGTGTTTTCTATTGTCTCATTGATCTATATAGACCATAATTGTCTATATTATGGATCCTCTATTTTTAGATTATTTTTCATTTAAGTAGTGATAATAGTAGTTGAAGTTTCTTGAGCTCTTAGTATGTGTTAGTAATTCGACTAAGCATACAAATCTAACTTTACTAGTTACATACATTAGAGTGACATTTTTCCTCAAGGGTTTAAACTTTTATTATTATCTAATGACCTACTCTTGCTAGTATTGTCTTATAAGTTAAATTTTGTCTATTATTGACATGGTTAAACAAGTTTGTTTTCATGGTAAATATTAGCCCAATTTTCTTTTTTATATTTTTACTTACAATAAATCCTTGCTATTTTGTTTTAAGTTTAGGCCTTGAAATCAACATATTGCTAGATTTTTTAAAACATTCAATCTGACAGTCTCTTTTTTTGACTGAAAAGTTCAATCAAATTTTGAGTATTATGATTATTATTCACATTTTAGGATTTTATATTATACTGGTGTAACTCAGGGTGTCCTCCTTCTTGCCTTTTAAAAAAATACTTCATTTTAAAATGTATCTTATATTTTTTCTATTCTTTCTCATTCTTTACTCATTAAGAATATAGGCATTATTTCTAATAATATTAACTTTGCTTTTTTCCTTATTGTAAATATAAATATGCAATATACAATTTCTTAACTCTTTCTCAAAGCCCAAATTAACCCCACAAAGCAGCATAATTTTTTATGTATTTGTATTAAAATGCTTATTTGCCCTTTTGTGTCCATATTCATTTTCTCACATTTTAGATGGTTCTTAGATCATTTTTCCACTTCTAAAGTACACAAATGAGTAAAGATCCCATTAATTTACATCTCCTTGTATAAGCTGTTTAATTTTATGTACCTATTAATGTCTTTACAACCTTGGACGATAAAGTAGATCCCAATTTTCAGTCAACATCTATTTTCTATTAAATCCTTACAGATATTATGCCATAATCTTCTGGCTTCTATTATCTGTAAGAATTCTACTATTATTCTACTTATTCCTTTATGGGTGGTTGGTTTGTTCTTAAGATTTTTTTTCCTGGTTGTTATGTTGGTTTATTATATGTCTAGGGATTTCTAAATATTTTATTTATGTTGCTTGGGATATATCATGATTCCTCATCTGTGGATCCATCTTTTTCACCAGCTCTGAAAACTAGCAGCCATTATCTTTTTACATATGTTCTTTCAGTAATAATTTTCTCTTTCCAGGACTGATCAGATATATGTCAAACATCTCATTCAAACCTATTCATCTCTTAATTTCTCTTTTGTAGATTCAAACTCATGTTTCTTTCCTTGTAAAATGTTCAGATAAAATTCTCTGCTCACTAATTTTCTACTCAGCTGTGTCTAACTCACTGTCACTTCCAATTTTTCTTTCATAACAATATATTATTCTTTTTTCTAGCTTTTAATTTTTGTTAATTTTCCCTATTTATACCTTTCGGCCTCTTTACATTTCAACAACTGTATCCTTGCTTACTTATACTTTTTGTACATAGCTAGTATATATTCTGTCTCTAACAATTCTAGTATTTGTAGCAATGCAGTCTTTGGATATCTAAATCTCAGTTGTTTTGTTTTGTTTTGTTTTGCTATTCTCACTCATTATTTAGCTTTTATTGTGATAATGCATTGTAACAAATATCCCCAAATTTAAGTGGCTTTAAAGCAACAACTATTTCTAACCATTTGACCCAGCAATCCCATTACTGGGCATATACACAAGTGAGTATAAGTCATTCTACTATAAAGACACATGGACATGTATGTTTATTGCAGCACTGTTCACAATAGCAAAGACTTGGAACCAACCCAAATGTCCATCAATGATAGACTAGATAAAGAAAATGTGGCACATATACACCATGGAATACTATGCAGCCACAATAAAGGATGAGTTCATACCCTTTGCAGAGACATGGATGTAGCTGGAAACGATCATTCTCAGCAAACTAACACAAGAACAGAAAACCAAACACCGCATATTCTTACTTATAAGTGGGAGCTGCAAAATGAGAATGCATGGACACAGAGAGGGGAACATCACACACTGGGGCCTGTTGGGGGGTGGGGGATTAGGGGAGGGATAGCATTAGGAGAAATACCTAATGTAGGTGACGGGTTGATAGGTGCAGAAAACCACCATGGCACGTATATACCTGTGTAACAAAACTGCACGTTCTGCACATGTACCCCAGAACTTAAAGCATAATAATAATTTTTTTAAAAAGCAACAACCATTTCTGTCATTTTTGGAGGCCTTATCTGTGTAGCTGTGTGCTGAGACTCTGCTTTAGTATGTTAGCTGTCAGCCTTCTTCAAACATCATCTTATTATGGAAATCTAAAATGTGATTCTTTGGAGTGTGGCCTCTTTGTGATGAAAGAAGGAGAGAATTTGCAGAAGCTTGCAATGGCTTTAGCTTGTCTTTCCTTGGAAATCTTGTCAGTTCTTATACATTCTTTTGGCCAATGCAAGTCATACGGCTAAGTTCAACATCAGTGGAGCAGGCAACTGTACTGAGGATGTTTACATGTGCAGACAATTTTCATATGCATGTTTTCACTCAGAAAACAGGTATACACAAATATGTTTTTATTTAGCCAGCTATATTCCTTCTTTTATCTTATGAAAACGCCTATCTGTTCATTTTAGCAATCAGAATTTATTACTACGTATGAATCACAACCTATTATGATGATTACTACCAAATATGCGAGGTCATAGTAAAAGAAGAAATTTACAAGTTATCAATATTATCAATATTTATAAAGGAGACTAAATTGTATAGTCAATGATAGCAGTGTGTCTTTTTGCAGAGAGTATAAAAACTCAAATGCCTTCCACCTTTGTCATGTATCAACTATGTGGTGAATTGGGTCAAATATCCTCACTTAAGTAATAAAATTCAACAAAGCTATCAAGTGATGTATTCCTTTGATGTCTAAAAACATATAAGCTTAGGTCTTTGTAGAAATACCAGGGCAGGGCCGGGTACAGTGACTCATGCCTGTAATTCCAGCACTTTGAGAGGCCTAGGTAGGTGGATCACTTGAGATTGGGAGTTCGAGACCAGCCTGGCCAACATGGTGAAACCCCGTTTCTACAAAAATACAGAAATTAGCGGGGTGTGGTGGCACGCAACTAAAGTCCCAGCTATCAGGAGGCTGAGGCAGGAGAATCACTTGAACCCGGGAGGCAGAGGTTGCAATGAGCCAAGATCGTGCTACTGCACTCCAGCCTAGGCAGCAGAGAGAGACACTGTATCAGAAAGAAAAATAAAGAAATACCAGGCCAGATTCCGAGGCCCACTAGCTCTCCAGACACCAGATACCAGTGGAGGAGCAAATGTGGGTTAGTAAACTTATTTTGTTTTCATAAAACAAAAATGCTTTAAATAATTTAAAAAGCATTGAAAGCGTATGTTTAAGATATCAAAATATGAATTTCAAGGTATAATAGAATATTCAATATTAATAAATTCCTGTTTATTTTTAATAACCTCATCCCATCTTTTTTTTTAAAGAGACAGTAATAATAATAATAATAATAATGAGTACGATGACCGAGCCTCAAACTGCCTAGTAGATAAAAGTGCCTCTTTATCCACTTTATCCAGATTAAACTTACGTTAGGTCTTAAGGAAAAGTTATTGTTTACCAAATGAAGAAGTTGAAGACATTATAATCAAAGGGAAAACATGCAACATCAAAACTAAACAAGGTCTTGAAATTAACTGATGTTGACCAGCAATATTGTAAAGTTTAGTGTCTACCCATCTGACATAGTGCTAATATCCAGAATCTACAAAGAACTCAAACAGATTTACAAGAAAAATCAAACAACCCCATCAAAAAGTAGGCAAAGGATATGAACAGACACTTCTCAAAAGAAGACATCTATGCAGCCAACAGACACATGAAAAAATGCTCATTATCACTAGTCATCAGAGAAATGCAAATCAAAACCACAATGAGATACCATATCTCATGCCAGCTAGGACGGGGCAATCATTAAAAAGTCAGGAAACAACAGATGCTAGAGAGGATGTGGAGAAATAGGAACAATTTTACACTGTTGGTGGGAGTATAAATTGGTTCAACCATTGTGGAAGACAGTGTATCGATTCCTCAAGGATCTAGAACTGGAAATACCATTTGACCCAGCAATCCCATTACTGGGTATATACCCAAAGATTATAAATCATGTTATGATAAAGACACATGCACATGTATGTTTATTGCAGCTCTATTTACAACAGCAAAGACTTGGAACCAATCCAAATGTCCATTAATGATAGACTGGATTAAGAAAATGTGGCACATATATACCATGGAATACTATGCAGCCATAAAAAAGGATGAGTTCATGTCCTTTGTAGGGACATGGATGAAGCTGGAAACCATCATTCAATCACAAGGACAGAAAACCAAACACCACATGTTCTCACTCATAGGTGGGAATTGAACAATGAGATCACTTGGACACAGGGCAGGGAACATCACACACTGGGGTCGGTCGGGGGGTAGGGGACTGGGGGAGTGATAGCATTAGGAGAAACAACTCATGTAAATGATGAGTTGATGGGTGCAGCAAACCAACATGGCACATATATACCTATGTATCAACCCTGCACGTTGTGCACATGTACCCTAGAACTTAAAGTATTAAAAAAAAAAATCTTCAAAATCAGGCCACACGTGGATGCTCTCACTTGTAATCCCAACACTGGGAGGATGAGCTGGGAGGATCTCTTGAGTCTGAGAGTTTAATACCAGCCTGTGCAATGTAGCAATACCCCATCTCTAAATAAATAAAATATTCAAAATCAGTAATTGAAAAAAAAGAAGTGTCATACAGTTGATTAAATAAAAACTATTTGCTTAATATCTTTAATATAAATGTCCATCCTGTCATACTCTGCAAGAATGAAATTTTATTTATAAAAGAATACAATGGAATTTTGTTTCCAGTCAGTGAAATTATCTATATGTCTACTTTCTAAACTCTTTTCTTTCTCAGATTTTTGGAATTCCATGGAAATACCTTAGGTTTGGGTAAATAAGGGAAGGTGAACAGATTGGTTGCAATGTCCAAGCCTTCTTTCAATCAGGATTTTTCTGCTTATAATCAGGTTTACACTCCATTAATGACTTTATTTGAGAAAAAATAATGAATCTATCTAAAACGTAGGTCAACTGAATATTACTGTGCTAGATGCTCTTTGATGCACAAGAGAAAAATAAAAGCAAAATTGTGGCTTGCTTCTACCCTTCATTAACTGATGTTGAAAGCCAAGATAAAGCAGCTTCCTCTGAATACTAAAATACATGCAGTGCTTCCAGGGTGTCACCATGAATGGGTAAGGAAGAGGCAGTGCTGCCTCAGTACACACCCTAGCCTTCTGAGCAGTTTTCACATGTTCCACCAAGAGAGATTTTTAATGACTTTGTGAGTCTCCAGAATCTGCATTAGGCTTAGGCATTAGGCAGCAGCTGCTGGCTACTGCTGAATGATTATCCATTCAAATGGAACAGATTGTAGGGAGGTGTGAAGGGAGGCTTTTTCCCCACAGAGTGTGCAAGCCAGGAGAGAAACAGGCAACAAGGTTTTATGATACTGCTTGGCTTTCCTAAAATCCTTCTGAGTATAGATAGATGCAAAAAGTGTAACAGTAAAATATGCTGGGGAAAATAACCAACATCCAACTTCTAGAAATAATGTAAAGATGATAAAAGTTTCATTTTTTCAGCCCAGTTTGCTCTCCTACATAATTTTTGTGCTGATGGTTGAATTTTGTTATCCTGTTCAACTAGATAAGGAGCAAGTGAATATATGAGCACACCTTTCATCACAATGGATTTGAGCTATAGAAAATATTGAAGCGGGCGTTATATGATTTTTCTAAGGACACTTTTTAGGAATGATTTAATTATGATGAAAAATTGCACAGCTGTTGCATAGAGCAGAATTTTGAAAAGTGCCCACTACTGCCTGATCAGCAATTAAATATAGGTAAAAGAAAATGCCACCTTCTTCCTACTGATTGTATATTCACAGATATCTTTCAATTCCATCACTGTAGAGATCTATGTTCCTGTTTCTTGGTTCAAATTTTACCACCATGACAAAACAAAGCGAACAATATTTGAAATATGCTAATAACGTTAAAATAAAATACATATGGTGAAAATATATATGTCACATCCTCATGTAATTCTCTCTTAAAAGAGAATTTTTTGAATTATTTTTTAAAAGTATAGATTACATACTTTTGGGGAATGCTAAATTAAATAGTTACATTGCTTTCTACTGCGTAAAGTTTTTCAGAGCTTTAGTCATGGATCTCTGAAGAGATAATATAATAGGCAATTTCCCCTCTGTTGATTTTATTACAGAACTACATGTCTGAATGTGTTTGTGTGTCTGTGTGTCTGTGTCTGTCTGTGTGTGTATGTGTGTGTGTGTGTGTGTGTGTGAGAGAGAGAGAGAGAGAGAGAGAGAGAGAGAGAGAGACAGAGAGAGACAGAGAGAAAGAGAGAAAGTAGAATATGTAAAGTATCTTAAGGAATACAAGTGTTCCATAGAACATAACTGGGGAAAATAGTCTAGAGTGTTTGTGGATACCTGCTGCTTACTGACAATACTATTTGTATAGACACAGTGTTAAATTGAATTACTTACAGATAGTCTACTTGCCTCCTTATCTTCAGTTATGGTGACTACAAACATTATTAATCACTTATCAAAACATAGTGGTCATGAAATCTTCAGATGACAAGGTCTTGAAACCACCCTGGTTTTTAAAAATGGTCAGTTTAAAGCTGGTGATCATTTTCTTACGAACATGTACGTGCCCTCAGAGGTTTTCAGATCTCTTGAAACTTCTCAGAGTACAAATAGAAAAAGGGGATTATATTTACAGAAATTCTGAGAAAAAAATGTGGGTTATAAAATGAAAATCTGTGTGATTCTGAGAACCATTCAAATCGAAAAGTGTTAGATCTATGAACTGCTTTTCTGTAGCTAGAAGAAATTTGAATGCTTAACTTTGAAAGTACTTCTGACATCACCAATGAAGGAAGATATGTCTTCTGCATGCAAAAAATGCCTTTTCCATGGGATACTACAGAAGACAATTTTGTGAATAGAGTGTGCTATTAGTAAGAAACCTCAGAAGATATTAGAGGTTAAGGAGTCTTGTATGGCCTAGTTCAAGAACATTACTATCATTTATGAAATTATTTCCATGAGGAAAGGTACTCCTATTATAAACTTTATAACAACTGTTGCACCAGAACCTATATATAAAATAAGGACACCATGCAAAATTTATTCTCTAAGATTCACATTAAAATAGAAAATATTTTGGGTATATGAGTTTGCATGTGTTCTACCAAAAATGACAGAGAAGGGGAAATTAAAGATGTGTAGGAAAGGGCTTTGATTATTTGACTATGGTCTTTGCAGAGGACCAGTGACATGAAATCTTGCAACAGTTGAAAAATTTCTGGTTTAAGAATATTTTAAAACATTATATAGTATTTGGTAGACTGATTTTCAGATAATTAATCTGTGAACTTATAGATTCAGTGCCAGTTAGGTACAGCATAAAAACTGCATGATGGGCCAGGTCATGTGAAACTGGATATGACTGGAAAAGACGTTCCAAAAAATAAAGGCTTTCACCTGGGTTTCATAGTTTTAGCATTTTTCCAAAAGGATTTCATTAGATGTAAAGAAACAAATCATCAAATGCATAAAATAATTTTGTTTTCAAGGAATTTTTGTAGCTAATGTTATTAGCAATATTTGTTTCGGTACAAGAGAAAGAAATTTTTTTTTTTTTTTTTTTTTTTGAGACAGAGTCTCACTCTGTTGCCCAGGCTGGAGTGTATTGGTGCAATCTCGGCTCACAACAAGCTCCACCTCCTGGGTTCACGCCATTCTCCTGCCTCAGCCTCCCGAGTAGCTGGGACTACATGCAACCGCCACCACTCTCAGCTAATTTTTTGTATTTTTAGTAGAGACGGGGTTTCACTGTGTTAGCCAGGACAGTCTCAATCTCATGACCTTGTGATCCGCCTCCTTGGCCTCCCGAAGTGCTGGGATTACAGGTGTGAGCTACCACGCCTAGCCACAAATATTACTTTTTAATGCTAAGTAATAGAAACCACACTAAGGCTGCTGGCTTTCATCCGGGTTCTTATCCTTTTGCTATCATTTACTATCTGTGTGACCTTGGTCAAATTCCCTGACCATTCAGAAGTGCTTCATATTCAATAGGAAAAATAGCAGTTTCTTACTTAATGTAGTTGTTGTGAATTGTCAATGTAAACATATTTTAAGCCCATAGAACATAGCCTGGAATATAGTAAAAAGTGATAAATGAATTTTGACTAATATAATGGTAGATTACCAGACTGAAGATCAGCTGACTCCAAAGTGTTTGTTAGTCTGTTTTTGTAGGGCTCTTTCCCTGACTTCCTGATGAGTTTAGTTTTATTTCCAGTGAAAAAATATTCCTCATAACAATATGAAGACATTTAATAGATGTGGCTCCCATTAAATGATCAGTGAACTGTTAACACAGCATTTTTGGATTCTGTTAGAATTACTTTTATATACCAAAATTGTTGCTCCCCAGGTTGCAATAATTGTGTGGCTTCATGTAGAAAAATTGTTTAGCTGCAGCAAAGCACAGATATCACTTACACATAAAACTAAGCTACCAATTACACCCCTAAGCAATCCTGTTAGTGATCTGATACACTAAGCTCACAGATCACTTATATAGTCTATATTTGAAAAGGGATCAATGGAGAGTCTTCACTAACATCTGATGGATAGCAATGACATAGAATCAATCTAGGTGCCCATCAACAGTGGATTAGATAAAGAAAAATGTGGTATATATACAACATGGAATACTATGCAAACATGAAAACAAAATGAAATCATATTCTTTGCAGCAACATGGATGCAGCTGGAGGCCATTATCCTAAGTGAATTAACACAGGAACAGAAAACAAACCAAATACCACAAAGTGGAAGCTAAACATTGAGTACATATAGATGTGAAGACAGGAACAACAGACACTAAGGACTACCAGAGGGAAGACAGAGGGAGTGGGTCATGGGCAAAACTACCTTTTGGATACTATGATCACTACCTGGGACATGGGATCACCCGTGCCCCAAACCTCAGCATCATGCAATACACCCATGTAGCAAACATGAAGATGTACCCACTGAATCTAAAATTAAAGTTGAAATATTTTTTAGAAAAAAAGCCTGAGGCCGGGCGCGGTGGCTCAAGCCTGTAATCCCAGCACTTTGTGAGGCCGAGACGGGCGGATCACGAGGTCAGGAGATCGAGACCATCCTGGCTAACACGGTGAAACCCCGTCTCTACTAAAATACAAAACTAGCCGGGCGAGGTGGCGGGCGCCTGTAGTCCCAGCTACTCAGGAGGCTGAGGCAGGAGAATGGCGTGAACCCGGGAGGCGGAGCTTGCAGTGAGCTGAGATCCGGCCACTGCACTCCAGTCCGGGCGACAGAGCGAGACTCCGCCTCAAAAAAAAAAAAAAAGGAAAAAAAAAAAGAAAAAAGCCTGATATGATCTATTTTAGGGAACTCTGAAATCTGTAATTTGACCAGAGTGCCATCAGATGCACTTTGTTCTATTATCAAACAATTCAACACATATGTACAATTCAATTCGATGTATTAGGAAGCAGAGGAGAGCAGTACCTGCCATTAGAGAGCCTCCTTTAATAAAGGTCAGGCCAGAGACGGAGACAGTAACTTACATAAATAGAACGAGTTCTAGTAAAAGATGCACCAAGAAGAGCCCTCCTGACTATCACACTCTAGCGATTGCCAAAAGAACATCAGAGCATCAGAAATGTCTTAGTTGCCATTGACATCCCTGAGAGCGTTCTATTTGAAAACCTACTTCATATACAGTTATGAAACTAAGCAGCAGCAGACATCATTAACCACTTCTGGCTCAGGTGCCATGGGAATCCTGCCTCATTAGGAAGATCAGTTAATTAATCTGTGTCAGTGGGATACCTATAACATGCCCAGTGCCAAGGACAGCTTAGTACTGCTCTATTGACTAAGGAAATACCAGGCTTAAACCAACAAGGAACTCATCATCTTTGGGACATCAGTTAGGAATGACAGTAATCCATCCCTCTGCAATTTTATGTCAGAAAGATGAGAATCTTCAAATACAGATTTAGAATTAGAGAGCAAGTGGGCTTTAAATGGAAAGCAGCTAACATTAATTCGATGCTCTTATTTTATGATGGAGGAAACTGAAACCCAGAAAGCTGATTACCTACAACAAACAAACAGAACAAAACAATCCTTTAATGAAATAGACTGGACTAGATTCCAGGTATTCTGGTTCTCAGGTCAAAGATAGAAACTTCATTGTTTCCTTGATTCTTGCATCTCTTAATTTCTTCATTTATTTATCTCTTTCTTAATGTATAATTCAAAGAAGCTGAATTTGGCAAACCTCAGCATCTATAAAAAATTGCACATCAGGGATTTTTGTTTCTTCTATTCATCCTGGATACCAGCATTTGTGACCGTTACTGTCGTTACCATCAGGCGTTCAGCAGGGCAAAAGAAATTTTCCTGGGCTATACAGATTAAAAAAACAATAACCTGAGGAGAGTGTATATTGCCCAGAGTGGTACACAGCTAACTTTTATCTAACTGGGGTATTTCACTTTTTTTTATTTACAAGTGTTTATGTTATTACTTTATCTGTATATATTCTTAAACTATGTATTATTATTTGCATGTTTAAACTTTGAAACATTTTATCATTTTGTATTGGACATTCTTCTGTATTGGTTAAATATCGTGTTAACATTAAATATTATGTTTAGTAATTTACCAGGATGACAGAAGAAATTTTAGTTTACTGGCTGCTAAATATTATTTTACTATATGAACATATCACAATTTATCTTTTCTTCTATCCATTGATGTTTAAGGTTGCTTATAATTTTACTCCTATTAAAATAATACTTAAAGGTTTTCTTCATATTATATCATGTATTTTAATGAGAGTTCCTCAAAGGTACACATTCAGAAAATGAAACTTCTCATGCGGTAACTGCTTAATTTCATCTTCGACGTTACCATATCCTGCCAAATTGTTCTTCAAATCGTTGTGACAACTCAAACAACTGTCAATCTGTCATGAGAACTTTTTTTTTGCCAGACCGTCTGAGCAACAATTGTTATTGTCAACTTTTTAATTTTCACCAATCTGATGGGTGTAAAATAATGCCTTATTGTTTGCATTTGCATTTTATGAATAGCTATTAAAATGAACATCTGTTCAAATGTTTATTAGCCATTTAGGTGTTCATGTCTGTGAAATACTTATTAACTTCCTTTATTTTTTTCTATTGAAATTTTTGCCTTTTTCTTATTTCTTTAGAGTAGTTCTTTATATATTTTGGATACCTACTCTGTGTTTGTTATGAATGTGGCAAATCTCTGCTCTAAGTCCATGGTTTACATTTACATTTTGTTCATGATGTGTATTGATGTCCTGCGCATTTTTTGTTTGTTTATTTGCTAGGCTTTGTGTACATCAAAATGGATCAATATTTTCCTTCTTTGGTTTGCGGTTATTTTGTATTACGTAATAAATTCTTCTCTCACCCAATGTGTAAAAATTATCCAGGGCTTCTTTTGTGCATCCTTTTCTTTTAAAATGTTTCACTTTTATTTCCATTTTATCTAGTGGGATTAACACACACAGTGCAATTTTTAATAGGCTGTCAAGGGGATAGCTGCACAATTCAGCATTATGAGGTAATGTTTTGCTATATTCTTTTTATCTAACTTGTTGACTTGGATACTTAATTTTCAAATTGTTTTTCTTTTATAATATAAACATTAAAGGCTATACTTTTCCTTATCAATAATACTTTTCTTACATTTCATGTTTCATTATTATTCAGTACTAAAGTATTTGCAATCACTATTATGTGTTCTGAATTTTTTAAACTATTACTTAAAATATTGTGTTTTCAAATAGATGGAGGGTACTTTTTATAACTTTGGGTAAGAGTGACAAAAAGTTACACTTAAGAATGCATAAATAAGGGACATGAAGTACATAAAGATAGGACGTTCAAATGTATACAGCTTATGCCACACGTTCCACACTCCTGCACCTCCCTGTGACAGTGGACACATGTTTTTCTTCATGCCACCTTTAATGAGCATGCCTCCCTTTAAGAATCCCAGTCTCATGCCTCTATTTCAACTCTCCACTACTCAAATCCCCAAACTCTTAATTCCTGTCTGTATAAATCTCAGATGAAAGGCTTAAGTGTCTTTCAAAGATAACCCATATCCATCTAACTCCATCCAATGCAGCCACATGGTAAGCCCAGGAACACATCCCTCTGTTCTTTCGTTTTTGTTATTGTTCTCTCTTCATCACTATCTCCTTGAGATACACCTTATGGCTTCAGCTGTCCATTAGAAACAGATTATTGTATGTTGATTTACATTTTTGTCTGTATGCTGTGATACAGTTTCAAGTTTTTCTACTATCACTATGTCATTATGATAAAATATCTGCTGTTCTATTTTTCTTTGTATTTGCCTTTCTATTAATTAAAAATCTTTCCAGCATTGTCACCCATATCTGCCATAGCTCACAGTACTTTCTTTTCTAACTCTAGCTGTGCTCAGTAAGCCATCACTCAATTCAGACCTTGGCTACCCTTTGGCTATAATACTTCCTTTTACCTCAGTTTCTGTGTTACCTCCCTATACCTCACCTTCTGCCCCAATCTCTTCTTTCTGTCTGGTAGATTCCCTGGTAGAAAGGTGATTTAATACTTTTTTTTTCTTCCCTGCTTTACTCATCTGCCTAGCACCCAGCCTTTCTGATTACATGGAGAGTTCTACCAATCCTGTCACTACCTAGCAGGGATGACAACTGAGTTTTATCCTGGAAGTCAATTCTGATCTGAAGGTGCTGGCTGCCAGCCATGCACTGGGAAGAATTCTGCTTTTAAATTGCCGCTTTTAAACTAAGAAGGGGAAGGGGTTTGTGATTGATAGCAAAGGAATAATGTACCAGGTGTTTTTAAATCACTGCACAGTAACACATTATAGTTTACAATTACTCAAGACATACATTAAAATCCATCAAAATCACTCTGATTTGGTAAGGAGAGAATGTTTTCATCAACATGTTGTATTGCCTGCTTCCCAGGTGCCTTTTTTATTGTACTTTCCATTTCCAGGTTACAATTACCAGGTTAGGGAGAGCATGGACTTTGGATTTAGGTATACACTGACTACAATCCTAGTTCTACCAATCACTAATATGTGACTCGGAATTCTTAAGTATCTTCTGTCACACATATTATTCAGTCCTTTTATTGACTATTACGTTATAGGTTGCACTAGTTGTGCTAATATCCACTATCATAATTACTTACAAATAGTTTGTGAGTAAATTTTTATCATTCTTGCTATCAGATGATAAAAATAAGTCACTCACAATCATATTCTCCTCATCCTACCCAACTATACACCATAATACTTTGTAACCACTTAATTCAGTAACCATTACAGAACTTATAGTTACTTGACAGTAGGGGATATTATCTTCTCATAGGAAGTCACTTTTTAAAAATCATATTATTTCCTGAACTTCAGTAATACAATATATCACACTAATTTAGAATATATACACACACACACACACACACTCACACACACACACTTAATAATGTCATTGGTCTATCATAAAATGGCTTCTCTCTGTGCTGTTTTCAATGGCTTGGTAGTGTATTTCCTATTTGTTAAGATAATTAATAATAATATAATTTCTTGAATGGAGAATGTGGACAGTTTTACTTTTTCTACGACATGGTAATAAACTATATCAAAAAAAGAATCAGTATATTAGTAAGGGTCAGTCAGGACACACGAAAAATACCAGTGAGTTGAACAGGAAAAGTTAACACAAAGGTTTGCTAACTACTAAAACGTGGTTAACTATGAAAGGATACAATATGCTATGGTTACTATTAAAAGAGTTAGAGTGGACTCTAAGAGGTCAAGAATTAGTGACCTAAAGGAAACCAAGGCAGCTATTACCACTAAACTGGGGGAGAGAGCGGAATGAAAGAACAAAGAGCAGAGGACTTAGAAGGTCTTCCCTAAGGGTGAATTCAGGTCTCTTCAAAGCTGGTACAGCTACCACAGTAACACTCAGTGTGCCAGTCGTGAAGAAACCTGTCAGAAGGTGGGAAATGAAGCTGCTAGATAGGCCTGGCACACCAGCTGGAAGACAGCTGCCTGCAAACATGACTGGAACTACTACCAAACTGGTCTCCAGAACTGTTTGTGGAAAGAGCTGTCTTGTGCAGGTTACTGAGCCCCTGTGCTAAATAATAAGGAAGCAATCTTGGTACCCAGAAGGGAGTGTCCTCTTGGAGCCATGTGCCTGGCAATGTGCCTCCAACAGCCTTTATTGACAAAGTCTAACAGCTGGCAAAGGAGAAATGTCATTCCCCTCTCTCCCCCAACTTAGTGGTAATAGCTGTTCTTGTTTCTTTCAGCTCGTTAATTCTTGACCTCTTACAGTCCATTTTAACTCTTTTAATAGTAACCGTAGCATATTGTATCCTTTCATAGTTAACCACTTTTTAGTAGTTAACAAACCCTTATAAACTTTTCCTATTCAACTCACTGGTATTTTTTTTTTTCTGTCTCCTGACTGACCCTGACTAAAACCACAGGATATTAGTGGTCCATCCAGTACAAGTTTGTTGGAAAACTCTAATTTTACAATGTACTTGAAGATATGTGTGATGCATTGATGTTCAAAGACTATCAAGAATATTTTCATATAATATGGGTCTTTCACCTATATTTTCTTTTGATGTTTGAATGTTTGTAATATGGTTTTGAAGATTTGCTCATAGTGAAAGAGACTTTATTCTAAATTTAGAAACTTTTCTCCAAAGAACAGTAACAACGGATTAAGTTTCTTGAGGCATGAGTAACTTTTACAATGAGATAGTTTCAAAACTTCAAGCTTCTAATTTGAGGATACTTAATTTTTATGTCTTTATATTAAGAAACAATCCTGGAAAAGGCAAAATTATAGAGATAGTAAAAAGGTCAGTTGCTGCCGGGGTTAGGGTGTTGAGGATAAATAGGCAGAGCACAGAGGATGTTTAGGGCAGTAGAACTACTTTGTGTGATACTATATATGCTACATATATATGTCATTACATATTTTCCCAAAGCCATAGAATATACACCAGGAATGAGTCCTGATGTAAACTGTGGCCTCTGGGTGATAATGATGTGTCAAAGTATGTTCCTCAATTGTAACAAATGTGCCACTCTGGTGGGGAATGTTGGGAGTGGGGGAAGCTATGCATGCATAGGGGCAGGAAGTGGATGGAAAACCTCTGTACCTTAATTTTGCTCAATTTTGCTTTGAAATTGCTCTAAAAAATAAATCTTATTTAAAAAATAGTGGGTACGTATGCCTTCATGGACTTAGTTTTAACCCAGTTAAGTTGGTTGAGGTGATTCTCTTGCTTCAGTCTCCTGAGTAGCTGGGATTAAAGGCGCTCCACCACACTTGGCTAATTTTTGTATTCTTAGTAGTGGAGGGGTTTCACCATGTTGGCCAGGCTGGTCTCGAACTCCTGATCTCAGGTGATCCACCCGCCTTTGCCTCCCAAAGGTCTGGGATTACAGGTGTGATTACACTAAAGCTTTTATGAGCACATTCTCTAAAACCAAAGGGAAAATTTATATTGACCACACCTTTTTAAAGGGATTTCAAGGCAATATATTAAGAACTGGAATGTTGCTTTGGATTGCTGAATGGATTATCATTCCTAGGTAAAGGTAGTGATGTATTCTTGTATAAAACTTTCTGAATTCTAAAAATTTTTCTCAAAGGCATCCTATGGCCCCTTTTCAAGGGATCAAATCTAGAAATTGGCATTATTCAATCATGAAAGATAAGCAAAAATACTCAATTAATAGACTCTGCTACGTAAAACATAATAAACATTTAAATACATTTAAATGACTAAACTTCAATCAATCTTATCCAACCTTGCCAACCATCTCAAGAATTGTCTGCCTAACATTTAAATGTTATAATGTATACCCACATTGGGTGGTTTCCAGAGAAATCTATCTGTCGTCTCTTCATTGATCCTTGAAAGTCTACTATTTAAGTGATTCATGGACACTCTTAAAACATAGACATTTTAGGAATAGAAACACTAAGAAAGTCATTATTTCCTTTTTTTTTTTTTGTACAAATGTGTGCAAATATTTTCCTGATAAGGAAAACGAGGAGAAAGAATGAGCACACTGGCACACTAAAAGAGCTTGCAAGTGAGTCCTGCACAAGTGGTAAGTGGTTTAAAAATCAAGGGCAGCACAGGCCAAAAGACCAACACAACATTTGACAAGTCTGTCTACATTTGGGTTTCCCTTCTAAATCCCAATACCTACCACCTGGTAGTGACTGCTGAAGTAACAGTGGCAAGTAACAAGTAACATGTTTATAACTCCTTATAATGTTTTGTTTGTTTGTTTTGAGACAGAATCTCACTCTGTCACCCAGGCTGGAGTGCAGTGGCGTGATCTCGGCTCACTGCAACTTCCACCTCCCGGGTTCAAGCGATTCTCCTGCCTCAGCCTCCCAAGTAGCTGGGATTAAAGGCGCTCCACAACACCTGGCTAATTTTTGTATTCTTAGTACAGGCGGGGTTTCACCATGTTGGCCAGGCTGGTCTCAAACTCCTGACTTCAGGTGATCCACGCGCCTCTGACTCCCAAAGGGCTGTGATTACAGGTGTGAGCCACCACACCTAGCTCGTATAATGTGTTCTTACAAGTATGAAGAAATCGGTATGGCAGCAAATGAAAATAGTAACTTTTATTAAAAATTGCTTAACTCACATTGAAGAGTATAAAGGATCTTTGAGGCAGTGGGTATGTTTGTATTTGCTTTGTTCAATGTCTGTCATAATACTCCCATCTTTCTGAGGGCCTGCTCCTTTCACTTTAAAGAGCTAGAAATTTTTTGAATGAATGTTTTTATAGTTATATGGGAGATTAGTCTGTTTTTTTTTTTCCTGTTTAATTCTCCAATAGAATCAAGTGTGTGTGTGTGTGTGTGTGTGTGTGTATTTTATTTCAATTAGCTGTTTTGGGGTGATACAAGGGAAGAAGCATAAGAAATATTGGGTATGGACATAAGAAACGGGGATATAAATGTAGTGTAGTACTGACTCTTGACCAGCTGGTTCTCCATGTTCTTTAAGTTTTAGGCACCTTTCTTGATTTTGACAGTCCATAATATATACATATTTCAAAAGAACATGTTGTATATGACAAATATGTATAATTTTTATTTGTCACTTTAAAACATTTTTTTTAAAAGATATTACCATTGAGGGAAACTGAGTAGCAGATATAAGAGATCTCTCTGCATTATTAATTACAAGTGTAGAATCTACAATTCTTTCAAAACAAAATGTTCAGCCGGGCCCGGTGGCTCAAGCCTGTAATCCCAGCACTTTGGGAGGCCAAGACGGGCGGATCACGAGGTCAGGAGATCAAGACCATCCTGGCTAACACGGTGAAACCCCGTCTCTACCAAAAAATACAAAAGCTAGCCAGGCGAGGTGGCGGGCGCCTGTAGTCCCAGCTACTCGGGAGGCTGAGGCAGGAGAATGGCGTAAACCTGGGAGGCGGAGCTTGTAGTGAGCTGAGATCCGGCCACTGCACTCCAGCCTGGGCCATAGAGCGAGACTCCGTGTCAAAAAAAAAAAAAAAAAGTTCAAAACAAAATGTTCATAAGACTAAAAGATAAATACACATGCTTTCAGATTAAAAAAATAATTATTAATGCTAAATGGATGAATATGGTATTCACCTTCACTGTGGTGGTAGTTTCTTATGTCAAAAGATATCAATGTTAAATGATGCAAAAATAATTATAGTCATCATTGTCTTTAACCATAGTAATAAAATTGGACTACCAAAAAATAGTAATTAAAAAGTCGACCACTTTTATCCAAACCCCATCTAGGTCTGTCAATACTTAGGCTGCTTCATTTATTGACATCCTGGGCCACTGCTGCCATAGCCAAATGCCACTGTCACCCCCCCACCCTGCACCGCTTTTTCCAACATTTGCCTATCGTTTTTTATTCCCTTAGGGTCCCAACGTAACAACTAACAAGCTTATAGATGAGCTATACCAGAAGATAGCTACAACCCTCATTCCAAGTCTATATATTTTACGTAGCTTCTGGAATCAATACCCAATTTTTGTTTTCATTAAAAAACAACAAGGTTTTAGGCTCAGGTAGGGGAGGTGTTATAAAGATACAAAGTTGGACAGAGCTATCTGGGGTCAAGCAGAGGCCATAACTACCCCCTTGCTTCTATGCCCAGACTATCTTCATGAGCATCTTAAAATGCTTACATGCTGGAGGAAAATGTCTTGGGCGATTTAAACAATGTGACTCACTCTCCAGAGTTACAATTACAAAATTTAGTTAGAGAACACATTTTGAAACATTTTTTAAAATCAGATTGCATTTTTTATTTGGTTGGACATTTAATGCATTTGTTGTTCGCTCCAGGAAACTAGCTAACCTCAGAGGGAAAAAATTCTCAAAATAGCCATGATTTTTGGAAGCTAGATAGAGAGAGAAGAAAGCAGACTTGATTGCTCCATATAAAACTAAGTAAAAAAGGATGTTATCAGCAATTAACTATAAAGCTTGATTCTAAAGAAAAAAATAATCCAAGTAGAAACATTTTTTAAAAGATGAAAACACTACTGAGAGCTCCACAGGGCTTGGAATTTCCAACAGGCCAGAATCAATTCATATTTTCTTGTATCTAGGCAGTATTTGGCTTTCAGCAATTTTATGGGATGTGGGAGATACAACTGCTGAGAATATATTTAAAAACTAGAAGAAGCCAGAATGACCTGAGAGGTTTCATTTCTCTCTCTTTCCCTCAATCCCTTTTCTCTCCTTGTGCTTTGCTAATAAGTTATCACCACAGGCCAAAAATGGAAATGAAACATCACAATGCACAGCTTCATTAAAAATCAAACAAAATCCAATTGCTTGCAGTAGTCATGACAAGATGTATGATTAACTGCTAAATCCCTCAGAAGAGGGGCAACCTAAAGAGAAATAAATATGCTGGGTGACAACCTAGAGGAAAACACCAACTACATAAACAAAAAGAGTGTTTCTGAATTTGAGTTAGGGATGGTGAAAAGGAAATGATACTTTACTAGAAAGAAACAATTTGTCATTAAAATAAGAGAAAACCTAATATTTAGCAGAATTTTCATAAGGTCTTCTACTAATGTATTTCCTCATAATTCCAGAGTTAGGAAAGTGAGGATGGTCAAACATATGCTCAATTACTTAGTGAGGGGAGGTGTGTAACAGAGAAAACTACAAAGGAGGAGGAAGATTTGTGTCAGTATCACAAGAAAAGAAAACACCAAAGACTTGTGTTAGGAATAGGCTGAACGGCCTTAGAGACATCATAGCTTTGGGGTAGGAGTCGAGGTATAGGTCTACAAACAAATTTTCAGGCTAATTTATTATGATACAATTATAATAGATAAGGATTTCTTTCATATTACAGTGCCTACTCAGATTTTTCAGTTTGTTACGACGAAGACATAAGTTCTAAAATCATAATTATGGTTAAGAGATGCAGTAACACGTGAAAATTTAGTGGCATCTGCCACAAATGATAGTTGTTTGTTTCTTTACATTTTATTTATTTTTTTAAAATGCCATAGTTGTGACAACAAATCATTACACTTTCTGACCTCTTAAAAGCAGAAATAACACACGATAATTGTTTTCTAGTTTATCCATTCTTAGTCTCCCATCCTTACTTGTGCCTTGCAATCCAGAAATTGGCCACATAACGCTTAATATTATCGTTAGTGTGGGATCGTGTACCTTGCACCTTCCTTTCTGGTGAATGTTAACGATTTTCACCCCTGTTCAATGTAATTGTGAGGGTTTTTTCAGTCTATAAGCCATTCTACCTCATGGACTGTCATACAGACACTGTAGGAAATGATTGCAGCTGTCAAATATGGTTGCTTCGAAGTTACAGAGTACAGGATAAATTAGCCCAGCCTGTCTTTTCCATTGCAATTCGTTAATGCTATTGAGCATGCAATCCCTGGCAGATTTACAGGTGGCAGAAATAAAAGATTAATTGTTTTACTTTATTTATGCTTGAAATGTAACTGAAGGACTAAGTAATTTGATCCCCATCAGTAATCTGTTTCCTTTTGTCATTTCCCAACACCTGTCATTCTGCTAATTCATCTTTCTGCTTATAAATGTTAGGCAGTTGAAGGAAAACATCTACTTTTTATTCACTCATGTTATACTAGCAACTTGAGAAACTTTCCTCTTTGCATTTGATTTTCCCTTAGTAGGAAATAAAAGATACTTTCTAAGACTGCAGTCTACTAGAGGAATTATGTTTTTTTCTCTTTTAAACTATATTATAAGTATGGCTGGGCACGGTGGCTCAAGCCTGCATCCAGGCAGCTTGGGAAGGCCGAGATGGGTGGATCACCAAGTCAGGAGATCGAGACCTTCCTGGCCCTAAGCACGGTGAAACCTCGTCTCTCCTAAAAAAATACAAAAAACTAGCCCTTGGGTGAGGTGGTGCACCTGGTAGTCCGCCAGCTAGTCGGAAGGCTGAGGGCAGGAGAATGGCATAACCCGGGAGGCGAGCTGCAGTGAGGCTGAGGATCGGCCATTGCACCCTCGCAGCCCTTGGTGACAGAGTAGACTGCAGTCTCAAAAAAAAAAAAAAAAAAAAAAAAGAGAGAGAGAGATAGGTATAAGTAGAGGGAAAGAAAAAAAAAAAGAAGGAAAAACAGTTACTCCTACAAAAACCTCTCCTCCTTCACCACTTACTGTAGCTTAGCCCTTGTGTAGATCCAGTAGCAAGGATTGTGTAGGTGTGAAAATATAAATCTATGTTATTTTTTCTTGTCTCAAAGAAGTCAAATTTCTAAAATTTTCTTTTATTTTCTTCTGTCTTGAATCTGTAGCATTTACATGTTTAAAAATCCCATAGAATGCCAATCATATCTGACGATCATCCTCATTCTAATCCTGCACCATGTTCATAAAGAATGTGCTCTCCCATAGCTCTGGAAGGGGCAAGCCGTATGTACTATATGACCCTACTCACTTGGTCATTGCTATGTAGCTGAGAAGTGTTATTACTATTCACATAGTAATATGCTATTACCTACAGATACAGCTTTTCATCAAGGTATAAATATCCTAAATGTCATGATTGGACACCCCTTCATGGTCTGAATTCAAGGACCTACTGATTCCACATGCTAATTGTCTTTCTCTAAAAGCAAAACTATCTCTGTCAGTCTCCTACTCAGATCTCAACAATCTTTCCAGGTGAATACAACGTCTGACTAAAAGGAGTCAGAACTTCCTACTAAGGACCATAGGCTCCCTCAGTTTTGGCATCAAACCTGAGTTTTCTTTCTTTCCATGCTTTTTTACTAAAAAGATTCTTTATGAAGGTGTCTTTTATTTTCACTTCTCCTTTATTTTTTAGTGAACTTTCCAATTTCACATCATAGAAAGTGATGAACTAGAGGAAGAGGAGAGAGATGAAGCTAGCCAGATGATCAAAGATCATATCATAAAAGGGACAATGCAATACAAGTTTGGACATTATTCTAGAGCTAACAAGAAAAAAGCATTTTAAAATAATAAGTGAGCTGTTGTGGCTCATGCCTGTACTCCCAACACTTTGGGAGGCTGAGGTGGGCAGATCACAAGATCAGGAGTTCAAGACTAGCCTGACTAAGATGGTGAAACCCCATCTCTACAAAAATACAAAAAAAATTAGTCAGGCATGGTGGCAGGCGCCTGTAATCCCAGCTACTCAGGAGGCTGAGATGGCGAATTGCTTGAATCTGGGAGGCAGAGGTTGCAGTGAGCCAAGATGGCGCCACTGCACTCCAGTCTGGGCTACAGCGAGACTACATCTCAAAAAAAAAGTAATAATAATAATAAGTGATCAAATTCATGACAGATAACTTTGACAGCTGTGACAAGGATAGTTTAGGAAAGATAGTTTGGACAGTAGAAGGATGATCACAAAAAGGGGCAGTTGCAGCAATTCAAGAATAAATAGGAAGAGACTACATTAAGGAAACAATGTGAATAGAGTGGAGGTCATAGATTCTAACAATATTATCATTAATTGAGTTAGAGTACATTCTCATTGATACATGAGATAAACAGGAGGAATAAAATGGAAATAACTCCCACCCAAGTGTCTGACTTTTGTTCTTGGAAGGTAAGCAAGATAAAAAGTTTTAGTAATGAGTTCAGTTGAGATAGGTTGATTTCAAGATTTGTGTATTTGAATGGAGGTATCTAGTAGAAAGTTGTATGTATAGTTAATTAGATTAAGAGATATAAGCCTAAAATAAAGATTTCAAGGCATTAACATTTATGTGCTCATTGAAACCATCATTTTTATTTCATATTTTATTTTGTATTTCATATTTTTACTTCACAACTGAGAGACTGAAATGGTCATTGAAGCCATTCTCAGATATTCTGGTTTCCTCTTTTTGTGCACATTATGGTATTATATTTACTCACCTCATCTGAAGTTAGGTTTGACCACATTACTTACTTGAGCCAATAAAAAAGGGAGAGATTTATGCTTCCTTGGAACAGAAACTTTGAAGAACTGATGCGTAATTTTCCATGTTCTTTTCCCTCTGCCACTGTGACTAGGCATATTCCAGGTATTGGAGGCTCTGTAAGCCTATGGATCTGAATAACAACAGTGGGAAGAAGATATTTGGTTGAATTGAAATGAACATGTAGTATGAACAAAATAAAAAAGGTTGTATTAAGCCACTGAGATTGTTGTGGTATTTAGTTGCAACTTAGCTTATCCTGACTTGACAGAGTGACAAGGAAGATCCAGGGACAGAATCCCGGAAAACAGTAGCTTGTAAGCAAGAGGTATTGAGAAAAGACAGAATAAATAGTCAGAAGAGGTAGGAGGGAGGAGAACATGAAAAGGTGAAAACAAAACAAAACAAAAGTACCTGTGCCTAGGGAAAACAGAAGTTCCCAGTAGGAAGGAAGAGTTGGTAATGTGGGCACTGATTGCTAACCTTGGCAAGAGTCATTTAGAGAGTGTGATGTGGGCAGAACACCAATTGTAATGTGCTGAGAAGTGAAGGAAGGTAAGGAAGAGACCTAAATTGTACATTGTACTTTTAAGTAGTTTGGCTCTCTTTGAAAGGGAAAGAAAAAGTATGATGCCTTTGGAAATCGAAAAAAGACCTGGAAAAATAATTCGATTGTGGTGTTTATGGAGGAGCAGCACTAGATCATATTTGTAAGCTAAGAGCAAAGAGTAGAGAGGGAGAGGCTGAAGGGACAGATGAGAAAGGGTAATGCACGAGCACATACATGTAAGAAGGGAGTGAAACCTGGTTCACTTGCAGTGAAAAACATGGCTCCGGAAAATAAGAAAGGAGGGAGTTAGTATGTCCACTCTCATAAAAGACAGTGTTCAAGGAGACTTAGCTGTAATAAATCCATTCACTAAATTCTCCTTCATTGAGTTCACTTTGTGGACTAGACTCTGCAGTAGAACTGAATAGGCAAGAATACCACTGGCATTTTTTTAAAGGATACAAATAATGCTATTCCCCACACTGGCATTTTGAAAATTGTGGATCTTCCACATTCATCCTGTTATCATGTAGAAAGAAAATAGCTTTATTTTGAGATTAACTGCATTTGTGCTTCATTTTTTCCTCACAGGACTTGATGTTCGTGGTGAAAGGGGTGGGAGTGCAGTGGTGTTTGTTTAAGATTTACTAAGCAGGAAGATTATTTTTAAATGTATTGCTGTTATAAAACACCAGTGCCTCCCTGATCCCTAAGGAATATATGGATACAACATTAAGTTTATCTTTTGAAAATTATCATATTATGAATCTGATTAGATTCAGTTCTTGTCCTCAATACATTGTTCTGTTCCCTGTTGGAGTTATTTACTATGTATATTTGTTCTTGGAAGCAGTGTACTGCATAAATATTAAGGGTATTCGAAAAAAAAATTCCACATGTTTATTTGCATTTAGTTTTTAAGTGATTACTGTGCTAATCCAATATTTATAATTATTTTAGATGAGAATTAATGAGTTTTGGGCAAAGGCTTGTAAGTTTTAAAGTTCATTTCAAATGTTCTTTTATGTTGGTATATAGAACACCCCCAAGAAAGATGCTAATGCTTTCCTAACACTATCAGTTTGATACATGATCAGAAATTGTATAATTCTTTGTCATTTAGATTCTCCTTTTAAATTTTTTCAATATAAGAATTTATGTTTCAGAAGCTCTTTGGAGTTGACTTTGTAAGGGTTATAAAAGAAACTAAAGTGATCCAAAGTTGTTTTTCTTATTTTGTCATTAGGAAACTGCTTTAATTGACTCTCTTGTAACTTATCCTTCCAAAAAATAAATTAATTCTAGTTTCTAATGTATGACTATGACATTAATCACCCAGAAGTGTCCTGATTATTTGATTCTATGAGCATGAAAGTTATACAGTAAAAATTATAAAATAGTACAATGGCAAAGCTAACCTAGACATTTGAAATTTTAAAATAAAAAAACATTACACTGTAGTTCAGTATGAGAAAAGCTACATGACATTTCACCATTTCTAGCTAACTATTCCTATCTACTTTACTGCCATGTTTAATATTTTTATCAGCATAGTTTTGTAGTCCATAATAACTATGTTGTGGGGAGATACTATGGATGGAATTCTAGTTTTAGGTACAAAGCTTAATGAGTTCTAAGGTACTGTCCAATACCAAGATTTGATGATTCCATGAATTCTAATTCTCAGTCCTTAATTGTCTGATCTTGTGGCAGATTACTCCATATTATTTTAGATGTGAGGAGACTCCCTTAACTATTTCCATGAACTCTACTCTTATCAAATGAATTACTAAGTGTTAATTCCATTTTAATTACTGAGTTTATAATTTATGTTGAGAAATAAACTTAGTTACTTACACAAAGTAGGCTAAACAAGTTCTTTTGAAAATGATCTCAGAGGGTAAATTGTAGGATTGATATGCTGCCATTCTTCTTTAAAATTTAAGGAACAATATTTGAAAAATACTAGGGGAGTTCTACTAAAATGACCAAATAAACTCCTACCAGACACATCTCCCAGCAGATACAAAATGTAAACCCTGGACAAAGTACAATAAAACACTACCTGCCGGTTCTAGAGCATCACCAGCATCAGAACACGGAGATTCTGGAGGGGGCTCTAAGACTTTACAAGGTATTCCCATGGGGGTACATTTTTCATTGTTTTCAGCTTTAATTCTTAGAGACTTCATGGCAAACCACAGCCACGGGAATACGAGGAAACCCAAGAACTAAAATAACTGAGGGCAAAACCCACTCATTGTGTGTATTCTCTACCTAAGTCTCTACCAAACCTAAACCGCACATACACGGAGCATATTGTGAACAGTCAGTTAAGGAAAAGCGGGTGGGGGAGATTATGCTTGAGTTCTTTGGTCAGCTAGCAGCTGCCACCTGTACTATTCTTCCTACTATAAAAGTTGGGTGATTACTTAGTATGCCATCAATAACCTCAGCCTGAAGTTTGCCTCCAATCACACATTCATCAAAGAGTCTAGACACCTTAAAGCTTGGACAATAATAATGTGTCTTTGAAGGAATTCACCAAATATTTTTCTTCATTCCTATGAAGAAAGGGAATACAGAGAGACTAATGGAGCTGCAAATTAAAAAAAAACAAAAACCAAAAAAGTGGCTCACATTTCCTTTAGACCATCAAGAGACAACAGTGAAAATGAGCTCTGTAAAATGAATTGTGCCTTATTCTTGAAATAATACACAAATCACTCATCCTGGGTGCATAAATCAATTGAACTGTCAAAATGTATATTGTATAACTTTCGAAGCCCATGCATTTACAAACTTGAAAGTCATGTAACCATCTTGTGTAAGATGGTAGTAAGCTCTGCCTAAGTATATGATGGATGGATGGATAGATAGATAGATAGATAGATAGATAGATAGATAGATAGATAGATAGATACAGATTTTTTAAACAAGCAAATCTTGAGGAACAAAAAGAAAGAAAACTGACCATGCAGCTGGCTACTCCTCCCTGCCCAAAGAAGAAGAAAAAGTAAGAAGATCCATGTGCTGTAATGAGGTGAAGAATCAGACGAAAAATATTCATGTATAATTGGATTTTTGTCTTTAAATCAGCATACAATTTTAGTGCCTGATAAGCAATAGCAGAACTTTAACATTGATTGACAGTCAAGAGAACTGTCAAGTTACTAAAAGTGCTCCATGTGCTGGCACAATGAACGACATAGCTCAGGCACAACAGTTAACAACTACCAAGTCAAACAGACCTATCATCGGGAGGAGGTTGGAGGAGGGCAAAATGATAATGCCCTTGTCCTCAAGGAAGGTAGATTTTACAAGAGAAAAACAAATACATTCTCAAATAAATAATGAATGGTAAAAGAAAGGTAAACAGAAGGTACTTTGAATGGTACAATGTTGCTAGTGATTAATTTGGGTCAGGAATGTTGCTGAAGAATCAAGAGTGGATTTGGCATTTAAACTTACGGATCTTAGAGGTGTTTGTATACCACTAAAGTTGAAGATCTGTCATTTTGAGAAATGCCAAAAGTTGTTTAATTATATCTATGTTCTCTTATAGAATGAGTTATTCATCAGCTCATTTCTGATTATAATTCCACCACTGATCTGTTTCACAGTCACTTAATTTGATCAAGAAATGCATGGAGTATAAACTCACATTTAGTTTACGCATTAATTTGTGAAGCGTTTCTTGAGCGCTTACTATATGTCAGTCCCTGCACTTTTCTGATACCAGCAACACCAATAAGTAATCATCTAGCCATTGCTTTAACAGCTGCGGGCATGAGAAATGACAATTCTAGTTGATAAAATACATTTTCATTATGTTTGAATGAAACATGCCTCCCAGTATCTTCATTCATTCATCTAACAAATATTTCAGTAACTACTATGTGACAGGCATTATACAGGACAAAAAGGATGAAAATTCATTTAATTCCTGTTTCTGTTCCCAGGGAGCTAACACTGATTTATTCTGATTCTATTATGAATCACATAAACGGGGGTTCCCAATTTTGGCTGTCTAATTATACTTACCTGGAGATATTTTAAAATGCAGTTTTCAGGAGACATCCCTAATTCTTTTTATTCAATAGTCTGGGGTAGGGTCCTAAAATCTCTATTTTGTAAATTTTATAAGTGATTCCAGTTTCTTCTGATGAAAAAATCTCTTTTTCACATTATAGCCATTTAGACATGTGAAACAGATATTCTTCCCCACCTCCCCACCTTCCTTTTCCTCTTCTGTACATCATGTGTCAGCATTTTAAGTCTTGCAATTATGATCAAAATCATTCAACCAACAACTTGACAATCTTGGTGTTATTTTATTAAAATACACTTGGCCATGTCAAACCTGCAAGATAGAACTACTGTCTGTTGTTGTTGCTGTGGTTTGTCTGTCAGCACTTAGATGTTCAAACCTAATAGCATATTAATAGTACCACAAAAGGGAATTAATTTGGCCTCTATTTGCCTGGTATTGTGGTCACTGAAAAAGACTGTAGGTTGCAATATACCAATAGATATTTTAGAAGTATACTAACTAATACATGCAGGAATACATAATTCTTTCCAGAGACTTTTTAAACACCTGCTTTCAAATATTAATTATGCTAATCCAAAATTAACATTTTTTTCATTAATGTTTACCCCCCTCCTTTAACAAAACTATGGTTTTATTTTATATTTAGATTTTAACTGGAGTGGTCGGGGAAGGGATCTTAAATGGATAGTCTTAGTACAAAATGATTTTAACCATGTGGTACGCTTTTTTTTTAAGTAAAAAGCTGAGTTAAAATAATGAAAACAGCTAGTGTCAACAGAATCTTATGAGTTAAACAATATTTGCCTTAAATAAGCAAAAATGTACTGTGGACATGAAGGGCCAGCATTGTTTAAATTTCCACTTTATATAACTGTAATTACTCCTTTGTGATTTTCAGAGACTCTGCATCGCAGCAATTTAGGAATGTCGCTGCTGCATCATGAATGCTGAGATATCCTTGTAGACACCAGCTGAAATGAAGCATGGTTCCACGGTGAATCCAGCCATGCTACCTTGACAAAGGCCTGATTTCGATCACCACTTTCACCTAGATGGTGCACTGCTGCCCAACAGCATCCATAAAAGGACCTGTCAGAAATTAAACTCTGCGTGTGGTTTGGGGCTGAGGGGCAGAGAGTGATACCGAGATAAGCTAAATGAAGAGCTTCTCTGACATGATTCAGGTAAAACCATATTTTAAGGCTGAACATTGCAAAGCCAAAACGGTTCAACTCTGAGAAGCTACCCATGTGGCACCAAAATGTTCAATGAGGATACAAATTAGACATGAAAGTGTGACAACTCCTGAAGACATGGTAGGAAAAAGCATTTCATCTAAACAGAGATAGAAATTTCTCTTTTAATACATTATTTTACAATCATAAAAATACATGTCAGTTATCACTCATAACAACTATTTCAAAGTTTTGGGTAAATCATACACATATTTTAAAAGAATCTATGGAC
>NW_016806920.1:2990702-3003112 GCF_001698545.2 Rhinopithecus bieti | reverse complement strand
GAAAATAAATATTTTCACTAAAGAAAAAATTAAGACTTCAAAAAGTATCTTTTTACCTCTCTACTTATAATAATATATGCCTTGTTAAAATATATAATATTTTTATTAAAGAAAGGGTATTCCTGTGAAATTAGTAATAAAAAATTATTAAAATTATAAACATACTAAAATAGTATCAGTTGTTAAGTACAGTGCCTTGATTTAGAGGAATAAAAACCAATGTTACGTTCTCAGTTATTTTAATGCAATAAAAAACCTTTCCTTAGTAGAAATAAATTTAATAATTTAGTTACATTATAATCATTTTATGCTCACCATTCATCTGTCATTGTCATTTTAAGATTGGTGTCCTCAAGGGATAGCTGCTTTCTGTCTTGATCTTTCTCATCTATCCTTTCTTTCCTGACACGGACTTAATTTTCATTAAAAAAAAAAAAAAAAAATTCCTGTTCCACTAGACTATTACTAACATTCTCCTTAAAGCATGCAGGAGTCTGGGGCATAATGCTGCCTAATCTCCAGTATTTCCCAAGGGCTTGAAAAGAAGCCAATTAACCATCCAGACACCCACCACTGGTAATGAATGAATGAATAACAATTACACTATCTTGTGATATTGCCTAAAAGTCAAGAACAAATTCCTCAGGATCAGCACATTATTCTTGAAATATTCTGTTTTTCCCACCTATAACTGCTATGCATTGGGCTAGCTAGTCATACGTAAACAAATAGTTTGCACCTCAGATTTAAATCACATTGCTCTCATTACAGGAGTCAGAATTTTCAGCTGTCGCTTAACCTGAACTAGCTATTTTTCCACCATATTCAATGTGCCTGAATAAACAAATAGTGGCTACCTTCATGTAGCTCTATGGATTAAGTTCTATCAACCTCATTTTCACCATCTTCATTAGTATTAAGTAAAATGTGGTTAATGTCTTAGAGTGAATAGTGCTTTATAGACACACTTTCATTTCACCACCATCACAATCATAAGCAGGAAGAATTGAGGTCCCACTGGTTTAATAACCACAAATTCAAGTTCTGACCAAGAAGTTTATTCTATTGACCTAACTCAACCCAAAGCTAATCCCAGGCAAAATCATGAATTAGGCAAATTTTTTTACTTTGCTAACTTGCTTTCATGAAGTTTTGTTTTCATTATTCCTCCTTGTCTTTACCCCATTGCTTCCTCTGACCTCTCTGATTTGTTTCCTCTTCCTCACTACCAAACTTCACTTCTTTCACTTCTAAACTTGATTCGTTGCCTCTTCCTCTCAGGCATCCTAACAAATTAAGTAGCAATATAGTTCACCCCAAAATAACCATTGATGAAAACAAATTTTACCTACATGATGATATTTTATTTGATTCTCATAAATATCCTGCATGCAATCCTCATTTGCAATTTCTTAGACATAAGTAAATTTTCAAAGCTACATATCAAAGTCCTTAAAGATTCTTTAAATCTTCATTCTAAAAGCTAGACTGCCCACTAGATGAGCATTTGAAGAAGAGGATTTCTGCTAAAGATAAGATTTATTTACTTTATTTTAAATTTTTTATTGTTTTATTTTTTATTTCAATAGCTTTAGGGGTATAAGTAGTTTTGTGTACTTGGATGAATTGTATGGTGGTAGTCTTGGAATTTAGTGTACCTGTCACCCGAATAGAGTGTATTGTACCCAGTAGGTAGTTTTCATTCCTTGCTCCCTGCTACTTTCCCCTTCTAAATCTCCAATGTTCATTATACCATGCTATATGCCTTTGTGTACCCATAGTTTAGCTCCCACTTATAAGTGAGAACATTTGGTATTTGGTTTTCCTTTTCTGAATTACTTCACTTAGGATAATGGTTTCCAGTTTCATTCAAGTTGCTGCAAAAGGCATTATGTCATTCTTTTTTTATGGTTGAATAGTATCCATGGTGTGTGTGTATATGTATATACACACCACATTTCCCTTATTCACTCATTGGTTGATGGGCATTAAAGTTGATTCCACATCTTTGCAGTTGTGAATTGTGCTGTGATAAACATACATGTACAGGTGTCTTCTTTATATAATTACTTTAAAATAATGACTTATTTTCCTTTGGTTCAGTACCTAGTATTGAACCAGGGATTACTAGATCAAATGGTAGTTCTATTTGTAATTCTTTAAGAAATCTCCATATTGTTTTCCATAGAAGTTGTACTAATTTACATTCCAACCAGCAGTGTATAAGTGTTCCCTTTTCACCACATGATGGGGACAAGGTTTAATCCAAATGAGTGAAACCCTAAAATGTGAAACTTCATGATTTTGCACAATGATTCTGTAACCTGAGACTTTGCTGAAGTTGCTCATCAGCTTAAGGAGATTTTGTGCTGAGACAATGGGGTTTTCTAAATATACAATCATGTCATCTGCAAACAGAGATAATTTGACCTCCTCTTTCCCTAATTGAACACCCCTTATTTATTTCTCTTGCCTGTTTGCCCTGGCCAGAATTTCCAATACGATGTTGAACAGGAGAGGTGAGAGAGGGGATCTTTGTCCTATGCCGGTTTTCAAAGGGAATGTTTCCAGGTTTTGCCCATTCAGTATGATATTGGCTGTAGGTTTGTCATAAATAGCTCTTATTATTTTGAGATATGTTCCATCAATACCTAGTTTATTAAGAGCTTTTAACAAGAAGTGCTGTTGAATTTTGTCAAAGGCCCTTTCTGCATCTATTGAGATAATCATGTTGTTTTGTCATTGGTTCTGTTTGTGCTGGATTACGTTTTCAATTTGCGTATATTGAACCAGCCTTGCATCCCAGGGATGAAGCAGACTTGGTCGTGGTGGATAAGCTTTTAGATGTGCTGCAAGCATTCCTATATAACAATAACAGATGAATAGAGAACCAAATCATGAGTGAACTCCCATTCACAATTGGTAGAAAGAGAATAAAATACCTAGGAATATAACTTACAAGGGATGTGAAGGACCTCTTTAAGGAGAACTACAAGTCACTGCTCAAGGAAATAAGAGAGGACACAAACAAGTGGAAAACATTCCATGCTTATGGATAGGAAGAGTCAATATTGTGAAAATGGCCATACTGCCCAAAGTAATTTATAGAACCAATGCTATCCCCATCAAGCTACCACTGACTTTCTTCATAGAATTGGAAAATCTACTTTAAATTTCATATGGAGCCAAAAAAGAACAGGCATATCCAAGAAAATCCTAATCAAAAGAACAAAGCTGGAGGCATCATGCTACCTGGCTTCAAACTATACTACCAGGCTACAGTAACCAAAACAGGTATATAGACCAATGGAACAGAACAAAGGCCTCAGAAATAACACCACAAATCTACAACCATCTGATCTCTGACAAGCCTGACAAAACAAGCAATGGGGAAAGAACTCCCTATTTAATAGATGATGTTGGGAAAACTGGCTAGCCATGTGCAGAAAGCTGAAACTGGATCCCTTCTTTACACCTTATACAAAATTAACTTAAGATGGATTAAAGACTTAAACATAAGACCTAAAACCATAAAAAACCTAGAAGAAAACCTAGGCAATACCATTCAGGACATAGGCATGGGCAAAGACTTCATGACTAAAATACAAAAGCAATGGTGACAAAAGCCAAAATTAACAAATGGGATCTAATTAAACTAAAGAACTTCTGCACAGCACNAGTGAATAGTGCTTTATAGACACACTTTCATTTCACCACCATCACAATCATAAGCAGGAAGAATTGAGGTCCCACTGGTTTAATAACCACAAATTCAAGTTCTGACCAAGAAGTTTATTCTATTGACCTAACTCAACCCAAAGCTAATCCCAGGCAAAATCATGAATTAGGCAAATTTTTTTACTTTGCTAACTTGCTTTCATGAAGTTTTGTTTTCATTATTCCTCCTTGTCTTTACCCCATTGCTTCCTCTGACCTCTCTGATTTGTTTCCTCTTCCTCACTACCAAACTTCACTTCTTTCACTTCTAAACTTGATTCGTTGCCTCTTCCTCTCAGGCATCCTAACAAATTAAGTAGCAATATAGTTCACCCCAAAAATAACCATTGATGAAAACAAATTTTACCTACATGATGATATTTTATTTGATTCTCATAAATATCCTGCATGCAATCCTCATTTGCAATTTCTTAGACATAAGTAAATTTTTCAAAGCTACATATCAAAGTCCTTAAAGATTCTTTAAATCTTCATTCTAAAAGCTAGACTGCCCACTAGATGAGCATTTGAAGAAGAGGATTTCTGCTAAAGATAAGATTTATTTACTTTATTTTTAAATTTTTTATTGTTTTTATTTTTTATTTCAATAGCTTTAGGGGTATAAGTAGTTTTTGTGTACTTGGATGAATTGTATGGTGGTAGTCTTGGAATTTAGTGTACCTGTCACCCGAATAGAGTGTATTGTACCCAGTAGGTAGTTTTTCATTCCTTGCTCCCTGCTACTTTCCCCCTTCTAAATCTCCAATGTTCATTATACCATGCTATATGCCTTTGTGTACCCATAGTTTAGCTCCCACTTATAAGTGAGAACATTTGGTATTTGGTTTTCCTTTTCTGAATTACTTCACTTAGGATAATGGTTTCCAGTTTCATTCAAGTTGCTGCAAAAGGCATTATGTCATTCTTTTTTTATGGTTGAATAGTATCCATGGTGTGTGTGTATATGTATATACACACCACATTTCCCTTATTCACTCATTGGTTGATGGGCATTAAAGTTGATTCCACATCTTTGCAGTTGTGAATTGTGCTGTGATAAACATACATGTACAGGTGTCTTCTTTATATAATTACTTTAAAATAATGACTTATTTTCCTTTGGTTCAGTACCTAGTATTGAACCAGGGATTACTAGATCAAATGGTAGTTCTATTTGTAATTCTTTAAGAAATCTCCATATTGTTTTCCATAGAAGTTGTACTAATTTACATTCCAACCAGCAGTGTATAAGTGTTCCCTTTTCACCACATGATGGGGACAAGGTTTAATCCAAATGAGTGAAACCCTAAAATGTGAAACTTCATGATTTTTGCACAATGATTCTGTAACCTGAGACTTTGCTGAAGTTGCTCATCAGCTTAAGGAGATTTTGTGCTGAGACAATGGGGTTTTCTAAATATACAATCATGTCATCTGCAAACAGAGATAATTTGACCTCCTCTTTCCCTAATTGAACACCCCTTATTTATTTCTCTTGCCTGTTTGCCCTGGCCAGAATTTCCAATACGATGTTGAACAGGAGAGGTGAGAGAGGGGATCTTTGTCCTATGCCGGTTTTCAAAGGGAATGTTTCCAGGTTTTGCCCATTCAGTATGATATTGGCTGTAGGTTTGTCATAAATAGCTCTTATTATTTTGAGATATGTTCCATCAATACCTAGTTTATTAAGAGCTTTTAACAAGAAGTGCTGTTGAATTTTGTCAAAGGCCCTTTCTGCATCTATTGAGATAATCATGTTGTTTTTGTCATTGGTTCTGTTTGTGCTGGATTACGTTTTTCAATTTGCGTATATTGAACCAGCCTTGCATCCCAGGGATGAAGCAGACTTGGTCGTGGTGGATAAGCTTTTAGATGTGCTGCAAGCATTCCTATATAACAATAACAGATGAATAGAGAACCAAATCATGAGTGAACTCCCATTCACAATTGGTAGAAAGAGAATAAAATACCTAGGAATATAACTTACAAGGGATGTGAAGGACCTCTTTAAGGAGAACTACAAGTCACTGCTCAAGGAAATAAGAGAGGACACAAACAAGTGGAAAAACATTCCATGCTTATGGATAGGAAGAGTCAATATTGTGAAAATGGCCATACTGCCCAAAGTAATTTATAGAACCAATGCTATCCCCATCAAGCTACCACTGACTTTCTTCATAGAATTGGAAAATCTACTTTAAATTTCATATGGAGCCAAAAAAGAACAGGCATATCCAAGAAAATCCTAATCAAAAAGAACAAAGCTGGAGGCATCATGCTACCTGGCTTCAAACTATACTACCAGGCTACAGTAACCAAAACAGGTATATAGACCAATGGAACAGAACAAAGGCCTCAGAAATAACACCACAAATCTACAACCATCTGATCTCTGACAAGCCTGACAAAAACAAGCAATGGGGAAAGAACTCCCTATTTAATAGATGATGTTGGGAAAACTGGCTAGCCATGTGCAGAAAGCTGAAACTGGATCCCTTCTTTACACCTTATACAAAAATTAACTTAAGATGGATTAAAGACTTAAACATAAGACCTAAAACCATAAAAAACCTAGAAGAAAACCTAGGCAATACCATTCAGGACATAGGCATGGGCAAAGACTTCATGACTAAAATACAAAAAGCAATGGTGACAAAAGCCAAAATTAACAAATGGGATCTAATTAAACTAAAGAACTTCTGCACAGCAAAAGAAACTACCATCAGAGTGAACAGGCAACCTACAGAATGGTTGAAAAATTTTGCAATCTATCCATCTGACAAAGAGCTAATATCCAGAATCTACAAAGAACTTAAACAAATTTACAAGAAATAAACAACCCCATCAAAAAGTGGGTGAAGAATATGAACAGACACTTCTCAAAAGAAAACATTTATGCAGCCAACAAACATATGAAAGAAAGTTCATCATCACTGGTCATTAGAGAAATGCAAACCAAAACCACAATGAGATACCATCTCACGCCAGTTAGAATGGTGATGATTAAAAAGTCAGGAAACAACAGATGCTGGAGAGGATGTGGAGAAATAAGAACGCTTATACACTGTTGGTGGGAGTGTAAATTAGTTCAACTGTTGTAGAAGACAGTATAGTGATTCCTCAAGGATCTAAAACTAGAAATATCATTTGACCCAGCAATCCTATTCCTGGGTGCATACCCAAAGGATTATAAATCATTCTGCTATAAGGACACATGCACATGTATGTTTATTGCAGCACTGTTCACAATAGAAAAGACTTGAACCAACCCAAATTCCCATCAATGATAGACTGGATAAAGGAAATGTGGCATATATACACCATGGAATACTATGCAGCCATAAAAAAGGATGAGCTCATGTCCTTTGAGGGGACATGGATGAAGCTGGAAACCATCATTCTCAGCAAACTAACACAAGAACAGAAAACCAAACACAACATGTTCTCAATCATAAGTGGGAGTTGAACAATGGGAGCACATAGACACGGTGGGAGGCGGGCATCATACACGAAGGCCTGTCAGGGGGTGGGGGACTGGGGAAGGGATAGCATTAGGAGAAATACCTAATGTAGATGATGGGATGATGGGTGCAGCAAACCACTATGGCAGGTGTATACCTATGTAACAAACCTGCACATTCTGCACATGTACCCCAGAACTTATTATTATTCTGTCAGGACACCATCTGGCATGCCTCAAGCTGTACCACATTAGTAGGCTACCACCTCAAGCAGCTTTGATCTTATGCTGCTTTGCAATTTTTGGGATAGTAAATGTTCAAGAAATTGACAGATATCTCATGGCCAATAAACTGAAACAAGGAATATACAGATTGGAAAATTTTGGTACAGATTGAATAATTATGGGTGACGATAACTAGAGTGAAAGACAGGAGAACAATAATAAATCTCCATGGCCAGGTATAGTGGCTCACTCCTGTAATCTCAGCACTTTGGTAGGCTAAGGCAGGTAGATTTCTTGAGCCCAGGAGTTCAAAACCAGCCTGAGCAACATGGTGAAACCCTGTGTCTAAAAAAAAAAAAAAAAAAAAAAGAAAGAAAGAAAAAAAAATCCAGATGTGAGATGTGGTGGCACATGCCTGTAGTCCCAGCTACTCAGGACACTCAGGTGGAAGGATTACCTGAGACTGAGGAAGTCAAGGCTGCAGGAGCTGGGATCCTGGCACTGCACTCCAGCCCAGGTGACAAAGTAAGACCCTGTTTCAAAATAATAATAATAATAATAAATCATGTCTTTCCTTTATTGTGATTTGGGAATAAGAAAAGGAACAGATTATTGATAAATAAAAGGAAGGTAAGACGCTTATTATAAGTTATTTTAATAAATTGCGTGTTGTAAAGAATCATGCTTGGTTAAGTATCTCAAAACAATGCTGGAAAAAAGTGGAAATGCAGAATGTAAAAAAAAGTGTGCTATTTATTTGGGGCTTAACTCAAGTTTGCAAGGAAAGAATAACAATGTATGGGGAAAGAATAAACCACTATTTAAAATGAAAGAGATTATAAAAGTCTTTTCTTATCAGTGTAGTCCATCCATCTCTGCAACAGAATCACAAATTCCCAGGCTAGAGTCCAGGACTGTCAGAATTGAGGTCTCTAGGAGTGGAACTAAGGTATCTTAACTTCTGTTTTGAGCACAGGTAATTCATAGTCACATGAAAGATTAGAACTACTGGTGTAAGGGATACTCCCAGCAGTAAGCTGTAAGAAAACTAGAAATGTGTTAATTACTTGTGAAATTTCATATATATGTATATATATGTATATACATTTATATGTGTGTGTGCATATACACACACACACACACACATCCTTGTGGAGTAAAAATTACATTGATTGTCACTTATTATTTCTACTAAATTTGGAAATAATCAGTTTCAGCATTTATCCAAGCTACTTTGAGCCACAACTTTTCTAAAATATTTGATGAAAATTATTGACTCACTGTCAGTACACAATGTCAGTGGCTTCTCATATTTGTGATTATCATATATAGTGCCCCCTCCTCTTCCCTCTGGCAGGTGAAAAGGTCTTGAGCATCTTATTTCCTAAAATATTCTGTTGGATAACTTTCTTTTTAAAAGCACTCAACTGCCTATTTTTTTATATAGCTGCAATGTGGATTAAATGACAAAGAGGAAGGACCTGAAAACAAAATATGAACTCATAGGACAGGAATATTTCATGTCAAGGACAGACTAGAAGATACTGAATTCAGTAACGACAGACCATTCAACAGTTTCTAAAAAGATTTTTTTTATCCCTAGTAAAATGTAAATTACAGCAATCTCTTTTCAAAATTCTGCAACATAACAAAATAAAAGTAGTGATTCCCTGACATACAATACTGCCAAATTAGATTTTATTCTTTTTGGAAGGATTTTTTTCTCCTTGTGGCAGAAAAAAGGGTAAGGGAAGGTCTTTTAAATATATTAACAGGAATTAAAACCAAAAGCTTCACTGAAAATTGGAGACAGGAAGCATTTATTTTAAAATAGATTTTAAAATAAAAAATAGAAATATCCAAATTCAATCTAAACATATATAAAAATCAATCTAATAAATCAAAATAACATTGTGATTTGTCCTTGAGTGAACATCATTAAGTGTACTTACACAAAGTATAACCTACTAGATGGTATAGCCTACTACACACCTAAACTGTGTGGTATAGACTATTGCTCCTAGACTATAAACCTGTACATCACGCTGTCCTGAATACTGTAGCCAGTGGAACAGAATGGTAAGTATCTGTGTATCTAAACATAACTAAACAGAGAAAAAGTACAGTAAAATATGGTATTAAAGATTTTAAAAAATGGTACATTTGTATAAGGCACTTACCATGAATGGAGCCTGCAGGACTGGAAGTTGCCCTTGGTGAGTAGTGAGTAGTGAATGAATGTGAAGGCCCAGAACATTCTGTACACTACTATAGACTTTATAAACACTGCTTGCTTAGACTATAGTAGACTTACTTTTTAAAGCTTTTTTTTCTTTCTTTAATAAAAAATTGACTTCAGCTAACTGAATTGTTTTACTTTTGTAAACTTTTAATTTTAAAAAAATGTTTTACTCTTTTGCAATACTTAGTTTAAAATACAAACACAATATACAGCTGTCAAAAAATATGTATTTTCTTATTCTATAAGTTTTATTCTATTTTAAACTTTTTTGTTAAGGTTTTTTCCTTAGGTTATAGCATTGTTATAAGTTCATATTCTTTATCTTTGGTAGAACTGTTTTTGTAGAGCTTGTTTATTGTTGACTTAACGGGAGCCGGTGATGTGGCTAGTCACAGAATCCCCTCTCCAGCTCTTCACCTTCTGAGAACACCCTTCCAGTAACCACAGTTTTCCTGAATTTGTTTTTCTAAATTTTCAAGAGAAGAAGAATGCGCACAGTAGGATGACTGCATCTGGCCTCAGGATAACAGCTGGGAAGGCAAAAATCCACTTCATGTAACTCCACTCTTCTGAGCATATACTTGCCACCGGAATCTGCCTACTTTTCTTTATTCTCTACTGTCTTAAGGTAGCTGCTTTTTTATTACACTCAAATTTTATATTCTTTTTGGTGGGTAATCTATTGGTACAATCAGTACGAAAAGTTGAAGTCTAAATTATATATTTAAGTATTTGCTATTTTCCATTATTTCATCTGTTTTCTTCAGGAATTCCAGTTATTGGCATGTTAAACTTCCTTTTTATGTGTATTGCCTTTCCAACATTTTACAATACATTCTTGCTTCAAAGTATTATTAGTATCTTATCTTTGATCATTACTGAGCCTTACATTATCTCTCTTCTTGCTTGTATCCCTTTCAGTTCTGTCTTAAGTTTTCTAAGCATGTCTTTTTTTTTCTTATTCCTCTTTCTTATGTTTCATTTTCTCCCCATGACTCACTATCTGGTTACAGAATTCTTGTTTTGCTGATACAGTTTTTGTTTAAAGAAGCCATTGATTGTTTATGACATTTAAACCAAAATATTTTGGCACAATTTTCATCTGCTATGTAGTAACATTTTCCTGGTGATATTTATTTATTAATAAGTTTGGCTACTTCTTTTTACATATTTTGTTGCAGTATCTCTGTGCTATGCTGTGCTGATTTGTGCCTCAGCACTGAATTTGGATTGTCTCTGATGTGTTATTTTCAGGAGGTTCCTGTGATATGGGAGTTGGGACTGAGTCAGGAAGAAACACATAGCATCCAGTGTTGTCATGACATGTGTTTATAAAGTGGTTTATAGCGTGGTTCTTTTTAAAGCCATCTCTTCTTGTTTACTCTGAACCAAATTAGTTCTAAAGGGTCTACTTCTGTCTACTCTAATTTTCTTTTCCATTGTTGAAAATACAAGATCATGCTTTTATATTTTAAAAAAATACCCTAACTGTGAAGGACTTTCTTGCCAAAATTTCCCGAAATTTGATTCCATTGGATCCTCCTCTTTTCCTCTTACCTATTCCTGCATGGCTTTTGCCCAATATCAGTCGTTCTTAACAGTCTTAATGGGAGGTGGGGGTTGTGGGTTTTATCTTTCTTATAACTTCACTAAAACTGGATTTTGTGAGTATATATGAACATATTTGTGAAGCTGTAATTTCCAAGAAAAGAGAAGAAATGATGCTAATTTTCACAGCCTTGATCATAATGAAGATGGCATGGTCAGGTTTTGTTTGTTTGTTTTAGCTTTTTATTGTTTCCATTGAGTAAAGTACCTTTTTTTATTTGCAATGCAACAGATGTCCAGTTATTTGATCGGCTGAATATTACATTTATTTAGATGCTATTAGATTCTACGTATGTAATCCAAAAATAAATACAAGGTTTTTGGTTCATATGTCAATATGTAAGCATAAAAGGAAACGTTAATTATAAGCCCAAGAAACAGAAAAAAGAAAGGTTAGTGACAACTCTAAAATATGCTTCTGAAAAATCAAGTGTTCCCAGATATATAATCAAGATTTCCTGGTTGAAAAAAAAAAAGTAAAAATCAGATATACAACGTAAGAGGCATATTTAAAATTTTAATATATTTAAGAGTCTATCTACATATTAAATCTACACATGTAACATTTCTATTTCAAAAATGTGAAATAATGTTTGATTCTTAATAGTTTTATCACAAACATAATTCACATGATTACAAAATATTGAAAACAGAAAACTATAAATTAGAAATTTGAAGACTTAAAATATTTATAATTTTTTCCACTAGAAATACCCACTATTAACACTTGATTATATTTCTTCCCAGTCTGTTTTCAATGTGGTGTGTGCATGTATGTGCTAATGAGTGGATGGATAGACAGTAGAGATATTGAGAGATTTTGTTTATTTTGAAGCACACTTTTCATCTGGTCCTATATATTGAGTATATTCAAATATATTTATTTTTTATAATATGACATTATTCCCTTAATAATACTTCATCATATAAGTGTTTATAATTTATTTGGAATTAAAGGTGGTTTCTAAATGTTTGCTACTATGGATAATACACTTATATTTTATTTATTTATTTATTTATTTATTTATTTATTTAATTTATTTATTTATTTATATTGAGAAAGGAGTCTCGCTCTGTCACTCAGGCTAGAGTATAGTGGCACGATCTCCGCTCACTCAATCTCTGCCTCCCATGCTCAAGCCATTAACCTGCCTTAGC
>NW_016806920.1:2984044-2987896 GCF_001698545.2 Rhinopithecus bieti | reverse complement strand
TCCTTCTCATGCTTCTAATCTCCCCAAACTCCCCTTCTGTTTCATCTCTCCTCCCTCCTTCCGTGCCATTTCTGACTGACACTTCTGCCTTCTGCTGCTGCTTTTAAAAGCTCATAAGATAAAACTGAACCCAGGATAACAGTTTTTAGTTTTAGTTTAGTTTTCATTTATGTATGATAGAAAAACATTTTTTGTAGTTTAATTGGTCATATATATTACAAAAATGTTTTTTTGTAGTTTAATTGGACATATATATTATTTCTATATTTTTGTGAGTAGAAGGTTGTGTCATTTGCTAATTTTCATTTGAGGTAATAGCATTTTATTTATATATATTTATATAAAATATATTACTTTTATATGAAATTTATATATACTGTGTATAATTTTATGTTTTAAGGATATTGAATCATCTTGCTTTTATAATATGAAGTTTTGTGGTTAATATTTTAATGCTTCTTGGCTTTATTTCATGTTTATTGTAAGGTTTAAATATGCATTTTTAAATAGCTAATTTTCCAATAATATTTTGCAGACTGAAATATATGTTGAAATATATTTTGATTTGCATCCTTTGTTCAATATCAGTATCTTGTAATATTTTTCAACTCTTTACAAGAGCTATTCTTTCCCATTGATCTGTTTATTTCCTTCCACAATAATATTGTTATATGCAAAGTACTATCACATCTGGAATAAAAAGACAAGGAGCTTGTTCATCACTTTTGTTTTAAAATTCACTTTGACATTACTCTTGAATTTTAATTCTAGAATGTCCTCTTCTTAAGAAATCCATTGAAACTTTAGTAGAGGCTGCATTCATCATATAAGTGAATTTAGGATAAACTTTATTCCTTAAAGTGTTTCTCCATTATAAATGATCATATTAAGACTACATAAATTAGTGACATTCACTGTCCTTCTCTATATGTGTGTGTGTATGTGTGTCTGTGTGTGTATGTGTGTGTGTATGTCTACCAATATACGTCCTGGTTATTTTGAAGAATTTTTCTCATAGTCTTATCAGTGAAATTTCTTGGTTTAATATAGCCAATGCATATATTTATGTGTTGGCTTACCATTTTGTAGATTTTAAATTTCAGAATAATTCTACTGATTGTTTGATAAGCTATGTACACATGGATATTCTCCATAAAGGATATTATTTTGATTATTTTGACTCTTCTTTTTTAATGATTTGATATAATTATATGAATTCTTGATCTTCTGATGATAATGCCATTCTTTTGTGCTTATTGCAGAAATATTATCTTTCAGTATGGTAAAAAAATGAAATTTTGCAGCTTTATTGATTATAAAATCATCTAGCATTATAAAGTTTTGTTAAATTACTGCACAGTTATGTTTCTATCATTGTCTTCTTGTGTTATTTAATAATATTTGTTATACTTTTCATTATTCTCATAAACTATGATGCTTTATACATATATTTTTGTATTTTGCACTTCTTATGGATACAAAATTACTTCCTTATTTAGTGCTTTTGATATGTTTATTATTTTACATAAAATTAATAGTTGCTTATTTTCATCTGATTTGAATTTATTTGACAAAACTATACAATTCTCATTTTTTACATTTCTAAGAAATTTTATTTTAGTCTTCACTCATATAAGCCATGTAGATTTGCATTTAAGTTTACCTTATGACAGAGAAAAAATAAATACTTGTGCTTATTACTATAATAGATGTTTGGTCATATTTCCTTTTGATATAATCTTTTATAGTTTTCATACTTTCACATTTTACTTTTCAAATTTTAAAATTTTGCTATGTTGACTTATTTTGTTTTATTTATTCAGTAATTTTAATGTTATCAGTGTTTACTAGAGTTATTTTATAAATACTTACTAAAATTTTCAAAACTACTTTTTAACATTTATTTTTTAACAATTTAGAATGAAAATGAAATATTTGCCACATTTTATTTTCTACCCACTCTTGCATACATGGGTTTTGTAAGTGTAATATATATCTTAATACCCAGATTATCTCTAATTCATTTATATTTAACATACCCTCACAACAATAAAATTGGCATTACCTTTTAGACTGATAACATTAATTTCAAAGAAGTTTTAGATGTAATTTTATTTAACTATTTTAAATGCTTACCACTTATTCAGAGAAAGTGATAATTTTTCATTCTTGTGTTCCTGTTTTGATTAAACTGTCAGTTGACTGAGTTATTTTCCAATATATTGTTCAGAAATACTCATGGTTAGCAAGGTTCCTGAGCCCTTGAGTATTTATTTTGCAAATGTTTTTCTCTTTTCTTCAAATATCAAAACCATTTAGGTTATCATAAAATTTGAGAAACACTAACCTCTTGTCTCTCAAAATTCTATAGACGCTTTTAGCTTAGGCATATTTTACTGCAAATACAAAACCAAAATAGCTTGATTTTTGTTCTTCTGCAGGCAATTTGGATAAGTGTAGAATTATTTTCATCAACCTTTTATGGAAAGTTTAAGAGTATTTTTCTTGGTGTCTCTTTTCATTAATTCCATCTAAAGTTTAATGAGCTCTCTTGCTCTGCATAGTTATACTTTTTTAAGCTACAGGAGAAATTAATTTGAATTACTTTATTCTTTGATTTTGATTTTGTTCCAGTTTTGCCCTTTCATAATCAGAAACATCTTTAATTCATAGTTGGCTTCTGTTTTCTGTCATCCTTATTCTTTCATAGGTGACAAGGTTTCTTTTTTTGTCTTTCTAGTCCATATGGTACATACATTTCAGAGACCAACAGTTTATTAAAATCTTTAGTACAGTAAGATATTTCACTTCTTCTCACAGAATATCCTTTATAGAACCCATTTGTGATTTTTCTTATCTTTTATTTTGTTCTTGATTTATGTGTAATTCAAAGAGGTGATATTTATCTAGACCTGTGCTATTAGTCACATTAGCTATTTATATGTATATTATTTGATTTAAATTGAACTAAAAATTAAGTTTCTCTGTCACACTAAAGACAAGATTTCCATGCTGAGTGACATCTTTGAGTTATAGCTCTCTGAGAATGATGATTTTGTCAGTTGGAGACTCTGGCAAGACTCCACCTGGAGGAATCTATTTGAGTTTTGGACCCATTGCCTCCCTGATACTACTAATAATTCCACCTTTTTTGAAAACTATGCATAAGAAAACCAAAACAGATAACTCCATTAAAAAGTGGGCAAAGGACATGAACAGACGTTGTTCAAAAGAAGACATACAAATGATCAATAAGCATACAAAAAAATTTTCAACATCACTAATCATTAAGAGAATTGCAAATTAAAACCACATGAGATATCATCTTATACCAGTGAAAATGGCTATTGTTAAAAAGTCAAAAAAGAACAGATGTTGGTGAGGACGCAGAGAAAAGGACAAAAGGGAACGTTTATACACTGTTGATGGGAATGTAAATCAGTAAAACCTCTGTGGAAAACAGTATGGAAATTTCTCAAATAACTAAAAATAGAATGTGCATTCCATCCAGCAATCCCACTACTGGGTATTGACCCAAAGGAAAACAAATCATTATATCAAAAAGAGACCTGCACTCATATGTTTATCATGGCACTATTCAAAACAGCAAAGATATGGAATCAACCTAAGTGTCCATCAATGGATGATTGGATAAAGAAGGTGTAATATATATATATATATATATATATATATATATATACACACACACACACACACACACACACAATAAAATAGTATTCAGCCATTAAAAAGTATTTTGCAACAATATGAATGTAACTGAAGGCCATTATCTTTTTTTTTTATTTGGAAAAAAGTGCTTTATTTATACATAGATGTGTTTCTTTTTTTTTT
>NW_016806920.1:2926355-2983994 GCF_001698545.2 Rhinopithecus bieti | reverse complement strand
GTGCAGGTTTGTTACATATGTATACTTGTGCCATGTTGGTGTGCTGCACCCATCAACTCGTCAGCACCCATCAACTCGTCATTTACATCAGTTATAACTCCCAATGCCATCCCTCCCCCTCCCCCCCCCATAATAGTGTGATGTTCCCCTTCCCATGTCCAAGTGATCTCATTGTTCAATTCCCACCTATGAGTGAGAACATGTGGTGTTTGGTTTTCTGTTCCTGCAAAAGATTGCTGAGAATGATGGTTTCCAGCTGCACCCATGTCCCTACAAAGGACACAAACTCATCCTTTTTTATGGCTGCATAGTATTCTATGGTGTATATGTGCCACATTTTCTTAATCCAGTCTGTCACTGATGGACATTTGGGTTGATTCCAAGTCTTTGCTATTGTGAATAGTGCTGCAATAAACATACGTGTGCATATGTCTTTATAGCAGCAGGATTTGTAATCCTTTGGGTATATACCCAGTAATGCAATGGCTGGGTCATATGGTATTTCTAGTTCTAGATCCTTGAGGAATTGGAAGGCCATTATCTTAAGTGAAATAACTCAGAAACAGTTAAGTCCATTACCACATGTCATCACTTACATGAGGAAGCTAAATAATGTGTACACATGGACATAGAGTGTAAATAATAGACACTGGAGACTTGGATGGGTGGAAGTGTGGGAGGAGGTTGAGGGATAAGAAATTGCTTAGTGGGTCCAAGGTACATTATTTGGGTGATGACTAAAAGCCCAGATGTCACTGCTACGCAATATATCCATGTGACAGAACTGTACTTGTACCCACTAAATATATACAAATTTTTTAAAAAGAAAAGAGACCATTACAATTACTACTGCACTCTTGTCAACACTGAATGTCTCACCCATAAGGCCTTATTAATATTTACCCTGATATATCTAGATTGAGGTTGGTCAATTCAGATTGCATTATTACCAAGGAAGAAAGGGCCCCCAAATCTTCCCTAACTGAGTGAAAATGGTATATTCAGGAACACAGCTGGCCTATCCACAGCAGCAACTTGACCTCACATGAAAAAGTAGCAGTGATTCCTTTATAGGAAATTATGACCCCTAATCTATTGTCTGAAGTAAAGCCAGTGGATCAATGGGAGCAAAAGTTGATCCCAATGTCACTAAATGAGAGAACATATTCCATGGGCACTGCCCCTGTCTATTTCTGGCAGACTCATGACACTAGACCTTTGATCTTTACTTGTAACTATCAAAAATTCAAAATTCTTTCCTGACATCCCTGGACAGGATTATTTTTCCCCTAACAAGAATCCCAGGATAGCCTGATTCATAGTCTAACAACCTAGCAAAAGGGAGTGTCAGTAATTCAAAATTAATTTTAGGTCAGACACCTGAATTGTCTTGTTGAATTGACACGGTAGCAGATCATAAGTGTAACGACCACTTGGTTAAGTGCATTGCTCTCCAAGTCAAAGAGAGGGAAACATTGTGTCTCTGTGAGTTTTGTAAAAATACGTTGTCATTTGGAACTAGCCCCACTATGTGAAAGCTCTGAGTGTGTACAGAAGGTGCTTGAAAGTGTGGAGTTCCCCTTAAAGGAATTAGAAACACTAATTTTGGGGTATTGGAGGAAAAGCAACTACCCTCGCCCCTGAGAAAGCAAGCCATTAGGTCTCTGAGATGTAGATCGGGGAGACACATTAATTATTTTTTTTGCTTCAGATCTGTCCTGGATCCTTTCATACCAAGAAAAAATGTCCTGGTGATGACACAACAAAAACTGTTGCACACACTTTAAATTGTCTGCTGGGTGAACTATCCTAACCAGACATCTCCAACCACTGCTTTTTCTTCTAACCTTATCAAAAGGTCTATCACAAACAACGGAATGATTCCAGCTTTTGCAACTCCCAAAGAAAAGTCTCCTCTTTCTCTCCGTAAGTTCACCATCCACATTCTCAACCATTGCCTGGGGCAAATGAATAGCATCCAAATGATGGCAAAAACAAGCAAGATAGATGGAACTGCCTTCAGAGTCTTTTCAAAATCAGGAACTAGACTCTACCCACCAGTGGGGCTAGAGAACACATTAGAGGCAATATCAACTTGTGCCCCCACATTGGTTGTTGGAGGTCCCATGAGCAGGACTTCAGCAATCATCATATCTTTTCTCCCCTGGGACGACATGTGCATATTGCTGGGATTATAGTTCTTGTGTAGAAGCTAGGAATTAACTTGCTTCCTTTCCAAAAACATTGTTATTTTCATCTTACAGGTGGTGATAAGAGACCAAGTCTTTATGGAAACACCACCAGTAACTGAGAGGTCAGAAGACTGAGGCATTCGCTCTAAAATGAAGCTGCCCTGGGTTTTCCAAGGTAGATTTCTTGAGGGATAACTGACACCTTACTTATTTGCTGTTTTTGGCAGTTATTACCACAATGTGAGTCATCAAATTAGAAAGAGTGGTAAAATATTTGTTTTGAATTTAGCTGAAGTAACCAATCAGACTATCTTGGACTATCTTGGAGCTGGAAAAAATTCAGCTTATCCTCAACTCATTGACTAGGGATGATAGGGATGCTGGAATTGTTATAGATTTCATCCTTATTGGCAAATGTGTAGCTTGAGCAATTGTTAATATATCCTATTATACTTGAATTAATGACTCAGACCAAATGAAAATGTCTATTAAGAAACATAAGGAAGTAGACAGCAAATAGACAGCAAATGCTGTCCAAAGTAGACAGCAATAATTTCTTTTTTTATCCATTACTTCAAGCATTTATCCTTTGTGTTATAAACAATCCCATTATACTCTTCTAGTTGTTTTTAAATGCAAAAATTAAATGATTTTTCACTATAGTCAGCCTGTTGTGTTAGCAAATACTAGGTCTTATTCATTCTTTCTGTTTCTTTTGTACTCATTAACTATCCCCACTTCCCCGCCACTACCCTTCCCAGACTCTGTCCTTTTCTCAATGTTTGTTCTTGGCACCTTTGCTGAAAGTGGGTTCACTGTTGCTTTTTTGCTCAGGATAGCTTTGACTATTCCGGATCTTTTGAGGTTCCATATAAATTTTAGCATTGTTTGTTCCATTTATGTGAATAATGTATTAGATATTTTGATAGGTATTGCATTGAATCTGTAGATTGCTTTGGGTAATATGGACATTTGAAAGATATTGATTCTTCAGATCCATGAACATGGAATATCTACACTTTTTGGTGTCCTCTTCAATTTCCTGCATCAGTGTTTTATGGTTTTCATTATAGAGATCTTTTAATTCTTTGGTTAAGTTTATTCCTAGGAATTTTATTTTATCTGCTATCTACTGTAAATGGGAATGCTATCTTGATTTCTTTTTAAGATTTTTACTGTTGGCACATAGAAATGCTACTGATTATTTCTTATTGATTTTTCATTATGCAACTTTACTGAATGTGTTTATCACATTCAGAATGTAGTTATTCTAGCAGTTTTTTGTGGAGTCTTTAGTTTTTTCAAAATATAAGATTATATAATCTGCAAACAAGGATAATTTGACATCTTTCTTTCCAATATGAATGCCATTTATTTCTTCCTTTTACTGATGGCTCTAGCTAGCACTTCCAGCTTTACGCTGAGTAACAGTGTTGAAAATATGCATCATTGTTGTGTTCTAGATCTTAGAGAAAAGGCTTTCAGTTTTTACCCATTCAGTATGATACTAGCTGTGGGTCTGTCTTATATGGCCTTTTAACTGTTAGGTATGTTCCTTCTATACCATTTGTGATGGTTCTAACTATTAAATAATTTTGAATTTTATCAAATGGTTTTTCAGCATCAATTGAAATAACAATATTGATTTTGTCCTTCATTCTATTGGTATGATGTATCACATTGATTAATTTGCATATGTTGAAACATGCTTGCATCCCTTGGATAAATCCCACTTGGTTATGATGAATAAACTTTTTAATGTGTTGTTAAATTAGGTTTGCTCATATTTTGTTGAGGATTTTTGTATCAATAAATATACATCAGTGATACTGGCCTGTAGTTTTCTTTTCTTGATGTGTCCTTACTTGGTTTTGTATCAGGTTAATACTGGCCTCACAGAATGAGTTTAGAAGTATTCCCTTTATTTGACTTTTGGTCATATCATTCTAATATCTGTCCACAAGGTCACAGTTCCTTCTCATCTCCTGGCTGTGTGAAACCTTTACCTCTGTTTTATAAAAATATTTGTTATGGCATTCATTGCCCTACAAAATAATCTGGGGTTATTTCCTCATCACAAAATTGTTAACTTAATCACATCTGCAGATACCTTTTTCTCAAAATATAGTAGTATTTACAATTTCGAGGGAGTAAGATTTGATTTCTTTGGTGATCATTATTCAACGTACTTACAGAGGCATTTCATAGCTTTGTTTAAAGATTAACTCAGATGATTTAGGTGAAACACTTAGCAAACTCTGAAATCATCTAAATATATAGTGTATAATTTAAATTTTCTATCAGTTTCTGACATTCACTGTTCTCATGGCTAATGCTATCTTCATTTTATATAATTTCTCATATACAAGGTCCATGATAAATTAATAATTTTTACATTTGTATTAGGTTATTATGATAGTAATACATTTGCACCCACTCTTGTTAAGAACTTTTTGTCAGAAGTGATAAACATTTGTCAGATAACCATCTGTCTGGAGTTTGGTGCTCAAAGATATTTGGAAGATAAAATTGATCAAACTCAGGATCCTGTCTTCATAATATTACTTTCCTCGTATTAGCTAAGCAGCTGTTATAACTCAATCTAAACAATGTTCCCACTACATCCACTACTGAGTGTGACTTATATTAAATTAGGCTTCCAGTATTTTGTCCTGGGCATGGTTATCTCTGTCTCTAGTTTCTATTAAAGAGAGGAGGACATGACAGATATTTCAAGTTCATTTTGCACTTAAATTGCTTCTCAGTTTAGGTTTTTTTACTAAGAAAAAAATGATGCTTTTAATGCATTCCTGGATGCTGCTTTCTCCAAGGTTTTGTGAAACTTAACATTTTTTTTCATATTTGGGAATAAGGGTTTAGTCCCTGAACTTTCTTCTCAATTAAAAGAAAAAAAAAAGTCTGTGTTGAGACCTTGCCATCTTTACTGGTACAGTCCTGTGAAAATACATGTAAAACATTTTGCCACTTTCTTCAGAGGAATACTGTGCAAGGAAGAAGGTAGTGACTTCAGTATTTCACACGGTGTCTTGGAGATTAAAAGACAAAGAGAGTAATAGAAATAAAGGATATATAGGTCAAATGGTTTACAATAAAATTCCAATTATCCAACAATATTAAGATCTATTTATATGTAAGAAATTTGTTAGGCTAAACAGGTGAGGATTGATATACTGTTTGGTGTTACTAATTGCTTTATTTGCATCCTTTCTCTTGGATTAAAAGAAAAGTAATAACCCTAGTGTAGTGATTCCCCAAACATGTTCCGTCAGAACTAATTTAGATTTTTAAAAAATAATAATGATTCTTACACTTCACCTCATGAAATTTTGATGGAAAAGATAGGACCTGGAGAGTGGTACAGTGTAGGCAGGAAATTTGTGTTTCTAAAAACCTCAACAGGTCATCTCAATAAGCAGCCAAGCTTGGCAGCGATTGTGAATAAGGCAGTTCTAATCTTTCAGGCCTGTTGTACTTTACTTCAGCTTTACAGGTACTTTAAGAAAATATCGATGTGGAAATGTGACTAATTTTTGGCTAATATTATTTATGAGGGGATCTCTTTAACTTGAAAATATTTTTTATATATAGGTATGAAAACATATTCATACTGAATAGTAGATTAAGCCTAGCCAAGAAGCAAGGAAAACCTGCTCACAGTAGATCAGTTCTGAATATACATCTTCCATAGGTCACAGAATTGTGAATATGCAAAAATCAATCTAAATGCTCTTACATTGACCAGTTCAAGCTAGTATTTTCTTTCAGCTATGTGATTTCTATGATCATGATGATTTTTCAGGAGTATATGTTGTGGCCTGTTACGATGGATTTAAACCCTAATAAGCCTCAAACTCAGAACAAGTCTGCTACCAATATGTGCATTAGGGCAATACATTGAAAGACTGGGGACAGGATGAGAATAACTGAAAAACATTTCTCTGAGAGTTTCAAGGTCCTCATTAAGTGTACATAGATGTTTTCCAAAGGCTGTTGGCAAAGTAGCAGGTGAATAGAAATCATCTGAAGGGCAGAAGACTAGGAAGCAAACTGACTGACCAAAAATTTGTCAGTTAGTCTCTAAAGCAGAGAGAACTCTTCCATGGTTTGCAGAGCTGGAAGATCAGCTATGTAAAGATATCCTGACTCTCACTTGAGAGTAGACTTTTTTCTTACATTGACTAGTTCAAGCAAGTGTATTCTTTCAGCTATGTGATTGCTATGATCATTATGATTTTCAGGAGTGTATGTTGTGGCCTGTTACGATGGCTATAAACTCTAATAAATCTCACACTCAGAATAAGTCTGCTACCAATGTGTGCAGACCAGCTCTCACTTGAGAGTCAGGATATCTTGAGTAGGCCAATCTCAAGGCCCGGAAAGGAAAAATCTACCACATCCATAAAAGTTTGGAGGACAGTGTTTGAATAACTCAAGGAAAACTACAATGAGGCCTAGCCTCAAATCTCAGATTGGATTCACTCAACTTCTTAAATTGACTGTGTAACAGAAGAATGGGTAAATATCAGTGGTAAATAATATTTTCTTTTCTCTCTACTGTTCTTGTACAGACACTATCTATAAAGCAAAATTTATAAGCATTATCACATGTGTACAAATGCAACAACATATGAGCATTAGACAAGAGAAAATAAGCCCTGACATAGCCAAAAAGTTAAAATCATCAAGCAAGTCATTTAAAATAACTATAATCGATATGTTAATATGGAAAAGTATTTTTGAAACATTGGCATAGAGAAACTTCTGGAACATCAAATGTGTTTTGGAAGACAGAGTGATACAGAGGACAAACACACACGTTCTAGTGCCAACAGACTGGGTCTGAATCTAGGCTCCAGTACCCACTGTCTACATCAAATTACTTACATATTTAGAGTTCCAAAGTTTCTTCACTGGTCAAATGGGGATAATAAGGAAAAGCATGGCATGCCAAGATAGAGTCTCTGGAGCAGGGACATCTGGATTTCGATCCCAGTTTCTCTGCACATTACTTGTGTGACCTGGGTCAAGATATTAAATCTATTTGTGCCTCATGAATAATCCTAGTACCTATCTTAAAAGGCTATTGTGTTAATTTTTTTAACATACGCAAATCATTTAAATAAGTATGTAGAAAAATAAATTTTCAGTAATAATGGCTATTATGAAAATAGCTTATCTGGCTGTTGTAATGATTAAACTAAACTTTATGAAATGTTTGAACAATGCCCAACTTGGTTTGAACTCCATAGATGTCTTTGCTCCTTCACTCTTCCTCTTAACAGGCATCTATTTTTCTTTCCTTTCTAAGATAAGTTTTGATCCACTTTAGAATTTCTAAAGGTTAAGTATTTCAAGTAATTATTCTATTGGGTAATGCCTCATTTCCAAGGAATTTGGAGAAAGGAAATAGATATAAAAGTCAGGTCAAGGTAATACTGAGGGTGTGAAAATAAAATTAAGTCAGGAACTACTAGAAGAATGTATAGCGATGTATCCCATAAGTTGCTATAAATTGATAAATAATTTTCTGAGTTTCCTAGAAGCCAAAGCAAAGAGATGAACAAGTTCAGTTACAAGCCTTCACTATTTTTGATATTTTAAAAACTATACTGATAAAGTTATATTTTTCTAGTGCTGAGACTTAAAAAACATCTTCCAACTGTCTTCCTAACAAAAAAGACAGTCCTGTCTTAAACACAATACCATGTTGTTCAAGGCAGGGCAATAAATAGCACAGTCATAAAATTCAGTAAAATAAATCCTACACAAATGTTCTTGGTGGTTTATGAAAACTAAAACAACTGATTAAATAGCTAAACAAACATAGCATATCTAGTAAAATAGATGGACATCCTCACTGGTAATCACTTCAATCACTCAGTGTCTGAGGTTCTATTTTGTGCTAAAGCCTGGAATGTAGGTAAACTCTGCTGTCATCTGAGAACAAAAACACATTGTGAGTGAAGAAAACAGTGACATTCTTATATAAACATAATGTAAGCTGATACCTGATGAGATAATCATGCTACCTCTACACCAGCCCTCAAGCATTAATTGAGATATTTTTCAGAAATTGTTTGAGTCTATTCCAACACAAGAGATAAAATGACCATAATATATTTACCTGTAGACCAATTTCAATGATCTTGTCTAGAAAAATATTAAAGTAAATGTTACTAATTACTAAATCACCATTTAAAAATCTCGGTAAAGCACAACACCAATATTTACTGCTTATTAGTTTGGATTCTGGTATCATACTTTCATGTAGATTAATTACAAATGATCTCAGTAAAAAGAAATTGGAAATAGACTGGTTAGATATTTTCATTATATGCACAAAATAATCATTTTAGTATTAGAATAGTTCTCTTGAACCATTTTTCTGACAATATTTTGTAGTGACAACAAAATCATGTCATCAGCATGAAGAAAAACACCAAATATTCTTTCCTCAAAGCAAAAGAACAAGAACCCAAATCTTCCAGGAGCAGTTGTGAGTCATTAACATACAAGTTTAAGAGAAATGGGCTATGACATACCTTTGTTTTATACCTGGAAATTGTTAACTTGTCTTCAGGTGACCATTTCTATAGACTTTGATCTTCTCAGCATATCGAGATGTGGGCTCAGTTTGAGCAAGGATAATCGGGGGAATATATCTTTTATAGTATTTCTATTTCAGTTGGACACAGTAAAATTAAAAAATGCTTAACAGCACACTTAATATTGTCATGGAAACTTATAATTTTGAAAGATCAGAAGGTTCGTAAATTAGTAAGGGAGGTTCTTATAAATTGATAGTAAAAACAGTAATAAGAGTAATATTAATAAAATAAGAATATATTTTAATATTCAATATTTATTATAAGGCCTTTCAATATATCCCAGAAATAATGTTACCAAATTCAGACTCTTTTACTCTATAAAACACAAGCTGTTCATTTTAACATATAATTTAATTTAATTTCCATTCCGAGTAAATAAAATTCTTTACCAGGAAATATTACAATCATTAATCTTAGCATAATTAAAAAATGATTTCCTTTAAAAGCTGCAGTGTGGGTAGATAACATATAATTTGAAATTAATTTTTAAAGGAGCATAACAGATAGATCAAATCACAGTGGGTTTAATATGGATGGAATATTGATAGTAAGATGTTAGATGTACACTCATTTGCAATCCCAAATGCATATCACAGGTTATCTGTAAGCAAAACTTAGCTTTAATTAGTCATTGAAAATGGTGAGGAAATAGGAAAACGGGGCTATTTCTTTATACCTTACTCTTTTGATCATTTCCAAGAGGACAGCAACCAAAGATTCCATTCTTTTATTTGCAGGCAGGCATCTGACACCTTTAACAACAAAGGAAAGAACAAATGTAGGAAGAACATAACAGTCTCATGTATGGATAAATGGTGAAAAGCAATCAATGGTAAATAGGAATTTCTGGCTATATCTCTGCAGAATATTATTAGACTGACCGTATTACTATTTCGTAGTTACATTTAGTTACATTAGATTTGGCTGCCTACATTGTTTTTATTAATCAGGGTACCTAAATAAGCTGCATATCAATTGTGTTGTTTGGTCATAGCTTGTGTATTAACCTAGCCCTATGCTGGTCAGAAAGACCTATTTGTGTTTTTAGGATTATTAGTTGTAGTAATATTGTTATTATTAATAATGATTATTATTATAGTATATATTCCTAAATTTCTTAACATAAGCCTGTTACAATATTACTTACTTTTCTTATTTGTTTTTAATTTAACTGGTATTCATCAAAATACTACTGTGATGAGAAAAAAGGTATAAAAACACTGAAACCTTCTAGAAGAAAACAATCTATTTCTGTAGATATGATCTAAACCTTGGAACAATTGTAAAATCTGTCTTGTGTCAATACTTAATGAATTGCTCAATGAATTCTACAGGTAGTAATAGCCAATAAACATTTGAAGTGGAGAAATCAATGAAGAATGGAGCAGTAAAAGAAAGCCTAGGTGCATGGCTCATGCCTGTAATCCCAGCACTTTGAGACGCCATACGGCAGCTAAGGAATCTCTTGAGCCTGAGAGTTGGAGACGGCAGCCTGGGCAATATAGCCAGACCTGTCCTCCACCAAAAACTAAAAAAATTGCCTGCATGCGTGGCCTGCACAGCCTGCAGTCCAGGCTACTGCACGAAGGGTGAGACTGCAGTGAGGCCATTGATTGGCACGCACTGCACCTCCAGCTTTGGGCCAACGAGAGACACCGTGTCTCAAAAAAAAGAGGAAACATGATATAGGAAATTTGGATCTAAAGAAAGGGAAGTGCATTAGAAGAGAAATAAATGAAGATAAAACATTAAAAAAAAAAGCCTAATGAAGGAGGTGAGACTGAGTGTTGAGTTATGGTTGGCACTTGGAGAGGTCAAAGGGCAAGGGCAAAGTGTCTTAGGAAGGGCAAAATATTGGAGTAAAGACTATGTGACAGTACAAACTGAAGAAATGTGTGTAGGTGGAACAGACAGTGTCTATCAACAGGGCAGGAGAAGAGAAGTTTGCATGGATAGGAAGGAGCCAGACTCGGGGACTAGGGAGGTTCAACAATGAGATGGAAGTTGGGTTATCATTCTACTGACAAAGGGGTAATAATGATAAGAAAAATTGTGTTATTTTCAGTTAATCTTCAGTCATTCCACTCCTTAGTCCCTTAAAATTGTCTATCAGAACTTTCTAGAAGAGATTACAGTGCTGCTCAGATGTTACCCATCAGGGTAGATGAATGGGGCTTAGGGAGGCTCAGAAGATCCACTCTTTCTCAGAGCCTAATTAACCTAACCCATAGAGTTGTTCAAATATTAGCATTTTCTTTTTTTTATTTATTTTATTTTATTTTTATTTTTCTTGAGATGGAGTTTTGCTCTTTTTGCCCAGGCTGGAGCGCAATGACGCGATCTCAGCTCACCGCAATCTCTGCCTCCTGGGTTCGAGCGATTCTCCTGCCTCAGCCCCATGAGTAGCTGGGATTACAGTCATGCGCCATCACGCCCAGCTAATTTTGTATTTTTAGTAGAGACAGGGTTTCTCCATGTTGGCCAGGCTAGTCTTGAACTCCCTACCTCAGGTGCTTGTTTTCTTATTTCTAGTTTATAATTTAACTGTAATTTAATATCTCAAACTCTTATGAGATAGCACTGTACACACAAAATAGTACCTAAGACCCATCATCAGATGTATATTCTTTCATGTGTATTTGATAATAATCTTATCAATAAGGTAGTATCAATCACTTTTATCTACACTCTATAAAAATGATGGTTTTAAACATACTTCCCTTGGCCCTCTCAGGGAATTTTTATTACACAGACTATATAGCTTATCATAATTTAGCCAGAACATTAAAAGAGATGAAAATACATGGTTTGACACATTGCCTCTATATTTATTACCTAGCTTCATTTTACAGATAACATCTAAATATTTGTTTATCCTGTTCATTTTTCCAGCCTATTCACTTATTCTTTCAGGGAGATACAGGTTTTATATCCATAATAAGGAAAAAATACTTTAATTTGTAGATGAATGTTACATTCTATAATGACTCAATTACTTGCTGAGCATATGTTTTCTTTAAATGTTACTATATCATTTTAACAAATATACTGTGTTAATGTATGAAGAAATGCACAAATCATCAAAACACCCTACAATGACTTCATAATATGCCTGTGAAATGCTGTTTATCCATTTCGATGCTTTATTTATATGAAGCAGCAGTGACATTTGCCAACCAGCTGTACTGATAACAGGTGTGCGTGCCCCCTGGCTATCCTACAGATACATTCCTGCTAAGTGGTAGTCTAATCACCCAAGCTCCATGGAAGACTAAATTTAAATCAGATGTTAATTGCCTCCAGAGTTCAGCTGATCTTTGCATTCAATTATCTCCCCCAAACTCAAATGGAAAAAAATACTTTTACTCAGGAAATTGTATATGAAATTCACAACTGCTTCAGAAAAATAAGTTTACAAACTATGTACTTTTATAAAGAGAGAAAATTCTTTCTCACTTTCAATTTTAATATTGATTCAATATATTTTCTGATGTTAGCTTCACAAAATGATTTCTATAATATCTAAAAAATATCTCATTTATAACTATTTGCCATTGCAAGCTCGTTTAAGTGAAGGACTGAATGTTTTCAAGCCTGTATATTTAGCACTGTCTAGACTAGAGTCTAGCAGACTCTAGCAGAGTCTGTACCCCATAGAAGATCCTCCACACATCTATGCCAACCTGCCTCAGAAACTTACTATACACATGCACTTGAGCAAGTTATTTCTTTTCTGTTTTCTTTCTTTCTTCAATGCACTTATTATCTAACTTTCCCAACTCCTCTTCCTCAGTCTTCCCCTTAAATATTCATATTCCACCTTGGACAATTAATGGGACTACTCTGTTCTCTCCTTAATTCCTCTGTTCCTGAGCCAGTTTATCTAATGTCACCTCTTTGTAGGTGACTTCTCACTCTACCTCTGCTGCCCTGACCTCTCCCAAGTTTCAAACTCAACTTTCCTACTCCACGTTGGCTACACTGGATTATCTTTATGGCAATCTCTAACTCCATCCACCATCACACTGCCCATCAGTGTGTCTGCTTTTGATTTTTTAAAATATACCTTATCTTTGGGCCAGGTGTAGTGACTTGCACTGGAAGCTGAAGTAGAAGGATTTCTTGAATCTGGAAGTTTGAGACCAGCCTGGGAAAAATAGCAAGATCCAATCTCTACCAAAAAAAAATTAAAAATTATCTGGATATGGTGGCACACACCTATAGTCCCAGCTACTCAAGAGGCTAAGGTGGGAGGATCTCTTGAGACCAGGAGTTGGAGGCTGCATTGAGCTATGATTGTACCACTGTACCCTCTAGTCTGGGCAACAGAATGAGATCTTGTCTCTAAAAAATTTTTAAAAATTAGAAAAAAAAATCAACAAAAGTCCATATCTTATCTTTCTCTAGTATGTTAATGGACATATGAACTCAAAACTTTCAGAATAAGCTTGATTTTCTCATTAATTTTCCTATTCTTTCTTAGCCCTCAAATGATCCACCTTTATTTAAACTATTTCAGCTTTCTAATTCTTTTTCTGATAAAATTTTCAACATAATAATCTTTATATATTTGTTACTATGTGATGAATTATTATTCTATATTAAATTACACTTCCAAATATCACAGTGGGAATATGGTAACCAAGAACTGTTGACAAGTCTACGTATACTCTAATCATATTGTTTCTTATTTTTCTACATTTGCGTACTTGTTTTATATAAACTAACAATGTCAAAACTGTTCTTTAATTGTGCTGATTAATTTATACTTTTATTAGAAACAAAGAGTGAAAATTGCTTTTTTGGCCAGTGCTATTAGCTATTTTAAAAGGGACATTGCATAAAAAACCATTAAATTTCTGGACACACACACATACACACAAAATCATACTGTTACAAATATCTATTCTAACGCCAGACCAAATTAAAAGCCAGGAGTTGCAAATGTCCTAAAAAGAAAAATCTATCAACCCACTTGTGAAGATGAAATCAATTGCTATAGGGTAGAAATGGTACTAAATACTTGATACCATACAGCTGGTCTCAGTTTTCACATGCTATACAATTCTTTGTGAAATAAAAGAAATTACGATTAGTTAAAACCCATTCAATTACCAGAAACCTATTTCATACTCTCATTTTCTATCATGAAATACATGTCTATAAACCCATCTTTTTATTTTATTATCATTACTACTTTTTAAATTTAGACCCACACTGAGTAAAAGTGCTCAGATGTAATTGAAGACTAGAAATATCATGTTTTTTTTCCTTTAAATTTCTGCAACATAAAACAGGCAAACTAATTTTAACTAGATTTAAAAAAATAAAAAGTTGCTATCTGCCTAGTTTAATCCCAGCAAATTTTATATCAGAACAATAAATCGCTGAAAATGCAAGCTTCCAATGGAACCTTGTTAAATATTTAATCATAGGCTCTAGGCCCATAACCATAAGCTCTATTCCTTATTCTTATTTATTTCAACAGTAACTTTTATTCTTTTTATGGAAGAAATCAAATGATGAAGAATAATCACTCATGTGAGTATATGTGTGCTTACCAATACTGCCATGGCAATATTGCTGCATATAGATTTAGTTGTATAAGGATAAAATTATAATGACTACTTCTGCCACAGAAAGGGAAGAAAATCTCTCCCCTCCATATTTGCTAATCTTGAGAGATTAGAATAAAGACACATATTTTGTGGACTGTTTTAGATTTATATTAAAAAAAACAACAACAATATTTAAACTCCCAGAATGTATTAATTAAATGCCCAAAATATATACAGCACTAATACAGAAACAGTGAATACATTAAAGTTAATTTGTATTCATCCTTTAGATATTTGCTTAAATGTCACTTCCTTAAGGAAGGCTCCCTTAACCCTCCAGAATAGGATTATTATTCTGATAGATATTTTGTGGAGACCTTTATTTTTGTTGTGTGGTGAATCTTAATGATGAAAAGCTGTCAAATTAGATTCTATTCTCCATAATAGCAGAAACCATGCCTATTCTGTTAATTTCTACACCCCAGTGGCTAATCTTGCCTTCACATATCAAGCATTCAATAAATAGAGGATCAAGAACTGCATTTACAAAGGGAAACTTAAAATTTTGTGTGAATAGATGAAAACTAGAATCATGACAAAATAAAAGAGGCTTCTGAACCCCAACATTTCCAGGAAAAAGAAGAGGTCGAGAACACTACTCAGCTACAAAACAGGTCATTTCCTGTGATATAGGAAAGATGCCTTGGCATAATTAAAAGTTCAGTGGGCAGAGTTAAAAGTAGCAGAGAAGGGAGTAGGACAGGACCCTAATCAAGGAACCACTGAGAGGTGGTCCTATCCATTTTAGAATTACTAATAGCAAGTGACTGCTATGTGCCTCCCATTTCCCTTCTGTGAGAGATAATTTTGTGTTAACTTGATTGGGCCACACATGCCCAGATAGCTGGTTAAACATTATTTCTGGGTGTGTCTGTGAGAGATTTTCCAGAAGACATTAGCATTTGAATTGGTGGTAAAACAGATGGTCCTCTCCAATGCCAGTGGGCATCATCTACTGGGTTGAGGGGCTGAATAGAACAAAGAGGCAAAGAAAGGTTGAATTAATGCTGCCCCACTGCTTGATCTTCTCCTGCCCTTGGCATTACAAGTTCTTAAGTCTTCAGATGGGGACTAGATCTATACTCTCAGGTATCCATTGCTCAGCTTTCCTGGGCCTCCAGCTTGCAAGCTTCAGAGAGCAGGTCCTGAAACTTCTCAGCCTCTGTGATTATGTAAGCCAATATCTTATAATAAGAGACAGAAAGATTCAGAGAGAGAAAATAAAGAACATTTCTATTATTCGTATTTCCTTTTGATTCTATTTTTTTCTGGAGAAACTCGACTAATGTGCCCTCTTTGTTCTTTGTAAATACAAGTGTCTGCTGTGCTATCCTATCCCTGAAAAGTGTTGTAAACTGGGTGATCGTGAGGCAGATAAACAGTCTCCTTATACTATAGACTATAGGTCTTTAAATCAAAAGAAATTGTACTGATGAACCAAACCCAAGGCACTTTGTTTGCACCTAGACATGATTTACATGACAGGACCCTGAATCATGAGCCTGATGTTACAATGGGATCAAATTTTGACAGAGGTCTTTGGAGGAGTGAGTGCATGTTGCATAGCAGAATAATATAAATAATTTATGGCCAAAAATCAGTCTGTGGAAATTTTAAAATATGTTTGCAAATTCTTAGGTAATCTTGCCATTGAGAGGTAGGGGTCAGTGTCTCCTTCTCTGGACTATGGGTGGACTTATGACTACTTAAACAATAGAATATGATAAAAGTGATGGATGTCACTGCAGAAACTAAATCATATAATGCCACTCAGCCTCTGCTTTGCTGCAACATTCACAACAATATAATTTAAGATCTCCAACTATCCTGAAGCTCCACGCTGCAAGATAACTCAAGCTGTGTGAAAAAGACAAGTTAACTATGCCTGTCTATCATTCCAGCTAAGTCCATCCTTCAAATTATCTATTTGCAGTCATATAAGTAATTATCAGTATTTCTCAAAGTTTAGTGGATGGAACTTCAAGAGCCACTGCAATTCTTCTAAAAGATCTGTGAATCACAATTGTTTCTTTCCGTTTTTTTTTTTTTTTTTTTTTTTGAAATGGAGTCTCGCTCTGTCCCTCCGGCTGGAGTGCAGTGGCCGGATCTCAGCTCACTGCAAGCTCCGCCTCCCGGGTTTATACGCCATTCTCCTGCCTCAGCCTCCGGAGTGGCTGGGACTACAGGCGCCCGCCACCTCGCCCGGCTAGTTTTTTAGTATTTTTTAGTAGAGACGGGGTTTCACGGTGTTAGCCAGGATGGTCTCGATCTCCTGACCTCGTGATCCGCCCGTCTCGGCCTCCCAAAGTGCTGGGATTACAGACTTGAGCCACCGCGCCCGGCCACAATTGTTTCTTAATACTAACACACTCTACACCCTTTTCACTGTGTTGACATTTGAAGTGGTGTGAAATTAGTGATAGGTAAAACCACTGGTGCCTTAGCATGAATCAATACAGAGGCATCACACTGAAATATTAATCTTAAAATTCTTCACTCCCATGTACTTGCAGGAAAAAAATTGTCATTGTCATATCTTCATACATATCCTTGATGGTGCAGAAAAAAAGAATTGTATGAAATAACTCCTTAGTACTCATTTTTCTAACATTTTATGTAGCATGATGAATACTATACATAAACTGTTTTTCTGCTGTTCTTGGCTGAATTGTGTTCCTCCAAGATTAGATATTGAAGCCCTAACCCTCAATACTTCAGAAAGTGACAGTATTTAGAGATAAGGCCTTTGAAGAGGTGCTTGAGTAAAAATGGGGTTTTAGGGTGGGCTTTAATCCAATATATAGGTATATCTTTTTTTTTTTTTTTTTTTTTTTTTTAGAGGACAGAATCTACTTATAGCCCAGGCCTGGAGTGCACTGGCTGGTGCCATCTCGGCTCACTATAGCCTCCACCTCCCGATTTCAAGCGATTCTCCTGCCTCAGACTCCCAAGTAGCTGGGATTTCAGGCATCTGCTACCACGCCCGGCTAATTTTTGTGTTTTTAGTAGAGATGGGGTTTCAATATGTTGGCCAGGCTGGTCTCAAACTCCTGACCTCAGGTGATCCATCCATCTCGGCCTCCCAAAGTTCTGAGATTACAGGCATGAGCTACCACGCCCAGCCTAATATGTAGGTATTCTTGTAAAAGATCAGGACAGAGAGAGAGAGAGAGGTGCGCATGCATGGAAGAAACCACTTGAGCATACAGTGAGAAGCTGACTATCCACAAGCCAAAGAAAGAGGTCTCACAGGAAACCAAATCTTCTGGCACCTTGGTCTTTGACTTCTGGACTTCAGAACTGTGAAGAAAGTAGATTAACCTACACAGTTGGTGATTTTTTTTTATTTTTATTTTTTATGAGAGCCTTAGCAAACTATTAAAGCTGCATACTAAGTATGAAACTTGTCTCAAGGAAAAACACTTGTGCAATTGAATTGTGGCTAGACTACATACTTCTTTCACGGAACACCATTCTGCCATGAAAGAATGAACCCCAAATCTATGGTTATTCAGCATTAGGTATTTGGAAGATATTTGCTTGAAAAAGGAAAGTTTTAAGGAAAATAATTGACATCATTGATTATCAATGGTAAATTTTGAGGTTTTATCTGCTATGAGCGTGACAGCTTCCCAAGGCACTTCTGATGAAATAGGTGATAATTGTAATAAATGGTATTTTTTGATATTTTACAATGAAATATATCAGCATTTGGAAGACCTGCATAGCTTAGTGAAACGACATATTCAAATGACATGTGCATGGCATTACAAAAATTATTTATGGGTAAAAGGCCCATTCAAGATTCACTCAAGTGTAAGACAGATTAATGGATTTCAATGTAGCAGAGTCCAAAAAAATCAGTAACACAGTTTCAGATTTCATACTGCAACTGAACTTTCAGAAAATGCCTTCTGTCAAGTTTTGGTATCATATAAAAGGAAAATGTTCATAAATATCTGAAGAGCTATTAAAATATTCCTTTCTTTTCTAACTTTAAATCTATGGGTGGTCACATTTTCTTCATATACTTTAATTAAAACAATACACTGCAACACTGGATGCAGAAGCACACATGAGAAACTGGCTGTTTCCTATTATGTCAGATAGTAAAGCATTTTACCCAAATGGAAAACAAGGCCACCCCTCTCACAGTGTTTTGTTGGTCAGGAAAATAAAGATTTGTATTAACAGTTATATACACCACCAGTTGGAGAGCTTATCATTTCTATTTTAATTAAATTTAAAAATAAGTACTTTAAACATTTTTTGTTTTAATTTCGAGTATTGTGAATATTGATGGTTATAATCCACATACTCAAAGACCCTTTGGGCATCTTTAATAATTTTGAAACATGTAAAAGTATTTTGAGTGCAAATTTTGAGAACTTCTGTTCCAGTTGTTCTAGACAGCAGCTGTCTGAGTCATCTCTGGTCCTTCGAGTGTTCTCAGATGAGGCCGCAGACACCACAGAGCAGCTACAAACCATTTCTGTGGTGCTTTTTCTGAATTCCTGACCCACAGAATCTATGGCCATAAGCAATGGTGGTTGTTCCCTGGCACTTAATGTGGGAGGTTTATTCTAACAAGGATAGAGAACTGAAACAGTTCTCCAAGCTTTGCATCTCTTGGCTTTTCTACCTAACCCAAAAGTTTTTCTGCATTCCTTGTGTGACTGTCATGCTTCCAGTTACAGTAGTTGGAAACCTGAGAGTTCCCTAGATTTCTCTCTTTGTTGGCCCGGTTTCAGTTTCCTGGTTACCAATTTGATAGATTCTACCTATTAAGTAGCTAATGAAGTCCTTCACTTTTTCCATTTCTATAGCCAGAAATTTAATTCAGGAATTTATATCTCTCATTTTTGCAATTGCAATAGGCTTCTAATTGATTTTCCTGGCTCCAATTGCCCCTGTAGTCAGACTTGCACTTCATGTAAAAGTACTTTTTTTTTTCTTTAAAGAGTAAATTTGACATCATTAGCTCCTTGCAGGAAAGCCTTCAGTAGCTAGCTATCACATCTTAGGATAAACAGCAAACTCTCTTTAAAAGGACAAATAAAGCTAAAGTAGTATGGCTCTTACTGTCCATTTTTCCTCATCTTCATCATAGAATTGTGTGAAAGTCCAATATTTTGCTATATTACCAGTGGCCTTTTAATAAACCATGACTACTGAGAGCTTACTGAGAAAATAAACCATGCTCCATCTTTATATTTTTGAAATACCATTATCTATCATAGTGGCAAAATAGCTATAGAATGAATTCTTTTGCTGTAGTATGCAGTCATATAAGTATTTGAACATAGTGTAGTCATTTTAGTGGGGACACTATATTAAACAAAATTCAAAGTTAAATGGTTAGAAATAGTCTTTAAACAAGTCAATAACCATAATTTTATAAAGTAGATTATTCCCACAGTCAGGGTAAGTGTTCTTAATAAGATACCACTAGTTTTATTAATTTTAACCTAAGAGCTATATCCTGTCCTTTTTTTTGCTACTAAATATCTGCTTAATTTTACATTCCAGAACTGATTAATATTTTCATGTTTTCAAATACATAAAACTACATAGTGACAGCAACTAAATTCTATGTTCAAATGTGATTTTCAGTGCAATATTCATGACTCAAATATTTATATGGCATTTCAGTTTAGCACACCACAATTATTCTCCATGTATTGCCAAATGAAAATCTATTTGCTTCCTAACAAATTTGGTTTCAATTTGTGATGTAGAAAAAACATAAATAAAACTAAGAAAATAGGATTTTGAGCAGGGAAATGATATGCTCTGACTTAGGTTTTAAAAAGATCATTCTGGCAACAGTTTTAAAAATAGCCTGTAGAGGAAGTATATTGAGTATCTTCTATTTGCACCTCCCAATTTATTCTCCATCCTGCTCTCTGCCCCAGGAGTTTGCCCCATACGTATGGCATCAACTGACTTCCTTTCTTTTGGCTCTTAGTTGGGTATGTCCAACAGAGGTACATTAGCTACCTCTTGAGGTTAGCCTCACATTCCCCTTTTCAGCTACAGCTAAGCATTTACCTACAGGTTTTTAGTTACCGAGCATTTACCTAAAGGTTTTCACTTACTTCCCTTTAGTAGCCTCTTGCTTCAAGCCCAAGCCTTGATAGTTCATTTACTGTGACATGAGATACCAGCAGGAGCCCATATGGTATTGCTACAAGCACAGTTGAAAGTGTGGAAGAAGTTAATACCCCCTGTGTTAACCCTCAAACAATGGGAAATGGGAGTGATGGATAAATGCTTTTTCCCATTAATCTTTTGCTGACCTATCTAAGAGTCATTCTGTGTGTTACTCAGAAGTTCCAAGAAGGATGAAGCCCCAGCTGCCTCTGGAGAGGACCAAATTCAGCAATGCACGTTTGCATTAACTTTTCCTTTTTTTATTTCATTCTTTCTGGTTCCTCCTACTCACTTCTTGTGTCACCTACTGAATGATATACCTGTACATGAGTGTCTGTTTTAGCCATTGCTTTCACAAAAATCTGAAAGCCAAGATTAAGACACTAATAGGGAGGCACTGAGAGAAGATCTAGAAGCTATAAGAAGAGTGAGGTTGAGATAACAATTTCTCTGGCTTTTCTGATCAGTCATTGTGGGTTTATTCCATCTTGCTTGTAAGGTCAAACACAAATTAAAAATAAGGGGTTTTATACTCCCTTTTGCAAACAAGGAAAGAGACTCCCCTCCCCTCCCTTAGAGTAGTTACTTAGAAAACTTGTAATTATATATTCTGTCTCTATTTGAAATGGATGTATATCTTTTTAAGACCTAGGTAAGACTTCTGCTAGCTTTTACCTCAGAAATGTCTTTCTTAAAGACCTGGGGACCATCTCTTTGAAATGTAGTCAAAGAAGATAGTGCTGTTATCTTCAGATTTTAGTGGAAAGGTAACTTCAGTAGGCACCTCACTCTAAGTTGCAAAACTATCTCCTGTCATTAAGAAATGTGAGATTTAGTTTTCCCTCATATATAGTCAACTAACACTGATGGCCACTCTAATAGCCAGGTGAATTTATGATGAAGTGTTTATGACAAATGTTGCTGTCAAGTCCTCTTACTTGAAGACAAGTTATTATCTTGAGAATATATATGTATTGTATTGAATAAAAGACAGATTTTTTTTTCTGCCTTTGAAATCTCTTAGCAAATTGCCTATGATGCAAGTCACATTCTAGTTTAATGCTTATTCAATAATAATTTTTGTTTTCCTTTTACCTTTGTAAAGAACTTTTCAGAACTGACAGATTTTGTTTTTCATTATGCTTCACCAGAACTTCCAATAGTCATAGCCCTTACCATGTGGCTCTCCCCTGGGTGTGATAACTACTTCCTGGCCTAGATTATCCAAGTCTGGGTGTGGTGATCACTCTCTATTGTTACTAGCCTCCAACTACTGCAATTTTTTTCTTTTTTCTTTTTGCTTTTTCCAAACCATTCCAACAACTTTATAAACATTTTATTAAATTCTTCTAATTAATAAATTTGAGTGTGCTATTTGTTTCCTTTCAAGACCATGGCTACCAAAATAGAAGAGATTAAAATGCAGAGAAGTTAGATAGGATATTATTGTTGAAACCACTCTTGCAAAAATTATAGTAGTGAGAGAAATCTAACCTAACTGACTCTATCTTGCTTCTGGCCTCACAAGATAACTGCCTTTGTTAACTTTAAAACAAAGATAATAACAGTCCTTCTGGAAGCTAAATGCCTCCTTGCTTAGGGACCGAAATTGCCTTATAAAATTAATTAAAGGTCACAAAATTAGGATTATGGGACAAATCTGAATTCTGCTAAGATATAGGCATCATTAAATGATAACTAACTATTGTTCTCCAGTATGCCTTTCTATAATCATTTACTGTTCTGGAGGTCACAAGATTTGTAACTTTCCCAATTGCTCCTATATATAACATAACTATTATCAAAACCTAAGATTGACATTTGAGATGTTTTTCAGACTCTTGCATTCTGACAACTGACTGACTCCACCTGAACCTCTGACTTACACCAAGGAAATGGCTCCCACACAGAAGCTGACTCAGTGTCTGAAAACAGTTTGGACACTTCCATGAATTCATCCCCAACCAATCAGCAGTATTCATTTATTAGAACCCTGGCCACCAAATTATCTTTAAAAACCCAAGCCTCTGAGCTTTCAGGGAAGCAAATTTGAGAAATGTCTGCCATCCTTTTGCTTGGCTGTCCCTGAGATAATTAAACTCTTTCTTTGCTGCAATATCTGTTGTTCTTAATATATTGGCTTTTCTGGGCAGGAGGCAAAATGAACCCATTGAGTTGTTACATTATATAATCCAAGTAAAATATAATAACGGCTGTTCAGTAGTAATGGGAGATTTAAGAAGTAGATGAATTATTCTTTAAAACAGAAAGAATCAACCGGATTTGCTAATGGATGGCAATTTAATATGGTCCATAAAAGAAAGACGGCACACAAAAAAGACTCCAAAATATTTGGATTGATTAACTAAAAGGATAGAATTCTTTTTTACTCATATGGAAAATATTTGGAGAAAAATATCTTTGCAGTAAGGGAAAACAAAAGCTTGTTCTTGTGCCTGTCAAGTTTGAAAGAAGTGTATGCTTTCCAGACAGGGATGTTAAGAAATCTGTTCCATGCACCAGTTCAGGGTAGAAGTTCAGACTGGAAGGATGAGTATATGGGCATCAGTTTAGAGATTTGAAAATATTGAATCAGATCACCAAGACAATGTGTATGAACAAAGAAAGAGGATATTCAAAGACTGATCTCTGGGCTACTCCAATGTTTAAAGCTTTGGGAGGAAAGAGAAAACATAAGTTGTGAATTGTATCAGGTTGTTCATGCATTTATATAAAGAGATATATGAGACTGGGTAATTTCTTTTTTAAAAAAAGAGGTTTAATTGGCTCACAGTCCTGCAGGGTTAAGGGAAGCATTGTGCTGCCATCTACTTAACTTCTAGGGAGGCCTCAGGAAACTTACAGTCATAGCAGAAGGTGAAGGGGGAATAGGCACCTCACATGGTGAAAGCACAAGCAAACAAGAAAGAAAGTGGGGAGGGGAGTGCCATACACTTTTAAATGACTAGCTATTATGTGAACGCAGAGCAAGAGCTCGCTATCACCAAGGGGATGACCCAACGCATTCATGGTGGATCCTCCTCCATGATCCAAGAACCTCCCACCAGGCCCCACTTCCAACACTGAGAATTATATTTTAACATGAGATTTTGTCAGGGACACATATTTAAACTATATCAGTTTACACCTAGACCATTCCAAATCTCATCTCCTTTGTACATTTCAAAATACAATAATCTCTACTCAATAGTCCCCTTAAAGTCTTAATCCATTCTAGCATTAACTAAAATCTCAAGTTCAGTTCAAGTCAAAAGTCTCATCTGAGATTTATTTTCTTCCACTTATGAGCTGGTAAATTCAAAACAAGTTACTTTCTTCCAAGATACATTGTGGGTATAGGCACTAGGTAAACTTTCCTTACTCCAAAAGGAAGAAAAATCCCCCAAAGAAAGATGCTACAGGACCCATGCAAATCTGAAATCCAGCAGGGCAGTGATTAAATCTTAAGACTCCAAAATAATCTCCTTTGACTTCATATCCTGCATCCAGGGCACAGTGGTGCAAGGAGTAGCCTCCCAAAGCTCTGGGCAGCTCTGCTCCTGTGACTTTGCAGATTATATCCTCCATGATTACTCTGACAGGTTTTTGAGTGCCTGTACTTTTCCAGGAGCAGGGCATAAGCTGCCAGTGGATCTACTATTCTGCTATTCTGGGGTCTAGAGGACAACAGCCACTTCTCATAGCTCCGCTAGGCAGGACCCCAGTGGCAACACTGCATGTGGGCTCCGACCTTACATTTCCACACTTCCCTAATAGAGGTTTTCTGTGGTGCCTCTGACCCTGCAGTAGGCTTCTGATGTGCATGCAGGCTTTCTCATACAGCATTTGAAATATAGGCAGTCTATCAAGCATTTTTCACTCTTACATTCTGCACACCCACAGGCTTAATACCACATGGAAGTTGCCAAGGCTTATGACTTGTACCCACCAGAGGAGCGGCCCAAGCTGTATCTGGGGCCCTTTGGGCTGAGACTGAATCTAGAAGTGCTGGTATGTGAGGAACAGTGTCCTGAAGCTACACAGAGCAGCAGGGCCCTGGGACTGGTCCCCGAAGCCATTCATTCTTCTAGGCATCAGGGCCTGTGATGATAAGGGCAGCTTGGAAAATTTCTAAAATGCCTTAGAGGCCTCCTTCCCATTATCTTGGCTATTAGCACTTGGCTCCTTTTTAGTTATGCAAATCTCTCTAGCAAGTGTTTGCTCAACAGCCTGCTTGAATTCCTCTTCCTCCCAAAAAGTGTTTTTCTCTCTTGCCACATGGCTAGGCTGCAAACTTTACAAACCTTTAGCTCTGCTTCCCTTTTAAATATAAGTTCCAACTTTAACTCATTTCCTTGCTTCTGCATCTGACCATAAGCTGTTAGAAGTAGCCAAGTCACATCTTGAATGTTTTGCTGCATAGAATTTTTTTCTGCCAGATACCCTAAATCATCTCTCTTTAGTTCACACTTCCACAGATCCCTAGGGTATGAACAAAATGCAGCCAAGCTCTTTGCAAAGGCCTCACATGTGTGACCTTTGCTTTAGTCCCCAGTAAGTTCCTCATTTCCATCTGAGACCTCCTCAGCCTGGATTTCATGTCCACATTACTCTCAGCATTTTGCTCACAATCATTTAACCAGTCTCTAAGAAGTCCCAAACTTTCTCTCATCTTCCTGTCTTCTTCTGAGCCCTCCAAACTCCTGCAACCTCTGCCCATTACACAGTTCCATAGCCACTTTCACATTTTCAGTTATCTTCATAACAATGCCCCATTCCTCAGTACCAATTTTCTGTATTAAGCCATTCTTGCATTGCTATGAAGAAATACCTGGGATTGGGTAATTTATAAAGAAAACAGATTTAATTGGCTCACTGTTCTGCAGGCTTTACAGGAAGCATGCTGCTAGCATCTGCTTGGCTTGTAGGGATGACTCAGGAAGCTTACAGTCATGGCAGAAGGTGAAAGAGAAATAGGCACCTTACATGGCAAAAGCAAGAGCAAGTGCTGGGTCAGGTGCTACACATTTTTAAGTGTCAAGAACTTGTGTGAACTCACCACCAAGGGGATGGCCCAAGCCCTTCATGAGGGATCTTCTCCATGAGCCAAACATCCCCCACTGGGCCTCACCTCCAACAATGGGGATTACATTTCAACATGAAATTTGGGTGAGGAAAAATATCTAAACTATATTACCAACGAAATAGGAGGAGAAGTAGGAAAAGTAGATGTCTCAGAAGCAAATGAATAAAAGGAGTGCTCAATGGTGTCTCATCCTTTAATAATTGTTGAGTAACATGAAGACCAATTAAACTTACCAACATGGAAATAATTGGTACCCTTGACATGAACATTTTTTGTGAAGTGATAAGGACAAAAACTCACTGGAGAATATGTGGAGACAAAAGTATAAGCAGTTGCTTTTAAGGACCATTTTGTATATGTTTTCCACAGAGAAACTGAGCAAGAGGAGATAAAATCTAGTGCACCAATAGAGAACTAAGAAAGGAGCATAGGCTGTTTATCCAAACTAAGAGTACAGAAAGTAGAGTGTATGGTCTCAAATGACTTCAGGATATGTGTTAATAGAAGCAAGGTAAAAAATGTTTTCTGGTTGCTTTCATTTCCTAAATGAAATAGGAATTTAAATCTTCTCCTTGGAGAGAGGATGATGGAAGAAGAAGTGGAGATACAATAGGAGAAGAGAAAGTATATGATGGCTTTCTAGAAATTGGAAAAAATGAATGAACTACAAAAATATAGTATAATTGTACAACTCTACTAAGAGATAACTTGGGTCTAGTGATAATAAGTTCAAGGTAATACTTTTCAGCATGGTTGTGTGCTCTTCTCTTGTGCTAGTTTAGCTGTTTGCAAAGGTAGAGTGACCCAAGAATTAGATTTAACCAGCATTGGGTTTTATTAGGAGAGAACTAAGAGACAGAGAGAGGCAAGACAGTTGAGGAAGTATTCAAAAGAGTAATTTTAGTGATGAATCCTGAAATTTATACTGAATAATAATGGAAAAATGACCACAAGATTAGTAAAGAACAGGAAAAAAAATCGTATAATTATTGAATTTGAAGTCCTAATTTTAAAAATGTTGTTCTCAGAATACTAGAGGAAAGAATCAGTTGAGTGGAATAATTGGCTAGAGTGCTTAAAGTCGTATTTTCTAAGTATATTTTATACTGGCTTGGGCAAATGGAAGATAGGGCTGTTTATAACTAATGACCTTATTTAAAAAGGTATATTGTATAAATTTGGAGGCAGGAATACTTGGAATAAAATTCTAAATATGTCACCTAATATATCTATAACATTGAATGGATCACTTTAAGGGAGGAGACCATCCTCATATTGTCTTATGACCAATTTCTGCCTCAAAGAAAAAGTAGGAGTTAAAGAAAAGACAGAAATGAAATCAGTAGTCAGATAGCCCAGCACTGCATTGCAGGCCCAGTAGTGAAAGATTGACCACTGACCTAACCGGTTATGTTATCTATAGATTCCAGACATTCTATGGAAAAGCACTGTGAAAATCCCTGTCCTGTTCTGTGCTGTTGTGATTACCGGTATACGCAGCCCCGTTACATACGCCCTGCTTGCTCAATCGATCACGAACCTCTCACGCAGACACCCTTAGAGTTGTAAGCCCTTAAAAGGGACAGGAATTGCTAACTCAGGGAGTTCAGTTTTTGGAGATGTGAGTCTGCTGAAGCTCCCAGCTGAATAAAGCCCTTTCCTTCCACAACTTGGTGTCTTAGGGGTTCTTGTCTGTGGCTTGTCCTGCTACAACTTTACCTGAAAGTCTGTTTTCTTGTATGCAAGTGGAAGATAAGAGTAGCTACCGTAATGTATTCTTATGAAGATTAATTGAGATAATTCTAGATTAATTGTTAATTATATTACCTGGCACATTGTAGATACTCTATAAATATTCATTATTCATATTAGCATATAAGCTTTCATCCAATAAAGTTGTTTGTTGAAATAAATTTGACTTAAATCTAAGTCATATATATATATATAATTACATTTAAAATATGTCTAGATACATACCACGTTCATTTAAACCAAAATATTTAGCTGACTTTAATGAGAAGATGATTTTTGTTCTGACCATGTCTATATGAATTAAACATAACAAACCATAATGAATGTTTTATTTAAAGTGTTTTACCTCTATACCTATAGTGAAGAGAAGATATTATCATCTTAAAGTTTAATGTAAGTTAATACATATTAGATGCAAAGTTAAATAATTGTCTGTTGCCTAATAACATGGTTTCATTCATTCATTCATGATTTTCTATGCCCTAGACATTGTACTAGGTATTTGAGAAACAGACACACTAGAAATATAAAGGTAGGATGCAGGATCCTATATGGCTTACACTGTAGTGAGAAAAACAGTAAATGAATATTTTGTAAAATTAACTATATAAATACAGATAGAGAGAAGTCTTTGGAAAAGAAAGAAAAACATAAAAATGGATAATGAGAGAGATTAATCAGAATTGAAGGGATGTTCTGAAGAAGTTATGCTTGTAGGGACCTGGATAATAATATGGCATTAGCCATATAAATAAATGTAGAACAAAACATTCCAGGTGGAAGGAATAACAAGTATGATGTAGTCAGTAAGTAAGGGATAATATAAGGGGAAAAAAGGGTAGAAATTATTCCTGAAGGGGCAAACTGAAGGAGCATTCCTGAAGGACTGACTGAAGTCCTCTTGAGAAGCTAGACATATGTTCTGAGGAACAGGCAGTCTTAAAAACCACAATGATCAATGTATGAAATGTATGAAAGAACCAAGAGTCATTCCTGACTCTCCACTTTGCCTTAAACTCCAATTTAATACTTCTGAAAACTCTGAGATCCCAGGACATACACAGAACTAACCACTTCTCCACTCCTTTAATCCTATCACTTACTCAATCACTATCCCTTTTATTCTTGATTATTAATATCACCACATCACCTTTATCCTTGATCATTAATATCACCCTTTTTGTGTTCTTACTGCTTCCACCCTTGGGTCTTATGATCCAACACAGTACACAAAGTCATCAATACAATGTAGAAAAGATAATGTTATTCTCCTGTGCATACAATCTAAGAGCTCCACTTTTTACACAAAATGTGAACTAAGGATCCTATCATGGTCTCAAGGTCTGATATAATCTAGTTACTCTAGTTGCTGAGAGTCCTGTCAAAATCATTACTACACATTCTCTGGCCATTTCCTTTATGTTCAGATAAATGGTATATTCATAGACTTCCTATCCAAAAACCACACTTGTAGTGCCTTTTTGACTTCCAGGTCTTATATCAGAAGATACAAGCTTTCTCTGGCATCTCTGTGTGTACATCCTGTCTACTCTCTGGACTCTGCCATTCTGTTCCCTTCTCTATTACCTAAGACTATGTTTTAAATTCATAGTAATTATTTTCAGTAGTTATACTTAGTATCTTTGCCTATTTGTGCATATTATGATGTTGATTGGATTTAGGGAGAGAACACACTGAAATATTGTTCAAGCAAATACAGTTTAGATGGGAAGGAGATGCATTTTGGTGGGTTATGAGAGTAACTCTGAAACCAGACTACTTTTGTTCACATCCCAAATCTACCACTTAGTAGATGAGTATAATCTCATGCAATTTATTTAATCTCTCTGTGCCTTATTTTCTCATGATAGTGATATCAATATCCAACTTCATAGACATGTTGTTAAACTTAGTCAATTCATGTGAAGAAATTGATATAATGTGTGACACATAAAAAGTACTTAATATGTTATTAAATTAAATTATTATTTTGCTGTTGTTGTAAGGCTATCCTTAAAATCAATTGTGTGATTAATGTTTTAGGCAACTTATATTATTAAGAATAGTAAAACAGAAAGATTTTGAAGGGAAAGAAAAATGTCAGGAATATAATTCTGGTTCAACTTAAATTTCCATGTGATTTTAAAACTGGAAGGATCATGTAACTTGGTGAAAGTTTGACCTTTCTGGTAAACTTCTCCTATGATCACTTCCAATTTTTTATTTCTTCCCTGCTGTTTTCAAGTTTAATTCCTTTGTTGAAATAAATCTCTATCTTGAATGTGCGGTGACTATTAAATACCACAATTGATTGCTGCTGTATGTTCTACTAATGAACCATAAGAAATTCTCTCTCTTGTCACTTTTACACAGCTGACTTCATTCACACTGCATAAATGAACACCTAAAACAAATCAGTGCCAGTTTTATTAATATGTAGCAGTTTTCAGATTATAGTTACCAAATAGGAAAACGTATTTGTTGGTTAAAAGTGAAGATTAAAAAATGATGAATTTCTGAGAATTGTATTTCAGTTGCAACCTTATAGAGAAGTAAATATTAAAGATAGTATCACAAAGTGGAAAGAACACAATGTGAGGCAGCAGACGTGAGTCTCAATAGCGGATCCTTCCCCTTACCAGTTGTGTAAACTTGGAATACTTAACCCCGTTGAGCCACATATTTTCGATCTGTAAAACAGAATTCCTTTCCCGTTAAATACACACTATTCAGAGCAATAAGAGACCCCGTTTGCAACACAGTGGTAGGTGAAACATTTTAGTGAGGGTAATAATTAGGATGTTAAATTCCCACATACTTGAGGGAGACAGTGGGTGTAGAGGGGAGAGATGCAAGACCTCATTCCATGGAAAAATGAGGTCCCTGGGCTTCAAAGTTCTTTTTGTGCATGCACTAGCAGACAATCGCCAGTGTCCAAGGTGACGTCTCTTAGATGCTGAGTCCCTGCACTCCCTGTATGCCTCCTAAACTGGTGCTGTGGTAAGATTGAGGGGAGCACTGGCCATTCTACTTTGCTGAATTTGCTTCCTTTCAACTCCTACTATGATGAAAACATCTGACTGTTGCTATATCCTCAACTTAACCCTTGCTAAGATTGTCTGCCTTCAATTTCTGCTGCAAAATTTATCTGTACCCTAGTAGGATCCCTGACAGACTCATAGGCTGTCAACTCAGAATCCACATCTGAAGAGACACAAGGAGCATTCACACACGCCAGCTAGGGCCTGACCATTTGCTCTATTCTCTTCATTAGCCTGTTACCTTATTTTGTAGGAAGGCTTTGCACAGAGTCTCTTTCTGGTGTCCTGATTCACTAAGGAACAAGGAAAATATTCCACGCTTTCTGTACTCCTTTCATTTTATTAAACACATATCTAAAGAAGGTCCCAGTGAATGATGTCTCTGAGCATTCACTCTCTCATGGATGGATCGACCCTATAACTCACTTATCACCAAGAAACTGTGGCACAAGTGACACTACAAGACTTCTGAGTCTAGGCAAGAAGCAGCATGGTAGTGCTTGCCATGGTCTTTCAGAATGTTTTCTTTGGAGCATATGAGAAATCTGAGTACTCTGGAACTGCCCTGTGAGGAATCTCCAGTTCCTCATGTTGAGTGTCCACATAGAGAGAGATGGTTAACCAGCCTCAGCACTTCCTGGCACCAGACGTACAAGGGAAGAAATCTCTCAAATACTTTAGCCTCAACAGTAATCTCATTGCAACTCCAAAGGAGCACCATCAGGCTGAACTCATCAGTTTTATGAATCAAAGAAAAAAATAACAACTCATTTTTGTAATCTAATGTGCTTTCAGGGGATATGTTCTACAGCAATAGATAAGCAGGACATCTTCTTTTGTTTAAAAGCTGAAGAGGGAAAATTAGGACACCAATCTGTTCTACTCACATGTCTATTTTTCTTCTTTCTTTTCACAATTCTAGGAGCTATAAATACATGCAGGTGTCATTGTTCTGCTGTTTGTGTGTGAGGATGTGGGGTTTTTGTTGGCGGTGGTGGTTCTGGTTTTATTTTGTTTTGCCATTCTTAACAGTAAACTGGTTTCTCCTCTATACTAATAGTCTGTAAATTTGTTTCGATCTTATACTCCTCCAAATAAAGAGACATGTTGAGAATTCATGTGCACATGCCCTGAAGGAAAAAAAATGATAGAATGTGGGAAGCAGAGAAGAAAAGAAGAACCCAAGCAAAAGTATAATTTCAGGAAAGTCTTGAGGGGAGTGCTTTAGCCTGATTCTGCGAAGAATTCCTGGAATGTATATTCTGTGTCAAAAATTTGTTCTGGCTTAAGGCAGAGGACCTGAGCTTTCATAACCTACACTGGTTTGTCACTAACTAAGGGCTTTCTGAGGAGGTGGCAATGGGAAGACAAATTCTGAGGACTTCTAGTTTCAACAGGCCAAGCAGCTGTAGTAGCAGCTCTTTGAAGAGCTACGGTTGTGTACTATTGAAAGAAAAAGTAGGCAGACACTGGGAATCAAAAACAGTGAAAGAAAGTAAAGGGGATTTCATTGGCACCAGCAATATCCATATATACCCCAATATATGTTAAGGTGGCAAACATAAAAGACAATAAAAAGACATTGCTTTAGAAAGAGCCTCACAGGAAGGATTGTACAGAAATCAACCCAGAATAATTTTTTTCTTGTTTTTCTTTTTCAGGTACTCTTAGAAAGTCAGCTAACAAATCAAAAACTGATCTAAGACAAACGGCATTCAGAAAAGATTCCTCTTTCCTCTTCTCCCCACTTCTCTTCCTCATTCAAGCCAGACTGGGATACAAGTAATATATATAAAACATTCCAGCAGCTCACATTAATGAGTTCATGAAAACCTAATCGTTATCTACCCTCTATATTAAAATTCTATCTCACAGGTTCACATTAGAGTCTTCTGAGTATTTGTTATGAAAGGGAGACTCTATGATAGTACCACAGTAACACAGCTATATGCTCACCAAGTACCTACCAGTGTGAGTACCATTGCCCTTCTCGGGATGCCTATTTACTTTTAATAAAATAATCTTGACATATATAAAGCAAGTCAAACAGATACTGAATCAAATAAATCTAAAACATAGTAACTTAAAAAACCTTTTCCTATCATGACAGTGTCATGACATCAATGGCTATTACGACAAGACACAAGAAACCTCTAGGCCAGATTAAGTGATACGGACTGAAGATGCCTTTATTAATAAAAATGCCTTTTATAGATGTAAATTTCCTTTACAAAAGGGCAGCTTTTCAGAGCTACTCCTTTGTCTGTGGTTTTTCAAAATAATCTGCTCCAAATATGCCAAAGAACTATGTGTTGCGATGACATATTCTGGTTTTCTACAGTAATGTTTTGGGGGGAGTGTGTCCTGCCTCCCAACATATCCATCCTGCCATATTCCTTGTTGTTTGTTTTGTTGCCTACTCTACTTGCATTGTAGGTATTACCTTCAATGTATGGCCTCTTTGCATAAATGGTTTAAGCAATTTATAATTTCATAGGGTTCATTTGGTTGAAATGGGAGGGTATAATCTGCAAATCCACTTCACAGGCACATATTACTACACTATGTCACAATATGCTGAAGATAAACCAACTGGTGAGGACATCATTACTTATTATTGGAGAACCCCTATGACTGTCTCTGAGTAGCCCATACAACATAGAGGACATTTGACCATCTAACACAGGGCACAGAATTAGGACAGCTTTTAAACTCTATGGATTAAAATTAGTGAAGTATAATGTCTTATTTATTTTTAGATAAATCTAAAATTTTAATGTAGGATCTAGTATTTTCTTCCTACACCTAAGTCAACTTACCTGGTATAACATATCAGGGTTTATATACTTAACTTTCCTTTTTCTTATTTTTTTTTCCCCAATTTCAATCAAACTATAAGTAAGTGAACATCACCATCATCAACTAATAACTCCTACTCTGCCCTCCTGCCTTCTCTGGTTCCTCTAAACTACTCTGAATTTGCGTCTTCTGGGTATGTCATGTAAGTGGAATTACAGAACATTTATCCTTTTGTGTGTTTCTTAGCTCTGCAGTAGCTGGAAATCTCCTTTGTTTTTCTGGAGTGATACATTTTGTTGCCTGTTTACTACATGTCCCACCAGCTTCTTTTTCTCTCATTCTCAATAAATGTTTGATGCTTTTCCAGCTAATCATAAATTTAATACTTTGTAATTTTATGTGAAATATTACATACTACAAAAATACACATATGGATGAACACATAGAATTTTTCCACAATCTATCCAAAACTATAGGTAATATATTTTCCATTATGATGTGAGTTGAGAGAAAAGTTTCTTATTTATAGTATTAATTAATGAGATAGTACATTATACTTAATTTGCATATCTTACTGGAAGCTAAAACATGCCAGTTGAGCTATTGTCTTAATTAATTGTCGTTCAGTGAACCACAGCGCATTGCATTTCATAAAGAAATAAGATCGACCACTGACTGTTTAATTCTCTTTAGCACAAGTGTTACAAATCACACTAAACAACATTAAAATAATTACTAAGTTATATATCCATATACACATACACAAACATGTAATTCTAGCTGTTCATTTAAAATAAGAAAGTAAATTGTTTTTGTATTTTCTTTTAAATTGGCATATAACAAAATTACTTATTTCTTTTTTACCAGTTTTATTCAAAATCTATTTTACCAACTGATTTGTTCACTTCAGTGAACAATAAGTTGCTAAACAACTTATTTTAATAAAATTACTCCCAATTCGGCTTAGAAAGTTTGATTATAAATTAGAAAATTGAAACAACACTTGGAATTTGAAATACAAAATTAAAAAATTTCTTTTTTCCTAAAGATGTGTTCATAGCATATGATCAGATAATAATGAATAAACTTACATAGTTTTTTGTGACCATTTTTTTATTCGCCAAGTACTCAGAAAATGTGATGTGGATTCTTTGGTTTTTATATTAATAGTAGCTTCAATTATTTTTCTGAGCCTCTTTGTTTTTTGTTTGTTTTTTTGAGACGGAGTCTTGCTCTGTCGCCCAGGCTGGAGTGCAATGGCGCTTTCTCGGCTCACTGCAACCTCCACCCTCCAGGTTCAAGCGATTCTTCTGTCTCAGCCTCTGGAGTAGCTGGGACTACAGGCACACACTACCGCACCCAGCTAATTTCTGTATTTTTAGTAGAGACAGGGTTTTGCCATGTTAGCCAGGCTGGTCTTGAACTCCTGACCTCAGGGGATCCACCCGCCTCGATCTCCCAAAGTGCTGGAATTACAGGCGTGAGCCACTGCGCCCAGCCTGTTCTGAGCCTCTTTCATTGAAAATTCCCATTATTAAAAAAATAGAGGAATATAATTTCTTCATGAGTGGTATGAGTGTAGTTATGGACTATAGGGGAGAAAAAAACCTTTCTGACTACCCTCTGAAGTTGATAATTGAGTCTGTAAAATAAACTGACAGGAAACAGATTAACAACAGAAAGGGCCAACACGTTTATTACGTGCATGGGGCATCATCAAAGGAAAGAAAAGTGTGTACCCCAAAAGCCAGTGAGACTTAAAAGCTGCATACACTCTTTATAGGGAAGACTGGACGGGAGATGTAGGCAATTTAAGGGAGAGTGAATACTTTTGAAGAAAAATGAATGGGCCCTCCAAAGAACAGGTGACAGTCTGGGCGGTGTCAAATTTCAGTCTCTTCTTCTGTAATACAGTTAATCTTTACTGGGTAATGGATTCCTAGGGTGGAGACTCATGACAATTGCATTTCTTCTGTCTGTAGTCAGATAAGGGAACTTCACAGAAATCCCCTCCCTGTGTCCAGAAGAAAAGAGGAATGAGAGACAGGAGGGTAGAGAAGGTCGGAGAGACATTAGTTCTGAGGCTGCTTCTGAAGCCTTCCAATCTTCTTTAGTTCAAAATACTCTGCTTGCCAAGGTGTCATGCTTCATTATTTTCTGAATGCCAACAAGGCCAACAGGAAATTTTGTCTTCACAGAATCATCAACTTGTTGGTTTCTGTATACATCACTGAGATAGAACTCTCTGTGGCTTCTAGAGACTGGCATAAGTTTGAGTTTGTACATTATACTCCTCCTATTCACTCAAATATAAGAGTTAATGTTTGTAGTGCTCTCTCTGCCAAAAATTTTGCTAGATCTTTTTTCATGCCTTATCTTATTGAATCCTAATAATCCTTTGAGGATAGGTACTACTATAAGCGACTTTCTTTTATAAGTGAAGAAGCCAAGCTTCAGAGATATTAAGATTGTGAAAGGAAAATAAAAACTTGAGAACCCAATTCATTATGCCAAAAGTAAAAAATTAAGCCGAAAGCTGAGTCATGAAAGAAAATGCCTTTCCTTTTGTTCCTCAGCAGACAGCTACAGAAAAAAGGTTAAATATCACCACAGGTTCACCTTATCTTATGTAAAGTGCCAATATATTGAGTGTAAGACTAATGCATAATTGACTATTCCCCTGTTTCTTTTCCCTTGCAACATGTGAATCACCATACCCTGCCTCTTTCCCCTCCAACCCACTTTTCCCCTTTAAATATTAAAGCCCTCAAAATTATCTTTGAAGAAAGGCACAGACCACAGACTGTTTCCACAGTCCCTTGTTTATTCCTTCTGGGCATTGTTCTTAACTTTGGCAAAATAAACTTCTAAATTGATTGAGACCTGTCTCAGATACTTTTCTGTTTACAAGTTGTCAGAGGCATTTGAACCAGAGCAACTCCATCTTGAATAGGGGCTGAATAAAATAAGGTTGAGACCTGCTGGGCTGCATTCCCAGTAAGTTAGGCATTCTAAGTCACAGGATGAGATAGGAGGTTGGCAAGAGATACAGGTCATTAAAACCTTGGTGATAAAGCAGGTTGCAGTAAAGAAGCTGTGGCCCGAACCCACCAAAAACAAGATGGCCATGAAAGTGACCTCTGGTCAATCTCACTGTTCGTGATATGCTAATCATAATGCATTAGTATACTAAATGGCACTCCCATCAGCACCATGACAATCTACAAATGCCATGACAATGGCAGGAAGTTACCAAATATAGTCTAAAAAGGGGAGGAACCCTTAGTTCTGGTAATTGACCACCCTTTTGCCAGAAAACTCATGAATAGTCCAACCCTTGTTTAGCATATAATCAAGAAATAACCATAACCATAAAAAATGGGTGAACAGCAGCCCTTGGGCCTTCTCTGCCTATGAAGTAGCCACTCTTTATTTTCTTTTTCTTTTTTTTTTTTTTTTTTTGAGGCAGGGTTTCACTCTTGTTGCCCAGGCTGGAGTGCAATGGCACAATCTCGGCTCACCGCAGCCTCCGCCTCCCAGGTTCAAGCAATTCTCCTGCCTCAGCCTCCCTAGTAGCTGGGATTATAGGCATGTGCCACCATGCCCAGCTAATTTTTTGTATTTTTAGTAGAGGCGGGGTTTCTCCATGTTGGTCAGGCTGGTCTCGAACTCCCGACCTCAGGTGATCCACCTGCCTCGGCCTCCCAAAGTGCTGGGATTACAGGCGTGAGCCACTGCGCCCGGCCGCCACTCTTCATTTTCTTAATGAACTTGCTTTACTTTATGGATTCACTACAAATTTTTTTGTGGAATCCAAGAACCCTTTCTTGGAGTCTGGATCAGGACCCCTTTCCAAGGTCACACAAGTGACTTGTCCAAGGTCACACAAGTATGATTCTCATGAAATCATTTGACTGATGAACAAATGGTTTCCTCCACACATCAGGATGCTGGTGTCAATGGCTATCAAAATGATAATGCCCATGGTATTACCTTTCTGTCATAACTTCTTCACTTCAAAAGATGGTGTACTTTTGTGCAACAAAAATCTGTTTAGATATAAGAAAGGTATTTCCAACTCTTCTGTTCTTACCCTAAATCATTCTGCCAGATATCCTAAATCATCTCTGTCAAGTTCAAAGCCCCACAGATCTCTAGGGCAGGGGCAAAATGCCATCAGTCTTTTTGCTAAAGCATAACAAGAGTCACCTCTGTTCAAGTTCCCAAAAAGTTCCTCATCTCCATCCGAGATCATCTCAGCCTAGACATTATTGTCCATATTACTGTCAGCATTTTGGGAAAAGGTATTCAAGAAGTTTCTAGGAAGTTTCAAACTTTCCTACATCTTCTCATCTTCTGAGCTCTCTAGAGCTCTTGGAAGTTCCAAAGTTTCCAGCATTTTCCTGTCTTCTTGTGAGCCCTCCAAACTGTTCTAACCTCTGCCTGTTACCCAGTTTCAAAGTTGCTTCCACACTTTTGGGTATCTTTACAGCTGTGCGCCACTCTTGGTACCAATATACTATATTAGTTCGTTCTCATGCTGCTAATAAAGACATACCAAAGACTGGGTAATTTATAAAGGAAAGAGGTTTAATTGATTCACAGTTCAGCATGGCTGGAGAGGCATCAGGAAACTTACAATCATGGCAGAAGGAAAAGCAAACACATCCTTCCTCACATGGCAGCAGCAAGGAGAAGTGCAGAGTGAAAGTTGGGGAAAAGCTCCTTACAAAATTATCAGATCTCATAAGAACTCACTACCATGAGAATAGCATGAAACACTCCCATGATTCAGTTACCTCCCAACACGTTCATGGCACGATGTGGGGATTACGAGAACTGCAGTTCAATATGAGATTTGGGTGGGGACACAATCAAACATATTAGAGGACTTCTCAGATAAGTTTGCAGAAATAAATGCTTCATCTAAGCTCATTTATCATGTGTTCACCTTTAGCTCATGATACATTCCCAGCAAATGGTGATACTGGCAAACTAATTTAATTCCATATTCTTTATTTAGGCATAAATATTTGTTAGGAAACAAATATTTGTTTTCTAAATTACTATAAAATTTTACATTGGTTATTAATTTCAGTTAATTTTTTATCCAGCTTTAAAATTTATATAATTGTAGCAAATTTCAGATGATGGAAAGCTAATTTATTGGTCAGCTAGTTTTGAAATTAAAGAAAATTAAATCTTTAAAATATAATTTTTAAATGGCTGTTTTAAGGTAGAGAAACTGAATCCCAGAACCTAAGTGGAACAGTTGAAATAAAGAGTTTTTTTCTTCCAGACCAATACCTGAGATGGTCATACTTTTCCCCAGGCCACTCCCCACACTTCTCCATGGTTCTAGATGCTATGTTGCGCCATGCTAAGAAGGTACCTAGACTGTAGCAGGGAGATGCTGCCTACAGTGAACTTGGTTGGACAGAGGAGCCAGACCTTCCAGTAACAGCCAAGATAAAAGAAGCCCACTACAGCCCATGTGGGAGAAAATACAGAAAGCAGTCTGTAAATCAATTGGAACAGGTTGATTCTAGAGAGAACCACCCTCCCCCACCCTTTGACTTAAGGGCAGGCCCAAATTGAGAAACTTAGTCACAGGCATAAACATCCAAACATCCTAGGGAAATCCATCCTTCTGCCTGGATAACTGGCAAAAAGAGACTTTGTGAGCTGATAAGTATGGAGGAAATTCCTTTTGTTTCTCTATCTCTTGCTATCTCTTGCTCTCCCTCTTGTTTTCTCTCTCTTTCCTCTACCAATCTTCCCAAGGTCATGGATCTGCACAGTTGCAGAGGAGGTGGCTTTGTATCTAAAACTCAAGAGAAAATAATTTCTCTGTGTAGAGAAATAAGAAAAGAGTCCCTATGGGACAAAACTATGGAAAGAATTCTTGTTACTTTTCTCTCTCTTTTTAAATACTTCACCAAAGATGGGTTCATTAGGTAGAACTGTGCAGTAATATGGAAGGTTAAAATGTTAAAAGAACATCTCACTTGCAAGTGAAACTGGAAAAAATGATTCTTTGAGCCTAAAATGTGAAGGATATCCTGGAGAAGAGACATATAGGGAAGAGGATCTTCTAATTCTGTGTATGAACCTATACAAGCCTCAGGGTCATCCTCAAACTGTATGTATGCATGTAATGCATCTGAGAACCATAACAAAGGCTTTGTGAATTGAACTACAATCTAAACAACACCTAAGTCACAAACACCTGCGAGGAGGATACCAGGGGACAAACAGCAAAGAAAAGGTTTTGAAATCTGACACTACAATGTAAATGAGGTGAAATAGAGCATATAGTGTAAACCTAAATAGATATATTGCCAGCTAAAACAACAAGACTAACAAAACCAAGAGCTAAAGGGTATGGGTAACAAATAGAATTTTCATACATTGCTAATAGAGATACACTTTTGAAAATAGTTTAAAAATTTAATATAAACTTAAAACATATTCTTACCATATGACCCAGAAATTCTATTTCTAAATATTTACCCATATAAAATGTAAGCCTTTTATTTGCTTCGAAAACTATTTTAGGGAACATCATTAGGAAATGATCCAATCCTTACCAATTCTAGTTTTCTTTAGTTCATTTGTTTGGTCATTTATAAAAATGAAATGTATAACATAAATACAGGATGGATTTTGTATCCTGTTCAAGAGCTTTATTCAAAATCACCAAAAACTGTAAACAAGCCAATGTTCCTTAACTAGGTGTATTAGTTTTCTTTGTATCGCTATAAAGGAATACATGAGTCTGGGTATTTTATAAAGAAAAGAAGTTTACTTGGCTCATAGTTCTGCAGGCTGTACAAGAAGCATAGTGTCAGTAACTGCTTCTGGTTAGCACCTCAGGAAGCTTTCAATTTTGGTAGAAGGGGAAGGGGAACTGGCCACATGGCAAGAGGACCAAGAGAGAGGAGGGGGTGGTGCTACACTGTTAAACAACCAGATCTCTTGTGAAGGAGTAGAACAAGAACTCACAGGGAGGGCACCAACCCATTCACAAGGGATCCACCACCATGACCCAAACACGTCCCACTAGGCCCCACCTCCTACACTGGGAATCACATTTCAATATGAGATTTGGAGGGGACAAATGTCCAAACCATATCACTAGGGGATGGAGAAATAAGTGGTGATACATCCAAAAATGGAATATTACTCAGCAAATAAAGGGAACAAACTATTTATGTATAAATGAATCTCAATCGTTTCATGTTAATTGACAGTATCTAGACATACTACAAGTGTCAATATATATGATATTTTGGAAAAAAAAATCACTGTAGGGATGGAAAATAGTGTTTACTAAGCATTAAAAGGAAGCAGAAGGCCAGGTGTGGTGGCTCACACCTGTAATCCCTTGACTTTTGGGAGATCATGGCAGGAGGATCACTTGACACAAGGAGTTCAAGACCAGCCAAGCCTGGGCAATAAAGTAAGACCTTATCTCTACAAAAAAAATTAATAAATTAGCCATGTGTGATGGCTCAAGTTTGTAGTTTCAGCTACTCGGGAAGCTGAAGTGGGAAGATCACTTGAGCTCAGGAGGTAGAGGTGGCAGTGAGCAGAGACTGCACCACTGCACTCCAGCTTGGGCAACAGAGTGAGATCCTGTCCAAAAAAAAAAAAAAAAAAAGAGAGAGAGTGAGAGAGAAAGAGAAAGACAGAGAGTGAGCAGAAAGCTTAATGAGAAAGAGGTATTATGAGAAAAACTCATGAGTTGATAGAACTGTTCTCTTTCCTGTTGGTGGTGTTAGTCACATTACTTAATTGTGAAAATTCATACAACTGTATACCAAAAGAGTAATTTTTAATTCAAATTTTGTAAAAACTGGCTGAATATCAGTTAAAACTAATACTTCGTATTTTTTAAAAACAAAACAGAAATAAGATAAACTGAAGTGTTCAAACACTATCTCTAAACGCCAAACTAAATTGACTTTTTGAGACGAAGCTGGTTTGCCTGCCAAGCCTATGATTCTAATTTACTAGTTGATACAGTGAGGCTATTCAGATAAATGCAAAATGAGGCAAATAAGGTTATTTTGGTGAGTGAGAAGACTATGGCTGTTGCTTACTGACTTTGCATCTTACTGAATTTGCATCAGTACTTTTGAACATATGGATATTGTCATTCTTTGCAATATGAAAATTACTGATAGGTGAAAATCTAAGTAATTTCATTTCTCTCAAAGAGGGTTTCTGGAAAATAATGTCAGATTTTCATTTTACTTTATATATTTCATTTTTATAAATGACTAAACAAATGAACTAAAGAAAACTAAAATTGGTTAGGATTGTGTCATTTCTTAATGGTATTTCCTAAAATAACTGTGGAAGCAAGTTTAATGACTGTTACCATACTCTCCTCAGTTGCAGGATGTTTGAGTACCTCCTGGCTGAAAATTTCCACAGATGGAAGAGATATGACTAGCCCAAGGTCACGACTTCTCTCCAAGGAAGGGCCATATCCAGTGAAGGATCAATAAAGGAATTTAAAAGCCTAGACCCCTTGCCTCACAGCAAAACAACTGTGAAAGGCTCTTGAGCACTAGACCTCAGCTTGGGGTCAGCTGACGCTTTTGTAGGAATTCCGTCAGAGATAAACTTCTTCCTTTTACTTTCTTTCCTTTTTTTGTTTGTTTGTTTGTTTTGTTTGTTTTGAGTCTCGTTCTGTCGCCCAGGCTGGAGTGAAGTGACCTGATCTCGGCTTACTACAAGCTCCGCCTCCCAGGTTCACGCCATTTTCCTGCCTCAGCCTCCTGAGTAGCTGGGACTACAGGCGCCGCCCGCCACCACGCCCAGCTAATTTTTTTGTATTTTTAGTACAGACGGGGTTTCACTGTGTTAGCCAGGATGGTGTTGATCTCCTGACCTCGTGATCCACCCGCCTCGCCTCCCAGAGTGCTGGGATTACAGGTGTGAGCCACCGCACCCAGCCGTTTTTTTTGTTGTTGTTTTTTTTAATGTTCCTAGATATTGATCTGAAGGGTAGTCACTAATGCATTTTCTAAATGCAAATCTCCACATCAGAGTCTGTTTTCTTAGGAATCTGACCTATAGAGTTGGCTCCAGAAAGAGTTTGAGGAGGCAGACTCTGAAAGGAGATATTGGAGCTGTTTCACCTTCTGACGGGCTGCAGATGAGGAATCCAGCCGTGATGGTATGTGAAGTGCTGGGAGACCTGACATGCTGCAGTAATGTGATTGTTAAAACTTCACAGGCGGAAGGAAATTCATTGGCAGGTGCAATGTTTCAGGCTGAGAAAATGATTTCAGAAATTATAGAATTGGATGGGGTATATAATATGCTGGAGAAAAACAATGCAAGCCTGAGGTTGATTAATCACCAATGAAACATTAAGTGTGAAAGTCCTGGCAGCAAATAAAGACATTCTCATCTCCCATAATTGAAAGGTTGAAGAAGGTGAGGATGAAGTTCATATTTTAACCTTTACAGGCAGAAGAGGTTGAGAACAGGTTGAATTTTCAATCCTGGAAGGCCTTGATTAGGAAGGAGTGAGATCTTGAAACGTGAGATAGGGACACTCACGTTGATGCATTTGAAACTTAAATTACTAGATTCCACTTAAGTCTTTGACCTTCACTGGTAGCTCACTCCCTTCTATTAAAGGCTAGCACTCCCTGTGCTTAAAGATGATGGAAATGATTGTTTCTTGCAATAAAATACAAACTCTATCAGAATTTATTGCCATCTGCTCTTCTGGCCACCAGTATGTCTCAATACAACCTGACAAGGAAAGTCCTGGGTCTTTTGGAAGAGAAAAAGACCAACCTCAAAGGAGCTACAGATCATATATCAGTATAGAACATATATCAGCAACATATATCAGTAGGCTGCAATAAAGGATGCATGGGATTGGATCCTGAGAGTACTGAATCAAGGAGGATTTATTAAAAAAATAGTTTATTAATATTGGGAAAGTCTTCCATGATGTAAAATTTCACACCCTAACAAAGACCCAGGAAATAATGATATCATGTTATTAGGAGGACTCTCAGCAGCGTGAAGAAAGTGATAGACCATATTATATGCAAGAGAGGTGCCAGAAGTCTTATCAAAAGTAGTAAAAGAAGGGATTCCAAAGGTTCAGAGATACATGCTAGAGGAATATACTGTGTAAGTCACCAGATGACTGTTACACGTGAGATCTCATAGGACACTGGATTTACTGGTGATCTGGAATACAATGATGAGAAATGCACCAATATAATTGAAAAACTCAGTGATGGCCATCTTTTGTAAGCCAGGGAAGATGGTGGAAAATGCTCTCATAGAACTGGGTTCATCGGTAACAAGGGAGATCTCAAAATAATAGAGGCTAAGTGGATATGCTTAACCATCAGCAAGAATGTGTACACAATTGCTGTAATAAGCAGCAAAATCAAAGTGGAAGCCAGGAGACTCTGGCCCACAGAAAGCTATTCAGTTCCTAGGGGTAGGACAACAAAGGTTGTTTATCAATTGTAATAATAAAATATATTTAAGGATGAGTGACCTGGAGAATGAGGGCAGCTATCTCAATAAAATGTCACAATAGTTTCTGGACCTGAGCCAAATCTCAGATCTGGAAATCAGATTTTGACTGGCCAAAAAAGAAGCTAGGTCTTGATAAGGAAGTACTCTGCAATACTATGGCAAGTGTATATGGCAATGACTTCCTCTGTTTTCTTCCAAAGCAACCTATGACCAGACCGGCTTCATGGGCCTATCATTTGCCTCTGCACTCAGAAGCGTTCTGTGCTTGGTTTAGTGCTCTGCTGTGATTATCACGAAATTCTTATTAATTTTTTTCTTTGACTCTGTTTTTTTTATTACCAAATAAATTTATTTCTCAGAGTTCAAAACATTATGTGAGAAGATTTCGTGGCCTAGATAGAGATCCAGCTTCTTATGCCTAAAACTCAAATTCAAAGTGTTTCATTCATGTCCCTGCAAAGGACATAATATCATTCACAGAAAACCAAACACTACATGTTCTCACTCATAAGTGGGAGTTGAACAATAAGAACATATGGGCACAGGGAGGGCAATATCACACAGCGGGGCCTGTCGGGGGGTGGGAGGCAAGGGGAGGGATAACATTAGAAGAAATACCAACTGTAGATGATTGGTTGATGGGTGCCACAAACCACCATGGCATATGTGTACCTATGCAACAAGCGTGCACGTTCTGCACATGTATCCCAGAACTTAAATATAATAAAAAAGAAAAAGAAAAAAATAAGAATTCATATAAGGTAGAGGTTGAAAAAAAAATTCAAAATACTGTGGGTCGAAGTAGTAGATTATGAACATAACCATCCTCACTGCCACTGCTGTAGCGCTTGCCATCAGGATGGAAGGCAACACTGTTGATAGGTCCAAAGTGCCCCTTGACTCTTCTGAACTCTTCTTCAAAGGCCAAATGGAAGAACCTGGACTCAAACTTACCAAACCTGGTGGAGGTTGTGGTTGTATCCATGGCTTCCTGACCACTGCCCAGCACAACACGATCATAGTTGGGGGAGAGGGTAGTTGAGCTGATGAGACGTTCTGTTCAGAAAGGCTTCTGATGTTGAAGAGTTGTAGAGTCAAAAAGCTTGGCTGTGTTGTCTTTGGATGCAGTGACAAACATGGTCATGTCCCTGGATAAATGGATGTCGCTGATCTGCTGGGAGTGCTCCTTAACATTCACCAACACCTCTCCAGGCTTGGCACTATACTGGTTGAGCTCTACACTCTCATGGCCTGCAATGATGCACTCCCCACAGGGCACTAGTGATGTTAGAGTTATTGCAAGGGATCTTCCGGTGGGACTCATTGTTGTCAGTCTGGCTCAGATCCTGCAGATCAAATAAGCTCACAAAGCACTGATAGCTTTTCTGCTTCTCTGTGGATAACATGATGATATTGCCCCCAAAGTCAAAACTGCGGATCCACACAGCTGAATTGTTCTTGAGTAGGGCCAGCTGTTTCCCTGTTTCACAGACCCAGAGATGACAGTTGTTGTCAGCTGAATGGACAAGGACATGCTTGGTGTCCCAGTCAGCATCCACATACCACACAGCTCTGGTATGGCCCATATAGATGCCCAGCCTCTCACCATTCACAGAGTACCATGCATTAACGATAGGTTCCTTGGCCGCGGTGAAGAGGAGGTCTCCTTCACAGTTATACTTCATCTGCCTAATGAACCACTCATGGCCCTACAGTAGGACCAGCTTCATCCCAGCAGTGATGCAAGGAAAGCTCCAACTGATTCTGTGTTTTATATGTCTGATTTAACAAAGACTATGTATGCAAGCAGAGGAGATTGAGTAGGTACCATCTGTGTGCTTTCCGATTCTTGTCATTCCACTTGCACATAGTATCACCCCATGAGCACGGAAATCCAGTGGATCAAGGAAGCATGGGAATTCATTGAGACTGAGTGAGAACAAGTGTGTTGCACTTATGACTACATAATGTGGTCCCGAAGGCCACATTTTCCAGTTGAATCAAAACTTGCTTTAAACACAGAAGGAAGGCAGTTACATTCTAAGAAAAACAATGTCCAGGGAGCCCTTTTATCTCCTTCCTTACTCTTGTTATTTGCCTGCATTTGTCAACCACTTATGCTGAAAATGATGATGTAGAAGAAAAGAGAGCAACTTACGTCCTTTCCTTTAGACATTCCTGACTCATAGTAACCTGAAGGCAGAAACCGTTGGTAGAACGTGTGCATATCAACAAGTAAAATTAAAATGGTTGGGTTTTATGGAGCATCTCAATTTCTGAAAAGAGTGAGGTATATATATATGCATGAGTTAGAAAATAAGAATTATGTCATTTTGGCAATTCTTCATATGAATTAAATGTTCTCATATTTGCTTTTAAAACTAGCATTGCACAATATTAAGGTGAACAGTATTTCACCTTAAATATGAGAACATTTAAAAGAAGTATTTGGGAATACTTCTTTAACCCATATTCTAAGTAATGTAAAAGGCTTCCAGCTTTAAGTAGGACCCAGAGCATAAAAGAAGTCTGCATCAGGTCTAACCTGTGGAACATATAGCTAGAAAGGACACAGCTATGGGTTCATGGGAAGTACCCATAGAATAATCACAACATAGACCCATAGCATTCAGGATTATCTATAGTGAAGAATAATAAACATTTTTGAAAAATAGCTCCTTGTGAGCTATTGAACCTATTAAAAAAGAGAGATACCAGTTAGCCAGAATTGTCCATTAAAAGTTGTATTCTATCAGACACACCAAGTCACAGTACAATGGAAATAATAGATTAGGCATGACTAGAGGCAATAAAAGGGTTATGCAGACATAAGTAGGATGAGCAAGTGGTCCAGACCCCCATGTTTTCTGACTCTCTTGAACCAGCTTTTCCCTCAGTTCATAGCTATAGCCTAATGGGGGATTTTATAACCAGCTGATGGAGGAGAGAAAAGTCAAAATTGGTTTAAGGATAAAATTTGGTTCAGATCAATCTTAATGGGAAGAACTGTAAGTGGTTCTCTCAGTAATCCACTTTGTACGGAAAGAAAAGTAGTTTGAAATAGAATTGTCATCAACCCTAAGGGAGTATCAAATAACATAGTTGCTTAGTCAGGTGCTTAGAAGAAGAAACATTGATAAATCAGAGCTAAAAAGGTCAGAGGCAAAGCCATGTGGAGAAATCTGTAGGCATGGGTATAAAGAACTTTGCAGCAGTCAGCTAGTTGATGTCAGTAGCCTTTGTCATTGGCCATTAATGGAGAAAGTAGCACAGTGACAGATAAAGGCTAACAGCCTGGGGTCTACTCCACAAAGTTAATCAAGCTACTGCTGCTAAAAAATGTCCAACTTGCAAACAACAAAGACTTAAGCTCAGTTCTACCCATGGCACCATCTTTTGAGGGGTCCAACAAGAAGTTTGGTGGCCAGTTGCTTACATTGGACTATTCCAGCCTGGAAGAGACAGTGATTCATCTTTACTAGAATTTACACACATGTATTCAAGGTAAAGTTTGGCCTAATGTGCTCTTAGGGTCTCAGTAAGCATCACTATCCCTGGGTTCAAAGGGTATTTGATCCACTGCACAGGATCCTATACAGTATTGCATAAAAAGCAGTCTATCGCAAAGGCCGTGTGGAGGTAGCCATATAACCGCTGACTCCATCACATACAACACTGACTAGAAGCTGCTGGCCTGATAAAACAATGAGACATTCTACAGAAGATACAACTGAAGCACCATCTTGGAGATGAGATCCTGAAAGGACAGAAAACCATGAACTAGAACAAAATAATACCCTAAACCAGTGACCAATAATTTGCCTTCATGTCCTTGTAAGGCAGAATAAACAAGTCCAGAAACAAAAACATAGACATAGAAATGGCTCCACTCACCAACACATCTAGTAATCTACTTATTTTTGCTTAAACATCCCATGGACTCTGAATTATGTGGTTTGTTTATAGGTCCAAATCCTCATGCCAAGAGACCACCAGACAAAATGAAAGAGTCACCATTCTGGGAGGGATAATAGACTGACCATCAGGAGTAGGCAGGCCAAATAAGTGGGGATAAAGAAGAATATGTTTGGCAACTAGATGAGAGCCCCTGTTGTGATGCTAGCCCAATTTTTAACAAAAAATAGAAAATACAACAGCCCTGGTCTGAGCAGATCATGGTGACTAGTGGCTCAAATCTAATAGATATAAAACTCTGGACCATCCTTATAGTTAAGGCATCCAAGTCAGCACAGCTTACAGAAAGGGTCAGGAGAATGTCTAATGGTTGATATAGGAGGGAGACAAAGAGTATCACTTGCAGCCTCAGAAAAAGCTGCAGTGAAGTGAGAATAGAAAGTCTGTGATTTATCTCACCATTTTCTCCTATTATATACTTCTCCAGGAAAAGTGGCACATAAAAATCCTGAAGGAGCTCTCTAAGAACTTATGTGATACATGTAGAACTGCATATGGCAAGCAATGGATGGTAGTGGATGCCTTGGTGAGCCATGCAGGTTACCTGCTGCACCCCAGGCCTGAAACACTCATTTTCCCAGCTTTTCGGGAGTGTTGGCAGCTGACAGTTCTCTCCTGAGTTCCTCTCAGGTCATCATCCTCAGATGAAGAAAGCAGTTCATCCAGAGTCAAGTTCTCTTCCTGGGAGCAGCCCAGATCTAAGGACTGGTTACAGTAGAGTACTGATATGGCTTGACTCTGTCCCCACCCAAATCTCATGTCGAATTATAATTCCCAATGTTGGGGGAAGGAGGTGGTAGGAGGTGATTGGATCATGGGGGTGGATTTTCCCTTGCTGTTCTCATGACAGTGCGTGAGTTCTCACAAGATCTGGTTGTTTAAAAGTTTCTCCTTTCACTCTCTCTCTCCTGTCTCCATGTGAAGATGTGCTTGCTTCACCTTCACCTTCTACTATGATTGTAAATTTCCTGAAGCCTCCCCAGTCATGTCTCCTGTACAGCCTGTGGAATGGTGAGTCAATGAAGCCTCTTTTCTTTATAAACTACCCAGACTCAGGTAGGTCTTCATAGCAATATGAGAATAGACTAATAGAACATAAAAGCTTGTCTTGCTTTCCTTGATTAAAGACAACTCTAAAGAGGCATCCAAGCAAAGGAGCTCCCTGTGCTATCAGCTGAGGCCTTTTTATGACTGCACACCTTTCTACTCAATTGTACTTCTTTTGATCTCCTATTATGTACAATAAACTTCCTGCAAATCTGTGTCTGAGAATCTGTTTCCTGGGAAATCTAACCTGTGACCCTGCCCAAATATTCAACACCACTGTTGCAAATCTCAAAAAATAAGGGAAAGGATGGGAGAAACATTTTGCAGATACACAGATTGCTGTAGCATTATCCAACTATAGAGAGCTATAGCTTTGATATAAAATAGTGTGTATTGCATATAAAAACCCCAGACAACAGTATAGCTAAACTAAATTACCAGACAAATAAATTCCTTTCCTCATCATTGATTTAATAGGAAAAATAACATGGGAGCTGAGGAAAGTTCCATTTATATGCAATGTAAATGAAACTGAATAAAGACTTTTATTTCTTTATGAGATGTCAAATTTAAAAGCTGATAGGAGCTGTAAATGAACTGAAACAGGATGAAGAGGGTAAAAATCCCACACTATTTTTTGATTGCTGGTTACATAAACATTACAAGGATTATCAGAACTAGGCATTATTTAACAAGCTAATCATAAGAAAGCAGAAATAAATGAACATTAATTGCATTGGAATTTGAAGTCAAATATAGAGGAAATATTTTAGGAAGATGAGGCAATACAACTGACCATGTTAAAATAGCTAAAAATCATGTCCATACATATGTCTTTCCCAGATTTCCAGATTATTAATGTGATTCCTGTAACACTAGCATTTCTCTCTGCTGAGAATCATAACAGTTTTTTTACTTTTGAATGTTCTCCTAGAATAGCTTCTCAGACAGAATCCTAATTGTGTTATCAGATTCGGCATAAACTGTATCAGGCATAAATATATAATCCTAATGACCTAAATAGTCACTTTAGCTGGGACCCAATGATGATTTTATCTCAGCATCATTTATGATTCAGGGTTTTTGCCTCTAAGTAGGAAAACCTTCTTTCTTTTGATTACAATCCTAATTTTTTTTCAATAATGGTTTACTGTCCCTTGGGTATACCAGAGAAGTCACCTGTCCTGCAGGATACCTAAGCTTATATGAAAAAAATGAGAAGAGAAAACTACTTTTGTATTTTGATTGCAATTCTATCACATTAGTAGACAAAATTATTCTAAAATCAGGATACATTAAATACTTTACAGCTATGTTTAATGTGAACTAGGTTCTCATGTAGCACTACCTCAGGTAAGTTACCTACATTTTGTTAGTCTCCTTCACGGTAATAAAAGTATCACAATTGCATTAGGTCCACCTTAAAGACCATCTAAGGAACACTTATTAATTAATATAAATGTGCAAGTCTTAAATTAAGGTTCTCAGTAAAAAACTAATAATGGTTATAATAATAATAAACAGCTATGTTGACAAGCCAGTCAAAGAAATAACAGTAACACATAATTATACCATAAGTTACATAGGCTATTTTAAGTGAAATGGAACAGGATAGCCAGTTTCACATGCATGGCTAGCATAATAAAACTATCTTTCTTTTTTGAGATCCAAGAGTTGACTTTGGCTCTTCTCTGAGCGTCAGTGATGTGAAGTAGTGCATGTTTTCTGAGGCCCTCTAGTTTTACCTTCCCTCACAGTGGAAAGAACAACAAGCCTTATAATGCAATTGAAATCTTCCTTAAAAAAACGCCTTAGCTCAGTGACTGATCATACAATTTGTTGACAAAAGGAACTTTCTTAAGATAAATATTAAAATTGTTTGAGAGCTTGTTTTTCACTTTGCACACTACTCAGAGGTTGTGTTTATTTTTTTTTTTTGCATTGGCGTAAGACCATTTATTTATTTCATAACATCATTGGGTTGCTATTGTATTATCTCCAGTTTCACTTCAATCCAACCAAGGGGAAACTTCTAATCAATGGCTCATGGATCATTGTATTCTGATGCCAGAGCCACGTAGCATTAATGGTTAGAGAAGTTGTCAGTTCAGCCTTCAGTCTTAGGTCTTAAGTAGACTTTTTTAATGCCCCGTTACCTTGGGAGTACTGCCTAAATACTTTTTTTCTCCTTTCATTTATTCAATGCTTCTCTAAGCAGTGTATGTTCAGGTAGTATTTTTTAATACTGTGGCCTATGAAAACAACAACAAACCACTTGATCGTTATTTGAATATCCCAACCCAAATAGTACACTTTTACCTCTGCCCTGCACCAGCATGATTATTCTCTGAAGAAACTTAACTATAGACTGTAGTTTCTGAAAAGGCTGCCAACAGTAATTAGATGGTGAAAAACTGATTAAACTTAATGAACAGTGAAGCCAACCAGTTGACAAAACCACCTAATACCAAGGTGTCCTTTATATTTAAGAGTGAAGTCACTCTTAAATATAAAGAGAGCTGAGGACCATCAAACCTTTGATGAAGGTTCTAATGTAAAAGACAGCAAAAGAAACAAAAAATAAAATGAAATAAAGGAAAATAGCTATACACAGAGAATAATAACTTCAAAAAGAAAAAGAACAAACTATAATTGATATTATCCATGAGATAAGATATTACACACATGAAATAAAAAAGGAAGGTTTAAAAGTATAATCATAAAAAAAGAAGGAAATCTTGGAAATTAAATATAAGATTACATAATTTTTAAAATGTCAGTAGATGTTTGAAAGATATACTTGAAATCTGAGTCAGAAAATAAGATTTAAAAGACAAAGACATGAACAATAGGAAAGAAGAATTAACAATATCAAAGGATAACTCCAGGAGGTTGAATATCTTGCTAACAGGATTTCCAAAAAGAAGAAAATAAAATTTGAAGGGGATAAAAATTATCAAAGAAATAATACCTTCAATAAAAGCCCTTCCCCAGCACACATATCACATGATTTTATGTTTCCAGGTATAAAAAGAGGATCCTAATAGATTTCAGAGAGAACAAAAAGTGAGTAAATATGGAGGAATAAGAGTCAGAATCATTGAACATAATAAGAACAACAATGGAAATCAAAAGACATTGAATAATGCCTTAAAAATTCTGAACTTAAATATTTTCCAACCTTAAATTTAACCCTGTATTGTCTTTATGCACTAACCAAGTATGAGGATTTTTAAAAATAATTTTCAAACCTGTAGGTTCTTATAAAGTATATCTCCATTATACTTTTTTCCCAGAAAGCTACTTGTAAATGTATTCTGCCAAAAATAAGAAAGTAAATCGAGAAAGCTGATGACCTGGGATCAAAACCACATAGGAGTCTCAATTCCCTGAATGAGGGCAAAAGAAAAAATGTAAGGTGAGACTTGTTAAAAGCAACAAGTCTACAATGAAATAGAAGTATAAAGGGCTTCCAGGAGAGAGATCTCCAATAATAAAAATGGAAATAATGGAGTAAATTATATATTTGTAGCTATATTAAAAGAAACTTTTACAGTTTTCTTCTCAGCTCCTCTTGCAGATGGACTAGAGATAGCTAATTAAAAAGCAAGTGGGTTTTAAAATGAAGCAATTATGTTATTTGATACTTTATGTGCTACTCAGAGTAGTAAGGTATCATGTTTTATGTTACATGATAAAAAATAGCAGCTATAATTTTTAGGGTCTTCTATATGTGAGGCATATTTAAGAAGGAAATTCTGCCATTTACGACAACATGAATGAAGCTAGAGGACATTATGCTAAGTGAAATATGCCCAACACAGAAAGACAAATACTGCTTGATTCTGTTTATATGAAGTATCCATAATGTTAAGCTCAAACAAGCTAAGAATGCAATAGTGGTTTCCAGGGTTTAGGGGAAGGGGGAATTGGGAGTTATTCAATGGGCGTACAGATTCAATTACGCAAGATGAATAAGTTCTAGAGATGTACTCTACAACATTATGCCAACAGTTAACAATAAAATATCGCAAACTTCAAAACTTAAGAGGAAATTTCACTTTAAGTGTTCTTATTACAATCACAAAAACAGAAACTAAGACAAATGGACACAAGAAAGCTTTGGGAGGGGTTGAATATGTGTACTACCTTGAATGCAGTAATGGATCACAGTGTTTGCCTATGTCCAAACTCATCAAACTATATAAATTAAGTATGTGCAATTCTTTGTAAAACAATTATACCTAAATAAAGCTGTTAAAACATAGAACTATCATTGTTTTATAAATTAAAAAGCTGACAGAGAAGCTAAATGACTAGCTCTAAGTCATATATAGGCATGAGCTAGGATTCAAATCTATATTTTAAAGTCTATGCTTTTTCTAATAAAGCATGTTCATCCAGCATGCTGTTACATGTGCATATTGCATGTATATAAAATGCAATGTTACAAACCATGCTGATATATAATACTGTTTTTGTCTTTACTTGTGCTATATGTGCATGTATGTATGTGATTATCTCAATCAAATTGTAAGCATTTAGTGGAGAAAAATTTTATAGTCTACATTCAAAGTTACTGTTTTTGAGGATTCTCTAAAGCCTGGCAGAGAATCTTCTATACAACAGGCTTTCAGGTACTGTTCATCTGCTCGTACTTTTTTGTGCTCTAAAAAAATCTTTTTGTATAAAAAATATATATGATGTAAATAAGTGAAATTGTCTACTTATATGTTTCCATAAAACTTTACTTTGAAAGCATTTTTACCTTAAAGACAAAAGATAAGTTTTTTTGTTTGCTTGTTTTTTTTTTTTTGAGATGGAGTCTCGCACTGCCTCCCTGGGCTGGAGTGCAGTGGTGCGATCTTAGCTCACTGCAACCTCTGCCTCCCAGGCTCAAGCAATTCTCCTGCCTCAGCCTCCCAAGTAGCTGGGATTATAGGTGCCCGCCACAACACCCAGCTAGTTTTTTGTATTTTTAGTAGAGACAGGATTTCACTGTGTTGGCCAGGCTGGTCTCAAATGCCTGACCTCGTGATCCACCCTCCTCAGCCCCCAAAAGTGCTGGGATTACAGGCATGAGCCAGATAAGTTTTTATATTTTTCTGTGCTAAGAGAAGCACACTTATACAAAGAACTTTCAATACCAATTTGATCTTGGATATCAAGAGATGAAATGTTATAACTATATTAAGATTTAATTACAATGAATGCAATATATCAGAAATTTATACATCTAAGGAAAAGCAAGAAAAGCAAGAAAAAGAGTTCCCAGAAAGAAGTTTTGTTTTATAGGAACTAAAATTGAGTTTTTAGTAAGAAGAATTTATTAGCCCTGTTGTATATTAATGTAATAATTTCAATGAATTATATATGAAGACCATTGAAAATCTTGAGAGCCATCTTGGGGTACATGAGGTAGAAAACATACTAGAGTGTTCTGAGTCATAAATGAGAAGTATAGTTTCTCATTCTTCATATAAAAGTAAAACACACAACTGTTTTAAGAAGTATGTATATGAAAGAGTGGGAAGATGTAATAGAATACTTCCAGAAGGGTGCAGAGTCAAGCAATGGTATTTTCTAAGATGAAAAAGACTCGAGTTCTTTGAAATAGTGATGGGAAAGATTGAGATGAGAGGGTGAGTTTAAATACACAAGAAAAAGAAAGGATTGCTGATACAAAAGAAGATTCTTTGACAGATGGGGGTAAATGGATCTTCAAAAAAAATGGAAGATTTGGTTTTCTCCGCTCTTTTGTTTTAAAGCTATTTGGTTTACCTATTAGCTGGGTTTAGCCCTGGCTTCTGAATCAAACCTTATTTAAGTCAAAAATTACTTCATTAAGCAAATGTTTTAGAACGATCAAACAGCAACAGCCTGTCAGACTGAGCAAGAGCAAAGTCTACTGGAGTTAATAAACAGGTTCCCATGTTTGCTTTGTCTTGTTTTCCAGACTTACCAGGATGCCGGGGCCCATAATGACAGCTAGGGTCTTGTGGTATTAACCTCCTTGTGGTTTACTTTTTTCCCTGGTATGCTATGGATTAGCCATGATCAAGATTCTGGTATATGTTTCCTCTCACAACTCTTGCTGTCTCTTTATTTGATAGAATTTCTCCTGTCTGCTACCAGTCCTTTTCCTGTCCTGGAATCCAGAGGTATGTTATTCAACCCCAACTCGGTAACTCAATCTCTAGTAATCTTGGACAAACTTCCTGGACACAAAGTACATGCTTAGAGTGCCAACTTTGCCTTCCTGGATTCTTCATAGTTATGCTCTAACTTCCTACTGGTATATACTACACACCTAGGCCATATGGTAAAGCATGTTTCTTCAAGGCTGCAAACCTGTACATCATGTTACTATACTGAATACTCTAGGCAATTATAACACAAGGGTAAGTGTTTGTATATCTAAATATATCTAATTATAGAAAAAGTACATTAAAAATGTGGTGTGAAAGATAAAAAATAATACACCTGTATAGGGCACCTACCATGATTAGAGCTTGCAGGACTGGGAGTATCTGGGTGAGTCAGTGAGTGGTGCGTGATGTGAAGGCCTAGGACATTACTGTACACTACTATAGACTTTACAAATACTGTACACTTAGGCTATAATACATTTACAGAAATTGTTTTCTTTCTTCAATAATAAACAAATCAGTTTACTATAGGGATTTTACTTTATAAATGTAATTTTTTAAAAGTTCTATTTTATAATAATACTTAGCTTAAAACAAAAACACCTTGTACAGCTGTGCAAAATATTTTCTTTCTTTATATCCTTATTTTATAAGCTTTGCTCTATTTTAAAATTTTAAATTTTACTTTCTAAACTTTTTAATTAAAAACTACAATACAAACACCCACATTATCCTATTCCTACACAGGGTCAGGATCATCAATATCACTGTCTTCTACCTCCACATCTGGTCTCACTGAAAAGTCTTCAGGATTAATAACACATATGGAGCTGTCATCTCCTGTGATAACAATGTCTTCTTCTGGAATATGTCCTGAAGGACCTGCCTGAGGATTTTTACAATTAACTATTTTTTTAATGAGTAGAAGGAGTACACTCTAATATAACAATAAAAACAATAAAATATAGTATAGTAAATATACAAACTAGTGACATAGTCATTTATTGTCATTATAAAGTATTATGTACTGTACATAATTGTGTGTGCCATCCTTATTTATTTATTTATTAAGACAGAGTCTTGTTCGTCACCCAGGCTGGGGTGAAGTGCCGTGATCTTTGCTCACTGCAACCTTCACCTCCTGGGTTCAAGCAATTCTCCTGCCTCAGCCTACCAAGTAGCTGGGATTACAGATGTGCACCATCACGCCTGGCTAATTTTTTTGTATTTTTAGTAGAGATGGGGTTTCACCATTTTGGGCAGGCTGATTTTGAACTTCTGACCTCAGGTGATCCCCCTGCCCCAGCCTCCCAGAGTGCTAGGATTACAGGCGTAAGCCACCACGCTCGGCCATTCTATCCTTTTATACAACTGGTTTGTTCACACCAGGGTCACCACAAACATATGAGTAATGTATAGCACTACGATGTTAGGATGGCTGTGACATTACTAGGCAGTAGGAAGTTCTGGCTCCATTATAATGTATGAGACCATCAAAGTATAAGGAGTTCATTGTTGACTAAAACGTTATGTAGTACATGATTGTATGTATATGTGTGTGTGTGTGTGTGTGCGCGCGTGTGTGTGCGTATAATATATATATGTCAGGTGGTAATGGATTACATGGAAAAAATTTAATCAGTAAAGAAGCATAGGGAGTAATAGAAGCAAAAAGAGTAGGTTAGAATTTTCAATCTGATAGAAATATCAGGAGAGGCCTCTTTAAGACAGTTATATTCACCCCCAAACAAGAAGCCGCTGAGGAGGGAAGACATGATAAAATACATTACCGAGAGAGGAAAGCGTAAATGCAAAATTCCTGATGCCTGGAATGTTTGAGAACCAGCAAGAAATAAATCATTTATTATTACTATTATTATTCAAACTTTTTCAAACATCCTATGACATTATTTTTTGTCCCCATCTTGCAAATAATGACATAGAAACTTAATAAAGTTACCGAGTAAGTTACAATAAGGTTTCTTTCCAAGGAGCCACACTGCTTGCCATTAACCAGAGTTTCCAATGGTGGTGCATATTTTGGGCTAGATAATGTTTTGTTAAAGGGGCGGTGGGACCTGTCCTGTGCATCACAGATCCCTACTGCTAGATGCCAGAGACATCCCCCACAGCACTCTCATGATAACCAAAAATTTCTCCAGACATTGTTAAATGTCCACTATTGAACTGGGAAGGCTGTGAAATCATGTCCATTTGAGAACCACTGTTACCAAGTAATCCAGATGACGGGCAAAATAATCATTCTAAATGACTACAAGTGAAGTTAGGTCTATTGTTAAGAAAGGACAAATTAGTTGCAGCACAGTGATGATATGTATGACTGTTAATGGTCATTTCATGTATAATTGGTTGACTCCACTATGAGGCAATTTGAATCAGGCTTAAAGATAGACCCAAGGCCAGGCGCAGTGGCTTAAGTCTGTAAACCCAGCACTTTGGAAGGCTAAGATGGGCGGATCACGAGGTCAGGAGATCAAGACCATCCTGGCTAACACAGTGAAACCCCGTCTCTACTAAAAAATACAAATACTAGCCGGGCGAGGTGGGGAACGGCTGTAGTCCCAGCTACTCGGGAGGCTGAGGCAGGAGAATGGCGTCAACCCGGGAGGCGGAGCTTGCAGCGAGCTGAGATCCGGCCACTGCACTCCAG